>NW_011888864.1:6625564-6659276 GCF_000151845.1 Pteropus vampyrus | reverse complement strand
AGTTGTTTCTACTGTTGAATAATTTATCCTATATTTATGTGTAGCATTCATAATTTTCTTATTTTGGATTTTAAAATATTATTTCATTTATAATTGTATTTCTTATCTAATTAGCACTTTTAACAAGTACTCCTTTTTACACTTAATGAAAAACTTAATGTTTGTATAAACTCTTTCTAAGAAGGATAAACTCTAGTAGTGCCAGCATAGCAGCAGGACCAAAATAAAAATATAGATGCCTAATGCATTGTTGATTACTTGCAGATTTTCTCTGGCATGCAAACCTTTGTGTTAGATTCTGTTTTAGAACTTCCTTTTTCAATTTTAAATTGCTCGTTCTCCCCGCCGCTTCCTAAATTCACACTATGTAAATATTTTAGATGTAGAATACATTTTTTATCTAGAGGGCAATTACCATCCTTCTCCTTGCCTTTTTTTGTGTATTCTTTTCTAGAAACTTCTTAGCCTTTTCTTTTGGTCATTTTCCTGATGAGTTTTACAAGCATAGGTCTAATAACAAGTGTTTATTGGCTGCCCTCACGAGGCAGGTATTCTGCCCAATGTGACCCGTGAGAGGAGCTGTCAGTGTAGCAGGCACCCAATGTTGATTGAATTCTCTCCAATGCATTAGGAACAGGAGCAGATTCATAGATGGCTTACAACATTTTACTTCTAAGGACATTGTAGGGAAATGAGTGTAATGAAAAATAAACTTGGGACTTTTGACTCCTGGACAGTTTTATGGAAGTCTTTGTTGAGATGGTCACCAGTAGGCACTTGCTCCTCCCTTACCTAGTCACTGAAGATCCGTTTCATTGCTTTCTTCTAGGAAGCTCATAGGCCTGAAGAATAAATCATGGTAGAAGCAGAAGGTATCCCTTGCAATGCATGGGTTAACTGCACTTTTATGGACTTCCACACTTATTTTTGGTTTAGCTCATTTCTGATAAAAAACTTTAACGAAGTTACTTCATAAGACACCAGATTACCCCATTTTTGTGAGAACCCTGAGAAGTTCATCAAGTAGTTAAGTAGTCACAAATAGGAAGATCAATATGATAGGATATGGCAGCCCCTCCTCTCAGTGGTGTGAACCACATTGGGGTTTTGATGAGTGTATTTTTACATGGCTAACTTGTGGGGATGGGCAGAGTTACTAGGTTTGCTGCCTTTTTCTTCCCCCTCCATCCTCACCCCTTGCATCTGTCTTCAGCTGCAATGATTCTGTAACAGCCCACATGGCAAGCTTTGCACGACCTGTGGTTAGTGTCTTCATTACCTAAAAGATGCATATTTTTATTCAGGTAAAATTCACGTATCATAAAATTCACCATATTAACCATTTTAAAGTATACAATTATTGACTTTTAGTACATTCACATTGTTGTGCAAATATCACCAACCACTGTCTAATTCCAGAACATTTTTATCACCCCCCAAAAGAAACCTAGTATCATTATTAAGCTGTCACTAGCCATTCTCTCCTCCCTGCCAACCACTAATCTGCTTTGTGTGTGGATTTGAAAATTCTGGACATTTCATATAAATGGAATCATGCAACATGTGGCTTTTTGTGTCTAGTTTCTTTCACTTAGCATAGTTTTCAAGGTTCAAATTTATTATAGCATGTATCAGTACTTCATTCTTTTTATGGCTGAATAATATTCTGTTGTAAGGATATACCACATTTTGTTTATCCATCATCTGTTGATGGGGATATTTGGGTTGTTTCTACTTTTTGGTGTTATGATAATGCTGCTATGAATATTCAGGTTTTTGTTTGAACATCTGTTTTTCAGTTCTCTGGGTCATATGTTAATTCTATATTTAGCTGAATAACCAAAAAGATACAGGTCAGGTGCTAAAAACTTAACAGTGAAAATCCCTTTAGAGCTTGGACCATGATATAAAGATGCCATATTTCCTTGTTATATATTAGAAAAACATTTTTTTCTTTAGAGTCAGGCAGAACTGGGTTGAAATCTTGGCCTGTAACTTGGGCAAATTATTTAACCTTTTTTAGCCTATTTTTTACCTAGAGCATGCAGATAACTAATTGCTGCCTCAGGGTTACTGTAAGCATTCACTGAGATGGTATTACACAGAAAGTGCTTTTTTTAGCACAGTGTCTGGCATAAAGTAATCAACAAATACTGTAATAATTATTTTAGGATAATACACAATCACCAAAGCCTGATTGCTATTTATTGCCACAGAGATGGGTGTGTATTTGGGTTATATCAAAGAGTTTGTGAATGATCCAAAAGTAAACATCTTAAATTTTGGTATTTTATGTTCTCCTTGCCATAAATGTTTGGGTTTTTACTTTTAGATTAATACATCACTGTTATTGTCAAAATTTGTAACATCCCTGTTTTCTAAGGTGGAATGACCTGTTGCAGAGAAATTTTTTTTAACCTTCCATTTGCAGAGAAATTTTTTTTAACCTTCCATTTGACCACTGCTTGGGTTCTTCATGTATGAACCACTTCCTGGCTCTACTCACAGGCTAAAAGATTGCTGGTGACTTGCCTTAACTTATGTCAGTGCATAAGGATTTAATGAAACCTTTTACAGAGTTATTAACTAGTCAAACACAAATCATATTTTCTAATTCTTAAAATAGATTTTTATTAAAAAGTTTAAATCTCCCATAAACAGATCAGAGATACTAGTTAATATTTTAATAGACGCTTTAAAAAAAACCCAGGTATTTATGTTCTATTTTTTTAAAGTATTATGTTATTTATTTATTTACTAGAATATTTAATTATATACTAGAAATATTTTGCACTTACTATTTAGGAACATCTTTCCAAGAAATGAAATATGTTTACAACCTACTTCTTAAAATTAAATATTTTATTTTATAGATAGAACATAATTTATCCTACCCATTTTCCTATCCATTTTCCTATTGGACATTCATGTTGTTTCCACTCTTTTCACTATTATAAACAATGCTGTGATGAGCACTATTATAAACAATGCTGTGATGAGCACCTTTGTAGCAAAATTTTTGTGCACATCCGTGATGATTACTTTGGGCTAAATTCCTAGAGGATTTTTATATATATATATATATATATATATATATATATATATATATATATATATATATATATATATATATATATATATTTTAAAGCTTCTGTTCAGTTCAGCATTTAATAAATACCTACCACTCTGTGTTGCACCCTCCCAAGACTGCAGTCTTTTTATATTTCCATTCATAACTGCATTTATTTTTGTTACACGGGGCACCACTTTGATGCCTATCATTGCTGTTTGTGACTATATATTTCTTTCTTTCACTTACAACCCACCATTCAGGTGAAAATCCCTTTGGACCACGCAGTTCTATGGCATTGCAGCATAGGAAGCCATTTTATTTGTGGTCAGATTTTCAGGGTTTGAACTTGGTTCTGCCACTCCCTAGCCATTATTTCAGACACCTGTTCTTGCACAGCATTTCGGTATGCTCAGCCTCACCTCTTATTCTCTTTTTCTGCAGTCTCTTTTGTTTTAAACTCCTCTAGTTTGGTAAAGCTTATTTCTGTTCCTCCCATGGAGCTTCTTTTTTCTATGGCCACTCTGGATTATTGAGGGATGATGGATAACAATCCTTTTCTGTTTCTTCCCTGGGTGATAGTTCTAAGATATATTCATAAGCCTTCTTAGAAAATCCCATAGGACCAAGCACTCGTTAGAAATATCTGTTGCTCCTAGTGGTGGCCAGATGTTAATGAATCTCTGTATAGACTCTCCCTCCCTGTTTCACAGCCTGTATCCTTCACTTCTGCTCCCTGGGATCACATTCCGAAGTAAACTACCCGTCTGTAAGGCTTTTTCTCACCTTTTACTTTCAGTGGAACCCAGGCTAAGACATTTTGTGATCATGGACAGGTAACTTAACTCTTTTAAGTTGCAGTTTTCTCATAGGTGTAAATTTAGAGAGAGCGGTGTCCACTTCATGTAGTTCATTCATTCACCAGTACTTACTGAAACACTAATATGTGCCAGGTGCTGTTCTAGGTATGGGAATATAGCAGTGAGCTTTAAACAGCGACTCTTAACTTCACAGAGTTTACATTTTGATGAGGGAGACAAGTAAACAGAAGAATTTTAAATAGTGAAAAATGCTATGAAATAAACAGGATGATGTGCTCCAGAGCAATAAAGTCATGATTGAAAACCATTCTGAGATGCTGTTTGAAATGAGAACTGAATGATCAGGATAAGCTGGATGTGAGAAGAACATTTTGGGTGGAGGAAGTAGCAGGTGTAAAGGCCCTAAGGTGTAAGTGTCAGGAGCAAGGTAGTACACATAAAGTGCCGTGTATGGTACTTTGCACTTGGTAAGTGTTCAGTAAATGTTGGATAGTATTAATAGTAAGATTAGATCAAAAAGGTAGCCTGTCATTAACTAACTACACAGCAGTAAATAGCAAGTTTTGCTTAATGAATTGACAAAAACTGACTTCATAGAATAAGTAGATGATTGTGCAGGATCTGAAATGAGTTATATGGTACATTTTTCTTTGCTCTGATGATATGATGAATTACATTGATTTGCATTGCATTCCTGATATACAGTTCCCTCGGTCATGATGTATTATCCTTTTTATGTCTAGTTCAATTCAATTTACTAATATTTTGTTGAGAGTTTTGCATCTGTGTTACTAAGAGATATTGATCTGTTGTTTTCTTTTAACGTCTTTGTCTGGTTTTGGTATCAGTGTAATGTTGGCCTCACAAAATGAGTTGGGGAGTGTTCTCTCCCATTCTACGGTGGAAGAGTTTGTATAAACATGGTATTCTTTTTCCCTTAAATGCTTGGTAGAATTCTCCAGTGAAGCAATCAGGCCTGTAGTTTTCTTTGTTGGGAGACTTTTAACTATGAATTCAATTTCTTCATTTCTATAGGACTATTCAAGTTATCTGTTTCTTTTGGAGTGAGCTTTGGTAGATTGTATCTTTCAAGGAATTTGTGTGTTTCACCTAAGTTGTCAAATTTATGGGCAAAATATTTCTAATATCCTTTTATTATCCTTTTAAAAATTATTTGTGCTAAGAAGTACATACATAAAATTAACCATCGAAACCATTTTTAAATGTACAGTCCAATAGCATTAAGTACATTTCACAATGTTGTGCCAACCTTTATTATTCTGTTAATGTCTATGGGATCTGTAGTGATGTTCCTTCCTTCATTCCTGATACTGGTAATTGTGTCTTCTCTTTTTCACCTGATCAGTCCTGCTAGAAGTGTATTAATTTTATTAATCTCAATCAGCTTTAGTTTCATTGATGTTTCTCTGTTATATTTTGGTTTTCTAGTTCATTGATTTCTGCTCTTAATTCTTTCTTTCTGTCTACTTTCTTAGAGTTTAATTTGCTCTTTAATTTTTAAACTTGTAGCCTACATCGTCATTTGAGACCTTTTCTCTTCCTATATAAGCACTTAATGCTATAAATTTTCCTCTAAGCACTGCTTTATTTGCAGCCCACAAATTTCGATTGGTCGTACTTTTACTTTTTAATCTATTTTCCATCCATCTTCTGTTGATTTCTAGTTTAATTCTGTTATAGTCAGGGACATAACTTGGTATGATTTTAATTTCTTTAAATTTATTGAGGTGTGTTTTACAGCTCAGACTGTTGTCTGCCTTTGGGGAATATTCCATTTGCACTTGAAAAAAATGTGTAAATTGCCACTGTTGAGTAGACTGTTCTATAAATGTCAGTCAGTTCAAATTGATTGATATTGTTTTTCACGTCTTCTATATTCTTACTGATTGCCATAACAACATACCGCAGACTGAATCGCTTAATCAACAGAAACTTATTTTCTCGCAGGTCTGGAGGCTGGAAGTTCAAAATCAAGGTATTGGCAAGTTTGTTTTTTATTGAGGCCTCTCTCCTTGGGTTATAGATAGCTGTTTTCTCCCTGCATATTCACATGGTCTTTCCTCTGTGTGTGCGTATCCCTGGAGTCTCTTCCTCTTCTTATAAGACAGATTCCATTAGGGTCCCACCTATGACCTCATTTAACCTTAAATACCTTTTTAAAAGCCCTATATCCAAACACAATCACATTGGGAATTAATGTTTCCGCACATGAATTCTGGGGAGACACACTTCACTCCATAACACTGATTTTCTGTCTTGTATTATTGATTACTGAAAGAGGAGTGCTGAAGTCTCCCACTGTAGTTACGGATTTATGTTTCTCTTTTCAATTCTTTCAGTTTTCACATAGGCTTTTGGGATCTGAAATTTGCTCATCTTAAGAGGAGGACTTAAAAGTGGAATTACCTGATTTAAGTTATCAAATCTATATTTTTAGGAGTTTGTTTAGTCCTGGGAATGATTAAAATGGTTTTATAAATAGGGTCAGTTATTAATTCATTAAGTATTTTATTCTTAGTCTTTATTTTTAACTGTTGTAAAATATACCCAACATAAATTTTACCATCTTAATCATTTTTAAGTGTATACTGTAGTGGCATTAAGTATAGTCACATTGTTGTGCATCTCTATACCCATTAAACAACTCATTTCTCCGTCCCCCAGTCCCTGACAGCCACTATTCTACTTTCTGTCTCTATGATATGACTACTTAGGTACTTCATATAGGTGTACACATACAGTATTTATCTGTTTGTGTCTGGTTTATTTTACTCAGCATAATGTCCACAAGTTTTATTCATGTTGTAGCATGTGTCATAACTTCCTTCCTTTTTAAGAGTGAATAAATATTCCTCTGTATGAATATATCACATTTTGTTTATTCATTTACCCATTGATGGACACTTTGGTTTCTTCCACTACTATTTATCGAGCACCTCTTATACATCAATCGCCTTTCATTAAATAAACCCTTATTGACTTCCTTTATAACAGGCCATATCCAGTTATAGGCATGGGGAATACTGTAGCAATAAACGTACTAGACAAAGTTGCTGCCTTCAAAAAGTTTGTATTCTAGTGGAGACTGAGAATGGGAAGATATACAAGGAAATATATTTCTTGATTCTAAATTGCATTTCCCCTAGTGTTTCTAAAATTGGGGTGTACCTTATAGTTGATGATGTCTTAGAATTATATTTGTCAGTGTTTCTTTTTTAGTGACAACTAAAATAATAGTATATCTTACAATCAGTTTGAATCATAGATTTTATGAATCACTATTTAATAAGTCAGTTGTTGATAAGTGCTGTGAAAAAAAAAAATAAACCAGAACAAAAAGGGTAGAGTTTTGTATGGGGTATTCACAAATAAAGTGACATTTGAGCAGAGCACATGTTCAGTTCAGATATTTTTTCATAGCAGGATTTCCTCCATGAAAGATACAGTGTGTTGGTTTGCATTCTGGCACAAACTCCTTACCTTGCTGTGGACTGGCAGCAGCTTATGGACTGGTTACTTTGAATAGCACTGGTGTAGAGGGCAGGGTCCTGGCAGGGGTAAGAGTAAGAGTTGGGGGTTTGGGATGGACTCAGATCTTATAGGCATGATAAGGGAAAGGGTGACAGAATTTTGCATCTTAGTAATTGGCAATAGTTCTTCCAGTTGCTCAAAACCAAAATTTTAGAGTCATCCTTGACTTCTCTATTTGCCCATATTCTATACACAGTCAGTTAGCAAATCCTACTCACTGTACTTTCAAAACATCTCCCAATTCTGACCACTTTCAGCACCCCCACCTAAACCACCCTGGCCCAGGGCATCATCTCCTCTTGCTTGGATTATCATGATAGCCTCCTTACTTGTCTCCCTTCTTCTACACTTGCCTTCATGTGATCCCTTCTCAATTTAGCAACCAAACCAATCCTTTGAAAACATCTGGTCATGTGATACCCCTACTGAAACCTCTCAAAAGCATCCCATCACTCTCAGAGGAAAGGTTAAAGTCCTTATAGTGGCCTAGGCGGTTCTACACTCTTTGCTCCCATACCTCTTTGCCCTCATGTTCTACCTGTCTGCCTTGTGCTTATTCTACTTTTAGCTGTCTTGGCAGCCTTACTGTTTCTTAATCATGTTGAGCGTGTACCTGTCTCAAAGCTGTTGTACTTGCTCTTTCCTCTGCTAGGAATACTGTTCCCTCAGATATCTGCAAGGCCCACTTCCTCAGGTCTTTGCTTAAATCTCACTTTGTTAGAAGGGCCTTCTAACCACTCTATGTAAAATGGCACCCCTCTTTCCCTGCTACCAGTGTTTTCTACCAAACCAGGATAAGCTAAGTTATGTCGTAGTAGCAAAAAACTCCAAAATATCAGGGGCCTAAAATGACAAGGTTTGTTTCTCACTGACAGTATCCCTCCATTGCAGGTCACCTGAGAAGTCTACTCCACATTGTCTTTAACTCCAGGATCTGCCTGATAGCACAGCCACCACCTTGAGTATTGGTGGAGGGAAAGCCCATTGAGTGGCTCTTCACGTATTTGCCTGGAGATAGCATCTAACACATTGACATGGCCAAAGCAAGTCATATTGCTATTCCTAACTCCAGTTACAGATGGGGATGGGTGGTGGCAGTTCTATCATGTATCTTAAAAGAGACCAGGAAATCCATGGTGGATGACATGACCATACTTTTTACCCTGCTCAATTTTCCTAAAGCATTTATTTGCATCTGACATAATACATATTTACCTTGCTTTATATATTTTCTTTTCTCTCTTGTTTAGACTGTAAATACTACAAAAGGAGGGACTTTTTCAGTCATTTACTCTGTACCCCAGGGCCTATGATAATGCATGGTCAATAGTAGGTGCTTATTACTTTAAGAGAATGATTGAGAATACTAAAGCAAGTCATTTGTTTATTCAGTTGGTGACATGTAAGCCAAGTTGGGAGTGTGGAGCAAGAAGGTTTGAGGAGAGAGTAGCAAGCAGATGGTATCAAATAAGAAGGTGAAGAGCAGACTTAGAGAGAAAAGCAGTCGAATTGCTGGTCAGTGGAGAGTGTCAGTTTGAGATTTGAGACCATGAACCTACAGTGAAATCTTACAGCTCAGTTGTGTGATTTTTTCCAGTAATGTTGAGTTGCCCTGGAAGAGGCAGGAATGATGGAACTCATTTTACAAAAATAGGTAGAAGCCCAGGTTGAAGAAGGAAACATGATCCTAGCTGCCCCTTCAAGGTGTACCTACATCCCCCCTGCTCCATCTTTGGTCCTGTCAGAATAATAAAGGAGCTTGCCTTTAACCAAGAACCCCATTCTCCTGAATGGTGTCATTACAGTGGTATGAGTAGTTTTCCCTATATTTATTCTTTATTTCATTTACTTCTCATAACACATTTGAGGTAGCTTTTCCTATCTTCATTTTACAGGTGAGGAAAACTGAAGGTTAAATTACTCAAGATAGAATTTAGATAGGTTAAGCTCACAGCCACGGTGCTCTGCTAGATTTTTGAGGTATACTCATTATATCTCCTGTATTTCTTGAGGCAATGGGGAGCTCTCTTATCTGGAGGATGGGGAGCTCTGTTAGCTTTTAGATTCCCTGGAGCCTTGATTGTATCTCAGTCATGAAGACATTGTGCAACCACTTTACTATTGGTTCCAATTTAGATGTTGCAAGACCAGAGAGGAAACAGTTGGTCTATTTTTATATACTTAAACAAGTGCAGTAACCACATTACCAACTGTAACTAGTAAATTCACTACCAGGGAATTTCTTATGAATATGATTAGACTGTACTTGACACAATCTGAGAATGTTCTCATCGGTGATACTTTTCTGTGGTCTTGCCTGTTGATGATCTGAATGTTTCATAGGTGCAGGAGGCTATGCTAGGCTTTATTGCCAATATAGAGCAGAGAAGGCAGGTGGCCTCCCTTTAGGAATCTTTAATGTAGTCAGGATGGCAAAACAGGTACAAAACCCTGGATATTAAAGTTAACGCCTGGAAACAAGGGTGCAGAGTTGGGGAAAGGCCTCTCAGGCTAAAATGCTTCATTGATATGGTCAGTAATACTGTAATAACTGTGCATGGTGCCAAGTGGATACTAGACTTATGGGGGGAGTCACTTTGTAAGTTATATAAATGTCTAACCACTGTGCTGTACACCTGAAACTAATGTAATATTGCATGTCAATGTAATTGAAAAATAAAAAAATAAGGGTAAAGGGGGTCAAATATATGGTAATGGAAGGAGATTTGATTTTGGGTGGTGAACACACGATGCAATATACAGATGATGATTATTGAATTGTACACTCGAAACCTATATAATTTTATTAATATCACCCCAATAAATTGAATAAAAAATTTTTTTTAAATTAAAAAAATAATAAATAAATAAAATGCTTCACTGAGACACATGGAAGGAAGTGGAAATTGAGCTGTAATTTGATGGCTGCATAAGATTTAGACAAGGCTCTAAATGGAAAATGGACTTGGGCTCCAGACATACTCATGGTAGAAAATCTCAGTAGGCCACTGCAGTCTGCAGTGTTAGCAGTTTTAGTCATATATATATATTTTTTTAATCCTCTGCATGCTCAGAAACTAACTGGTCGATTTGATAGAAAATATACTCTTCTATTTTGTCACACTTTGGTGACTATTTTCTGAAAGGTATTCTATGGAAGTTAATCGCTGTAAACATGGTTTGGTCTCATATAAGAGCCAACTGACAGTGAAGCCTCTGCCAGTGAATTCCACTTGTTTTCCAATGCTCTTTGGTAACTTACTTCTGCAGGTATATATTTTGAAATATATGTTAATGAGGATTAAATTTTAGAGTTTGTGAAGTTAGTTTTCATTCTAATTTTTAAAAGTGAATTCACTTGCCTTTTAAATCTTAGAAACAATCATTCTAAAAGTGTTTTCCTTTTTCCCTCCAGACAAGGCACCTCTGTCTAAAAGTCTTTTACTGGTCCCCAGTGCCCTGTCTCTTTTGCTGGCCCTCCTCCTGCCACACTGTCAGAGATTTTTCGTGTATGACCTCCAAGCAGTCAAGGATGACTTCCAGGTGAGCTCTGCTTCTTTGGCCTTTGAGAGAGAGAAGGCAGATTTTTTTTCTTGATTTGCCTTTTCTTTCTGCTATTCTTACTCCCTCAAAGCCTCTAAATTTGTAAGATATACTATTTATCATTAATATTTCATTAACAAGTAAGTTTCTAATTTTATTTATTGATATTTTCAGCAAAGCAGATTATAATAAAGCAATTGCAGTATTAAGCACATCTCTTCAGTTTCACTAATTTTACTCATGGAAATGCAATTTATAATTTCAAGAGAATTAAAAACAAATCTATTTTTTAATGATTATTATACCTTTTTAACATTTTCTAAAACCTGTGTCAGTTTGAAAACTGGATGGTCCAAGCTCTTTTAGCTCTAACTGAATCTATGAATTACTTTTATAGTGGTGGTTAAACCAAGTAGGAAATTTCTCTTGGGTTTTTGCTCCTGGGAAGAGCAGAACTCTGATTTTCAAGATTGATGGGCTTATCTCATTGAAAATGCTTGTGCTGGGTCTTGTCTGTGGATTTTGGAGTGTTAGTGCAAATTATGGTGTACAACCTGCCACTTTGCTAAATACTTGGTTAGCCAATTTAAGCACAATAATTCACTTCTTGAATACTGACAGCTTTGCTTCATAATGATGTAATTAATACCATTGTTCACCTTGGCTTCACAAAGTTCTTGTGAAGGTCTTTCAGTTATTTATCCATATTACCACTTTCTGTCGGAATATAGTATAACTTCTGTATTATTTCTGTTGCTGTAATGCAATTGTTCTCAACATGGCTGCACATTAGAATCACCTGAATAAACTTTGAAATATATATATATATTTTTTACAGTACATATATTATTATTTAGCTATTAAAAGTAATAAAGTTCTAATACATGCTTAAACATGGACCTTGAAGACATTATGCAAAATGAAATAAGCCAGATGCAAAAGGAAATACATTGTGCGATTCTACTTATATGAGGTACCTAGAATAGTCAAATTCTTAGAGGCATCAAGTAGAATAATGGTTACCAGAGGGTGAGGAGAGGGGAGAATGAGGAGTTTTTATTTCATGGATACAGAATTTCTGCTTGGGATTGTAAAAAAGATCTGGAAATAGTGGTGATGGGAGTACAACATTGTGAATGTTCTTAATGCCACTGAATATATTTAAAAATAATTAAAATGATAAATTTTATTTTATGTATGTTTTACCAATATAAAAACAACACAAAAAAAGAGATAAGGTTAATATTTGCTTTACCTATCTTATAAGGTAATTATGAGGGGGAAATATTATCAAAGCGTTTTTCAGATGTTATTGGGATTATCTTTAAAAATCTGGAAAATTTTAAGAAGACTCAAAATAGGCCTCTGAGTAGCTCTTTCTTCTGTGTATAGTCCTTCATATGTTTCTCACCCAACCAGAAATTGATTTAAATTAAGTTATTTAAAAAATTTGAACCTAGTAATATTTAGCAACAGTGACCATAAATTGCCTTGTACAAGTTACTATGAAGTGGATTGATCATTAAATTAAGCTCAAGAATGTATATTACTGATTTTATCCCTAAATTGCTTTTCAGTTACAATTTTGATTTAGTAGCATAAAAATGAACATCTGTTAGGCTTTCATTCAAGCTCATGTATATAATTTTTTTAATCATATTAAACATAGTCCTAAATTTTTACAGGAATTTTTTGTTGTCTTAGAGTATATTTTCTTGTAATAATAAGCAAAAAAAATTTAAGTACCCTTTGTGCTGTTACATGGAAGGAATTTTTAATATGAGAGAGTTTAGCTCATTTCTTAGAGAAAACGCATATGTAGTTTTCCTTTTCTGTGTGCATAATTATTGTGCTTAAATTAGAGTTTAAAAAAATAAACAGTATAAAGTAAATGTAATAAACTTGCTGAGGAAGCTACCTGAACAAATCTTACTCTTATTTATTGTTCTTTTTAAAATCCCTATCTAGATTTGGAGGCTGATATGTGGAAGAATAATTTGCCTTGATTTGAAAGATACTTTCTGCAGTAGTCTGCTTATTTATAATTTTAGGATATTTGAAAGAAGATACGGAAGCAGAAAATTTGCAGTAAGTTTTTATGTATTTCCCTTTTGCTATTAAGTTATAGAGAAACATTTTTTTTTGTTATTCTTATATTTAAATAGTTTTATTTTGTTATTAACAATTATCTCTTAATTACATGGTCCTGTGTCTGAATTGGAACATTGATTTTAACCAAAGAAAAATTTTAAATTTAAGCCACTAGCATAATAAAATAAGGATGATAATAGATAATATCAGGTCTGAGTAGGTAATAGAAATTTTAATTAGGATTTTGACTTTAATGAAATTTTAGTCACTTTTTTGGTTAATTGGTTTTTGTGTTACTTGTTAAACATAAATCATGCTATATCTTTTCTTCAACATTCTTAGAAATTATGGAAGTTAATGAATTTGACCAATAAAGTATAGTATTACTCCCTTATTTTGAAAAGTTTATTCTAATAAAAACAAACTTAAAATATATATATATATCTGAGATTGTTCTAACTAAATAAAGGTTTATTTTTAGAAGACTCCTCTATATAATATACTTCCTGTTTAATTTTAGTCCTTTTTGCTGGGTTCCTGGGTTTTGTCAGCCTTGGTTGACTGCATCCTCGTTGAAGCTGTGTGGTATTCCTTTGGTATCACTGCATCCAGGAACTTGCCTTCTGGATTGTAAGTAGCTCTCAAAGATTAGCTTAATTTACAACTACTTAAATTTAATTTAAAGCATTATTGTACACGAAAGTTAGAAAAAGAATATTTTAACCTTTTAGATATAGCAAAATTGTTTTATGTATAAAAATCCAAACTATACTTACATTTTCATTATGTTCTTGAAACAATTTATTTTACACTCATTTCTTTTTTTACCTTTGAAATCCTGTATTTTAGATAATTTTTAATGAATTTCCTGTTCTGTTTCTGAAGAGTATAATTAATGTTGTGTATTTTTATAATGAAATTTTGTCTTTGAAATTTTGTGAACTAAGCACAAAAATACAAAATTTAGATTAGATTAGGAAACAAAAATGTGAAGTTTCTGAAGAATTTTTTTTTTTAGCATTTTATTTTAATTTATTATTAGTTTTAAGTATACAATACATTGGTTAGACATTTATATAGTTTATGAAACAATCTCCAATTACTTTATCACTCCTCTGGCTCTACACATAGCTATTACTGCTGACTACATTCCCTATGCCATGCTCTCCATCCCCATGATCATCTATCAACTACTAATTGGCATGAAAAATGATGTTTTTTAAAATTGATATTTTTTATATACTTCCACCAAAGATAAAGTCAGTATGTAGATTACAATGTAGCTAACCTGCAGCCACCAACCTAACTCAGATTATATATGCTTTCATATTGTGTTAATCTTTAAAAACAAAACAAAAAAACATGTATTAGTCTATGAAATATCTAGTATCTAGGAGCAGAGTTGTTAGCACATATAAGTGAACTTAAAGCATCTCTGAATTAAGTATCTGAGACTGTATTTGAGAGACACTTTGAAATAAAGAAACCAGATATTTAAACTTCTATGTGTATTAGCTTCAACCTTAGAGAAGCTATTTTAATTATTTTAATTTTGAATTTGTGTTTTTGAGACAATTGTATGTATCTTGATTCAAATTCACTTTGGTTCTCTATTTTAAAAATATGGTTAGTGATCTAATAGCTTTCATAATTACATTGTTAGTATTTACAGTATAGCTGCCCTTTATGGGATTTACTGAATTATGGTTGGAATGAGTGTTGACCTTTAAGTGTTTTGATAATGTATGAGTCTGAATAATATTTGAATGGAGACATAAAATTCTTTGTCATAATTTTAATGCAGTTTTTGTTGAGTTCCACAGGTTGTAATTGTATTGAGATTGAGAAGTTTAGTTGACCATTCTGCTATTGTGGAAAATTGTGTAGTCATCAGGAATGATTCTTTGTTGATTCAGAAAAGCAGCAGCATTACTAAATCATTAGTTTTTCCCAAATATTTCTCATTCAGGTCAATTCTTTTTGCTCTATAAGGCCTACTGAGTTATGGAAGGGTATATATGTGTAATGTGTGTTTGTCTTAGAATAAATTTTGGGGATGAGTAATAACAGCTTTTAACTCTTGTTTACATTATCCCCTTGTCTTTTTTTTTTATTGTGCATTGAGTTGAATGACAGTTATTTCTTTACATGAGTGACATTTTTTTATAGAATCCTATTAACTGGTACATATAAAAAAATTGATACAGTTTTGAGTTGGTAGGAATATTTTTACTCATTCTTAAGGCAATAAAGCATTTACCTATTTAAATCTTAGCTTGTAGCAGATGTTGCAAACTTGAGTAAATTGAGTTATAGGATGCCCTTCTGAAAGACAATATAAATGTTAATTCAGCCATCACCTGAATATTTGTCTTTCCTTTTCAAATCATGAAACATTACTGTATGACTTCTTAGCATCTTGAAACTTTCTCAAACACGAGACTACTTAGAACATAAATCTTTATTTCAATAAAGAAACTTTGCATTTTGTAAATATATCTTTTATTTGACGGTAGCAAAGCTTCAAAATTCCTCCCTTTTTTTAGTCAACATGCTTTATAACTTGCAGTGTTTTTCACCTAACATCTTTTTACCTTTTTCTTACCTATCAATGCCAAATTTATCTGCTCTCTATAATTCTCCACTTCTTATTTCTCTCCCTTCTTTTTTTTTTTTTAATGTTATCACTTTTAAAACTTCTCTTGTAAAGATCACCATTATTCAACTAATTTCTAAAGCCAGTGGCTTTTTTTCAACTTATTTTACCTTTCAATAGCACATTAAATGCTTTTGGTCTTTGACTATTTCATGAAATAACCTGCTTCATTGAGTTCTAGCACACTACCCTCTCCTGGTCCTTTTTGACCTTATTTACTGTCTGCAGCTCTTTTCTAAGCTTATTTCAAGTGCTTTTTCTGGGTTATCTTGTTCACTCCCATGACTTCAGCTACAGTTAGCATCTGCTGTTTGTTTCCCAACTCTCTATTTCCAATTTGTGTTACTTTCCTGATCTTTATAGAGTCATATTTGCTAATGACTTATAAGTCTCAAAAAAAAATTATCATATTCAGAAGCTCTCATTTCTTCTGATCTCTCTTTCTGTGCTCTCATCCCCTCTTCCTTCTGTACTCCTTATTTTAGTTAATGGCATTTCTAGCTACTCAGTCTCTCAAGGTGGAAATCTTTCCCTTTTCTTATCATTGCATTAGGGCACCAAGTCTTAATAATTCGAAGTCCTGTATAAATCATTTGTTTATCCCATCTTCTCTGCTTCTGTCATTATCTCAATTTAAACTCTAATCTTTTCCTAGATTTTTGCTGTAATTCTCTAACTAGTCTTCCTATAAATTTAAAGCATTCCATGCAATGTTATCAGAAGTTATCTTTCTAAAATACAAATTTAACCATGCCGGTCTTTCTTTTAAAAACATTTGAATCCTCATTTTTTTCAGAATCAAAATCAAATTCTCCCAAGATGATATTAAGGCAGTCTAGAATAGTGGGAATGGTTTTTCCATCCGATAGACCAGAATTGAGATTCCAGCTCTGCCATATATTACTAGTTTGTAATCTTGAGCAAGTTACTTCTCTCAAGTTCCATTTCCTGAGCTCAGTTTATAGATGACCCTCATATGTAAGTTGAGAATCATACTTTATACTTCATGGAGCAGTGGAGAGAACTAAATGTATGTGAATATCCTAGCAGTAGCAACCTCCCACCCCCCATATATTGGTTTTCTTCTTTCCCTTCAAAGCCCTCAAATCCGATCCCAATCCCGTGTTTCAAGCCACTCCCCCATCAGTCATTCAGCTTTCTTAACATGTTGTGTATTTGTATTATTATACCTATTTGCTTTTCTTTCTGTACCTTGTCACCCTTTGGTAGTGTTAATTGTCTTTTTATTTGTATTCCAACAAATTTATTAAGATCCTTATTAGCATTTATTACATTGCATTATCATTATCATTATCATTATCTGGGGCTTCTATGCCACCCTATCAGCTCTTTGAGAACTAGTTTTACTTAATGTACTCATTGCCTTATATTCAGTCATGTTGCAGGGATAGCCTTGATTACAGTATAGCCCCATAAGACTGTAAGCTAAGGTCTTTGAACCATAGACCTGTTCATCTCTTTTTCTAGTGCTTCACATAGAAATTATACCTGGCATCTGATAGATTCTGATGACCGTTATTTGAAATTTAGAAAATGTAATTATTAGGTTTTAAAAATAAAAATAACTCCATTATTAAAAGCTTTATGTATTAGGTGCTTCTAGTGACCCATGCCTATCACACATTTGTCCTTATATACCTGTTATTTTTTCATTTTACATGTGAATGTTACATTGTTTCCCAGAATCAAACTCCTCCAGAAAAGTGGAATTTCGAGTTTTGACATAGCATGTTTAAATGAATCTGA
This sequence comes from Pteropus vampyrus, assembly GCF_000151845.1. Lineage (NCBI taxonomy): Eukaryota > Metazoa > Chordata > Mammalia > Chiroptera > Pteropodidae > Pteropus > Pteropus vampyrus. The sequence goes on along the minus strand of NW_011888864.1, from coordinate 6,641,776 downwards.
TTGTAACATGGAACAAAATTATTTTTAATTAACTGTTTAGATTATCTATAGTTTTATTGTGAAAACCACGACATACATTTTTACTTTGTTGACATTGTGTTAACAAAGCCTTTTGTTGTGTTTTGTGCTCTCAAATTAAACTCTTCTCATCAAGAAAAGCCATTTCAGAGAACAGATTAATCAGTGTAGTTTAAGAGTAGGCAATGACCGTATATATGTAACGCTACATATCATATACAGGAGTTATTTCCATTGTTTTAGAAATAGTTATTCATTTAAAGATGTTTATGAAAGTATCTCGCTCACTTGACTATTCAAATTAAATTATTTAAAAAAAATGGTAATTGAAATAGAAAGAGAACTGAATTTGGTTTCTAATCCTGGTTCTTTAGCTGAGCAAGTCACATAAGCTCTGAACCTTAGGTTCTTTTATATTTAAGACAAAGATTAGACCAGAAGATCATCTAAGGGATCTCCTAGTACTAAAATGCTGTTTTATGGTTAGGCTTCTCTGTGTTTTTTTAAGAATATAAATTTACTTATGTTAATTACATAAACCCATTTATAACCAGTGCATTGATTTGATTATAAATCCCTTTAGAAAGTGATTGTGTAGTTCCATAATATTTAGAATATGGGCTTAACAAATTATAGTCACTTGGTTTGTTAGTTTATTAGGGGAAATTAAATAGCAAGATCCCTGATAGTACTGTTTATACTGACATATGACCTGGGGAAAAATTCAATCTCTTTTGTAAGGAGATATTTAATCACTAGGAAGAACAAATTCTTTATATTGGAGAAGGATATTTCCTGTATAGTAGAAACCTCATGTCATAGGAATGAACTTGGATTATTGGGCAGAAATAGGATCTTAAGATAGATTTCCCCCATTGGTCTTAAGTAGAGTCTGGTGCATAGTAGGCTCTTAGTAAGTGTTTATTAAATGACCGTGGTCTGTTCCCAAAAGAAAATGAATTCAGTAGGGGAGGGCCGATGGCCATGCCTTCTACAGGCCCCATCAGGAGCTTGCTTCCACTAAATATGCTCTGCAGCAAGTGACAGTGACGAGTTGAACATAATTGTTAGTGTAGGTATCCTGAGAGTTTGGTTTAGAACACAAAATGTTGGATTTGGACCACCAGTCCTGAGTGTTAATTAAACCAAAGGGAGCTGCATCTAAATGAAAAAGACTTGAATCAACTTATTTGGAACAGTACCTGGATTTTTTTGCCTACTGACTCGATTGACATCAGGATTCACTTGCACATAGAATTAAATCAAAAAAAGCTAAGTCAACTATGTATTTAGATAAGTCTTGAATATGAAACACAGATCTCCCAATACCTCGTAAAAGTGTCCAATACAGGTTTTAAAAATAAATAATTAGAATATTTCAGAATATTATGTCTCTATAATAAGATCCCACAAAAGAGTTTTCAAAGTTTATTTTTTTAGGGGAGAAGGAACTTGATAATATCATATAGAATATCCACTGACCCTAGAGTAGTTAGTAAAGTGGATTTAAAGAAATCGAAGACAAACTTTATATCATTTATAACATTTCACTATTTATGTTGCTTAGTGACCGTAAACTACCAGATCGGAAGCTTTTTCTGCGCACACTCCGAAGGTAATTGCGGTATAGCATGACACTAATGACCCGAGCCTGAAATTGTTTTGAAACAATGTAGTAGAGAATCACATCCAGACAGGTGCTGAGGTTCATGAGGAAGGTGGTAAAGGCTCCCCAGGGGCTGTAACTATTCTCATCCCCATTCAACATCAGGAAAGCAAAACAGATGTGGAAAGGCATAAAGCAGACCAGCACCTGCACCATGAGAGTGATGATGATCCTTATAGATTTCTCTTTGACTTTTGGTTTCAGCTTAGATGTCCTACCATGAAGGAGACTGTGAATAATGACCAAGTAGCACCCAATCATAATGAACAGAGGAGTCAAGAAAAAAAATATCAGTCGAGTGAAGTTCAACATGTTAATAGCTTTTAAATGGATGACATCTGAAATCTTCAGGCAGGTGGCAGGGGTGGAGGCTTTATCTGGGTCTTCATAGAGCAGTAGGAGTGGGATGGTGGTTGTCAGGGTCATTATCCATACTCCCACACATGCCAGCACGGCTTTGCACGTTTTTTTAAGTTCTTTGGCATATTTCGGCTGCACAATGGCCATGTATCTGTCAGCACTAATAAAAGCAAGAAGCCATAGTGCAAGACTTGGATAAAACACTGTAAGAGCCCCAAGAATCTGGCAGAAGTACTCTCCAAAAGGCCATTCGCCTTTCACATAATAAAACATTCGAAAGGGTAAGCTCATTATAAATATCAAGTCCAATAATGCCACATTCATCATATAGATCGTTACAGTGGTTCTCTTCTTGGTAGTACAACTGAAAACCCACAAGGCAGTGATGTTAACAAATAATCCAATTATGAAGATACAGCTGTAGAAGACAAGGGCTGCAATTTTGTATTCATCTGGATATGAGCTGTTAGAAGAGCCAGGTTGAGCTTGATTGTGAGAGGTGGTCATCTTATAGCTTGTTGCTGGGCATGACACTTAGAAACTGTAAAATAGTCAAGAAGAATAGAAGAAATAAAATGCACCGCTGAAAAATAAATGTTTAACTTTCTTATACTCAACTTGACATGTCAGTGGATTTTAATTTTGAGAGTATTTTATATTGTAGAGTCGATACATGTTTTAGTATTTATTAAAACATTTCTTAGGTCTTATTACTAATATGTACTAAACTGTTAAAGTGGTATGGTGTATCATAATGCACTGGCAAATTTATTTATTTGCATCTCTCCCTGCCTACCTCTCTTCTCCCCCAAAGGATAACCTTTTCTTTATGTTTTTCCCCTGATAGTGTGAAATTGAGTAGCAATTATACCTTTAATAATCATTCTTTGATTGAGACCAACTAGGGAAAGGCCATTCTGAATTTTGAATCTTACAGTATAGTTTGCCACCTTTTTATCGTCATCATTCTGTTTAAATATTTCTTAACCCAGATTAGTAATATCAGATAATGAATTTTTACTTATTAAATAGAATTTTCATCTATATAATATATAATAGAAAACTAATAAAGGAACCATATAACTGGTTAATTACTGAAGAGTCACAGTACTTCTCATTTGAGTTCAGGAACTTTCCTTTTTTTCTGGTATATCCCCATTGCTTATTGGGTAAATTGTAGATATTCAAGAAGTAAATATTTGCTGAATTGATAGATGAGTGAAAGAAAGAATCTTTTGCTAGGTGTTCCTCAGCAACTACTCTCTAATTTATCAATGAAGACTTGCTTAGTTGGCCATTAAACCTTTTTTTTTTTTAAGTGGTAAACATTTCTTCATAGTGTTGTGTACTCTCTAAATTATCATAGGTCTAAAAGCACCACCAGTGTCTTGTGCCATGCTCTACAGATCAAGAATTTGACTCTTAGAACAACAGATGGGCTAGTTCCTAATGCACAGTTGGGAGGGCCTAACGCTGAGTCTTCCAGATGGTGTTTACCATTGTCCTAGAAGCAGATTTGAACTGCTGCAGTGGTACACAGAAAGCACCACCTTGAGAATAAGATATTGTTAATACAGTAAATTTCATGCCCTCACTCTACCTAGATATAGAAGCTTTAATGTTGTTTTATTTGTCAAACTAAATTTTTAAAAGGAATATCAGACAGTTATTAATAAGAAGTCAATAACTTTATGTGTATGCAGAAACTAATTCCCATCGCCAAAAAAATGTCCATTTCTAATAGAAAGGAGTTTAGTGATTATAAATATCATTAGCACCCCACCCCCGTTTCAGAGTGAAACTTTTATTATCCATGATGCAATGCCAACAAGAGTGATTTTAAAAATAGAGTCACTACAAAGAGATGGAACCTTGTGGCATCCCTTGAAATATGGAGGTGTAAGAAAAGTTTCCTTCAAAAATGTCATTTGCAGAGTGGTCTGTCTCTAATTCAGCCCCAAATCTCTCTTTAGTGAAAATTGTGGGGGAGACTAGCATTCTGGTCAGTGACATCATGGGCTATTGATAATTTAAAATTAATTTGAGCAATTGTTGTGGACAAAAACAAAATTTGAGTTTGTTTTTCCCCTATTTCCCTCCCACCCCTCCCTCTCATCTCCTTTCCTTACTTCCTGACTACAGCTTGTTTGCCAAATATTTAGGTTAAATATGATTTTGGAATAGATTTCTACATATTTAAAAGCCTGTTTTAATTAAAATATTATATTTCCAAATATTGGTGTGACTAAACTATTAATTTCTATCAAATAAGAAAAGTACTACATAGAAAAACCAAATCTCCAGTATCATACAAAGGAGAAAAATTTTGGAGGTTTGACTCTTATTTTTAACTTTCAGTGAATTTTTAAATAGTAGCAATTGTAAAGTAAGTGAAAAAAAATTTTTTGCCCCTTTTAATATTAGGACACTCTTCAACCTGTTCTTATCCCAAATTCTGCCACATAAATTCTGTACTTACAAACCATTTTTGAGTAAGTCTTTTTCCCCATTTTGGGCTCAGACCTGCTTTTATGTAGCCAACACTTGTATTCATTTACTTAAGGTTGAAAAAAACGTGTGTGATGCATGTGTTTTAAAGGCATTTCTGGTATAGGTTGTGCTCTGCACACACAGGCAAATTTTTGGATAAATATTGAAAAGTGATTGGCTTTCAAGTCAGCATTTTAAAAGTTTTTGATTCCATGATTATAGTCTTTTCTTAAAAACCTATAAGTACATTTCGTGAAACAATATAATTTAAACCAAGTGACAACTCTTAGATACACTTATGATTTATCATATCAACATTTTCCTTAAGTTGAAAAATTATATTTACTAGTAATGTAAAACAGTGTTGAAAATAAGTAAAAAATTGTATTAATGCAGTAAGATGACAGCATAACCCAATTCAAAGTCCTTCACCAATATGGTTTCAGTAATATATTATTAAAATAAAACAGTGATTTTGAAATTTAGTAAGTACAACATTACTTCTTATAATCTGTGAAGTTAATTAAATGTGACTTACCTCCTGTCCATCAAAAGGCTGTATTAGAGAGCAGTGTTTTCAGTATACCCAGTTCTGTAAAAGAAATATCTTTGAGTTTCTTGTGTTAAAATTGCTCTTTCTAGAAATGGTATATTTAAGAAATGCTGTATTTCTTTTGTTTTAGGCTTTTCCGTTGCTTTAAAAGTTGTTTCAAATATGATACTGGGTATAGGAGTTATTACTCTTTCGGCTGTAATTGTTGCTTTGCCTCTTTCAGGAAGTACTCTCTGAAATGAGGCTTTTTCAGCTTATGACTTTACCCTGGATGTGGTTTTTCTCTTTCAGAAATGATTTGTTTATGAAGTCATGCTCAGAATAAGCTCCACTTGAAATGATGGCATATATTAAAGAGAATCATACAACAATGTCTTCAATTTGTTTACTTTGTTTACTTCAAGTCTGGATCATCTATTGAAAGAGTATCATATTTGATATTGATTAGAATGGGTTTCATAGTATGGCTTCTTTACTTTCTAAGCTGTGTGACTTTGTCTAGTTACCTACCCACTCTGAGCCTTTGTTTCTACTTAGTTTCTATACAATTAAAATAGAGATAATACCCTTCTGATGGGATTGTGAGCACTATAAACCAGAAAAATCCCAAGGGTCAACATAATAAAAATCCCAAGTGGTTAACATAATACCTGGCACTTAGGCATTTGAAAACAGAGTTAAGCCGCTACAACAAAGTTCCTAAAATCATAGAATATCCATTTTTTACTGTTAAAACATTTCTAAATGATTAAAATTGGAACCCTCAATTATTTGCTTCTGCTTTGCATATACATTTACCCACTTTGGTTTGCTTTATTTTTTAAGTCCCCAGTCAGTGCTTCATATCCCTTTTATGTCATGTGGGAATCTAGAAATAATTCCTTGTGTATAAACATCCCTGCAATTGCTAAGAAAGGATTTTGAAAGTCTTTAGTGGAATAATTTACATATTAGGAGTATTTTAACCCAAGAAGGGAAGTGAAACCAATGGAAAGGGAAGTAAGCAACCCTAATAATTGCCTGCCTAGTTATATTAATTTTTTTACTTTCTCTTTTCTTAAAAAAAACTCTCATTTGTTTGTCCTAAAATTTTAATTATCTTTATATTTGGTTATGCATGATTTTTCAGCTTTTAAAAGGCACACGAAATTAACTATTTGTTTTTTGAATCTTTTTTTCCGCAGACAAAACAGTAGTAAGTCTGTGACTTGTAAAAGTTATTTGAATCCTTGCCTTTGGTGACTAACTACTTTTGATTGTGATAACCTAACTGCCAGAATAATGGGGTTTAGGAGCATTGGCAACAACTAAAGCAACTGTTTCTCGTGTAGATGAAGTTTTAAGGCCCGGCAAGGCCGGCAACTTGCTGAGGAGCCCAGACAGCTAGGCCCCTCTTCTTCAGGTGCTGAGCTCAGTGTCCTCCCGTTTCTGCCCTAGCTGCTGTAATAACTTCTTGTTATGAGGTGATTACACTGATATATTCACTAGACAGGATTTATTCATTGCTGAATAAATTACAGTAATTAGTTTTTTAATACATAGAGTTATGTTTCCTATGTAGTATAGGAGTTTGATATTTCAGCTGGAGTTAGAAACCTCTTACCTGTGGATCAGTCTTTTCATTACCTTAATTTCATATAGCCTGTGGCAAGGTTTCTAAAATTAAGTATTGATTAGCATCCCCTGTGCTGCTCAAATCTGCAGATACAATGATGGCATATCTTATTAAGCATATCTTATTAAGACTTGAGTCCTTTATCGTACACAGGGAGATTAGTTTTTTTGACTTGCCAGTCTCTCAGAGGCAACAAGGGGCAAGTTAGGAAATCCCCATGGGCACAGCTCGAGGGTGGATCAGCTCTCACCTTCCCACCTTCCTCTTCATTTTAGCTGTGTGGGACTTTCTGCATATGCTCTTCTTTGCCTTTCACATGCTATTCCAACCTGTAACATTCCTTACCACTGTACTCCCATCTCTTGGCTTGGCCATTTGCTACTTATAGTTTAAGTTTAAATAATGCCTTCTCCAGGAAGTTTTCTCTGCTCTCTGAAGCTGGATTGGTTATTCACCCCTGTAAGTTTCCTTAGCACTTGGTACTTACCCCTGTAATGCATGTGTTTGTGTTATTATTACATATCTACTTGCCTTTTATCCTCCAGTAAACAGAGATCTTTCAGGGTTGGTATGTGTTATATATAACAGGCTTTTAATAAATATTTCTTGAATGTGTGACTGAAAAAGTAGGTGAAGAAATGGAAGCTTGAGGAAGGGACAGATGAATTACTGAGCCAGGTGTCAGTATCAGGGATACTTTGACCAGCTTATATGCGGGGCCCTGCCAACCACAGAGCAGATGCAGAGACTGAGGCAAGGAGCATGGAGGCAGGGACCACCCTCTCCTACTCTCTATGACCCTCATAGCACTTAACATCACTCTCTGTGTTCCTCTTCACAATAACTTTATGTTGGAAAAGAATTACAGCGAAAAAAAATTTCTCCAAACCGTTTGGCAGCAAGTAAACTTTTTTAGTATCTAGTTTGCTTCTTTAATACTTAAACCTAATGAATTTTTATTCAAATAGAAGAACTTGCCTTACTCAAGTTCATAAAAGCATTCATGCTGCTTTTATTTTGGAATATGAGAATATGAAAGAAATTCTTCACCTTACAAAAGAGGGATTTTATGGATTCCCAGAGTCTACAGAGTTCCCTTCGCATTATGAAATAATCTGTTTAAGCTCCATTTTGAATTCCAGGTTAGATGTTAAAAGCCCTAAGTGATTTTTTTATTTTAGCTCTTGAGCCCAGTTTGAGTGAATATAATATAGTTAAGTTAAGCCAATTTTATAATTATTAGAAATGATGTAGTTAATAGATTTACACAGTAAATCCCCATTACAAAACATGCTCCCATATTAGAGATTGGCCTGTGCCACAGATAAAATTATATTTCCCATTCTTAACCTATTTTTCTTTACCACAGCAAGTGTAATGGGGGCTTATCCCAGTTCCTCAATGGATATCGTTATGAGGGAACCCAGCACAGGTGGCTGGCAACACATAAATTCATAGTGGTTGGTAGACAGCCAATCTCCAGAAAGAAGAAGGGATGAGGGAAATGAGGAGTGCTCCGAACTAGGGTGAGAGTTATCATTTAGCCCGTAAGGTCTCCCACTTTATGTTATAAAATCTTGTCCCTCACTCCTCTCTTTTTCAAACTGGTATCTAAACTTACTGCTTTTTTATTTTTTAAGGGAGAGATATGTTGAATAATGGTTTCTAGATAAAGAAGACGGAGATGCCCTTTGCCTAAATCTGTTTTTTAAAAAAATTCCAACAGCTTATTATCTTACAGCCAAATTAATATGAACCTCCACTACACTTGACATCCTAAATTGTATAATAAATTTAGCAATTCCCAAATTTCTTTTTCTGGGCAATTTTTGTGCAGTTTTAAATTTTTATAGATGTGTAGACAATCAATTACTTACCTTTAATTTTTATAGATGTGTAGACAGACAGTTACTTACAACAAACAAGTTGAACCCAGAAAACCAAAGTGATAGATAATTTTAGTTAAAATAGATCAAAATCAGCAACGAAAGTAGGATTCCCTAAAAGATGTTAAAGATTCTCTCACTCAGAGGATCTTAGGAGAAGGCTTCTACCTGGCAGTGAAATCAGTCTTGTACCCACTGAAATCCTGCAGGACCTCAGGCCAAGAGCTTGCAGTGTGACATTTCACTACCTGACTGGAGAGCCAGAGTGTCCAGGACAAATGACTGAGGAGAACTCTCTGGTTATTTTGATACACATGGCTACCTCTTGCAGATTCTGATCTCACAGTTAAAGGAGATGGTATATACATATGGACATGAGTGTACAGGGAAAAATACCTAAAAAATATGAGGAAGTAGCAGTTTAGAAGAAAGAAATGTTGTGGAGAGTCAGGATTCATAAAGGAACAAGAGATGTTATTGAATTACTTAAATACAAACCTGTATACTAGTGTGTGTGTGATTGAGAATTTTAGTATACAGACATTTGTATACTAAAGAGTAACTACATGTCTATACATGTTACTCAGAAGAACTGTTTACAGAAGGTGATTGTTTTAAAAATAGTTTCTTAGTGTTTTTTTTTAATCCCTGCTATTACCCATACCTGTATTATCAGAGATAATCAGAAATAATCATCAAGCAGGGGTTTAAGTGCTTTACATGCGTGGTCGAATTTAATCTTCATGCTGACAGCAAAGTATGTTGAGGACACAATAGTAGTATGGGTGGTGTAACCCAGGAATATTTATTCATGATTCTCAGATTGTAAGGTTGTGTTGTGTTTTAGTAATTTTTGTTGAAGTTGGTCCTACTTAGTAGAGAATCATCAGCATAGTATTTGATCTGTAGCAAAAAGTCTCCTGAGGGAATAGACCATCCTTTCTTTTCCCTCTTTCTCACTAACAAGTTGATACTCCCAAGGAAAGGTTTTGTACCTGGGTTCTGTCAGCCTGTAAATTTAATTCTGCGGCTTAGGAAGATCTCTGCCATTCAATGGGCCAAAAATTTCTAAGCACTCAAAAATGAGTATATCCCAGTGGCTGGTAAACATGTAAGTATGTTCAATCTCATAAGTAATCATGGAAACAAAAACTAAAACCATGATAAGATATTATTACCCGCTCATCTAAATGCCTACAGTGAAAAAGACTGACAACATGAATATCGGTGAGGGTATAGAGCAACTAGAAACTCTTGTGCATTGTTGGTGGAGTGTTTAAATTTGGAAAACAGTTGAATATTAAGTACTAAAATGAATATACATATATCCTATGATTAAAATTCCACTCCTAGATACAAATGTATGTTCCTATGTACCAGGAGACATAGATTAGAACGTTCATAGTTATTATTTCCAGTAACTCCAAATTAAGAACAACACAATTATTCAACAGCTGTAGAATAGATAAATCAGTTGTGGTGTAGACAATTAGTGCTTTTCCCAGTCAAAATGAATCATATAGTAGGCACATGCAACAATATGGTGAATCTTGTGTCTATAGTGTTAAATGGAAAAGACAAGACATAAAGGAATTCATATTGTATGATTCCAATATATGAATTTCAAAAGCAGACCAAACAGAATGCTTAAGGATTTATGCTCAGGTGATAAAACTTTTTAGTGGTTTGCAGGAGCATGTAACAGTAAGGAGGGGACACTGGGAGAACTTCCAGGATGCTAACAAGTTCTATCTATTGACCTACGTACCAATTACTCTAGTATTTGTTCTGTGATAATTTATTAAGCTGTATATTTTTGTTTCGTCCTTGTATCCATAAGGGTCTCAATAGAAAACAGATGGCATACTTAGAATAATTCAAGGAGGGCTTATTTATAATGGTCTAATGACAAAAGAATGGAACCTGTGACAGGGGGGACCTTTGGTGGCCTCTTACCTTGTTGCACCCCCTGTAAGTTAGGCCTACAGAGATCAAGGAAGGGGAGGTTACCAGACCTGGAGGGAGGGACCCCTAGAGAGTCAAATGCCTTTGAAACTGGTACTTTCTGTTGAAGGACATCAGCCTGAGGTAACCTTGTAGGAAGGAACCAGGGGAATAAGTACCCTGGCCTCAGGCTCCTCCCGAAACCTCTTCTGAGGCTCCCATTAGTGGACTCAGCAAAAGTTAGGGGGCCTTTGAGCCTTTGCGTGGAGTGTATACCCTCAGCCTCTGGGACAGAGCTGGGTGGAGAAGGGAGAAGAAGCAAATGGATTTTCCAGGGTGCTGTACTTTTCTGTATGTGTGTTACATTTTATATTCACAAAGGTTTAAAAAAAAAAAAAAAAGCTTGGGCTTTGAATTGGCAAAAACTGGGTTTGAGTATATCTCTACTTCTTATAAGCTTGAGTAATTTTTTAAAAACACCTTGAGTCTCAGCTCTTTCCTATGAATCATCGCATTCCTCAGAGCTTGTGTAGTACATGCTTTAGATACCATATATTATTTGTCTCTCTCTTTGTCTCTCTCCTGCTTGAACTGTTCCCTTTTTATCTTCACAGCATAGTTCAATTTTCTCCTGGGAATTTTCAGACTGGAGTGGATGACAGTGTAGAAGCCCTGCCTGTGCCGCTAACTAATGACCTGAATTATCTTTTTCAAAAAGTCTGCTCTGTTCATCACTACCCCCAACTGGAGGAAACGGGGAGTTGCGTGAGGCTTCCGGGAAGGGCCTCCCACCTTCGGCACTGTGCATTTCAAAACAACTCTTCCCATTATTTTATCTGTGTCTTCCTCTGAATTTTTGTAGGACTGGAGATGAGAAATATAGGATAGGACGTGAGACTCTGTGCCCTCAAATCTTCTGCCTGGAAACCTTCATGTATTCAGGATTCATTTGGTAAAAACTCACCCCAGGATTCATTTCTAATTGACTATGTGTATTGGTGTTTAGGGCCTACTCTAAACTCACAGTACCCAGAGCTCTGAGGGTGTCCCATTAGGTCCTGGCCTTTGCCCTCCTTTCATGTCTTTTAGTTCTTGTTTTTTAGCATGTATGTTTTTATCTTATTTAATTTATCTTTAAGTCAACTCATTCATTTTAACATACTTGATTTTATTATTTAGACATTTATCTATTTCTAGTAGAATATTAGATTATTTCAGCTAATTTGCCATCTATTTTTAACTTTTTCCTTTAACCATTATTTTTAGATATGGCAAGCAGGAATTGCAACTGTGAGAATGGGCTGGGTCCAAGGCTGCCCAGTTCCTAAACCTGAGAGATTGCCCACTCTTAGTCACTTGATATCCCACAACTCTCCCAGGAGAGCTGTCATTTTTGGTGGTAGAGAACTTCTTGGAGACATTATAATCAGTCGGCAGAGGAAGATATACAAAATGTGCAGGCTTTATGTTTCCTTGGTAATAAAACTGCACTGATCGGGGTTACTCAGAAGAGCTGTTTACCAGAACTCTCCTTCTTGTGCTTAAAAATTAATTTAGCACCAGTGACAAATCAGTTGATTTTTGCAATGATGTTATCTTCTTATTGCTAGTACTTTTCATATGGACATTATGAGAAGTTTATGACTTTGGGTCCATACAGCCTCTTGCCATCAGCAAGCCACACAGTCTAGATTCATAACAGAAAAGAGAAGGAAGTATTTATAGTACCACCCTCGGAGACCTACAGGGCAGCTTGAGGATGTGCATGTTTGGACAGAGGGATACAGACACTTGGGCTGCTTCATCCTGCCCCTCGTACAGGATTTATTCTTCCAACATTAATGCCATTCTTTATTTAGGATCAGTAATCATAGGTGTTTACAACTAGGAGTTAGAGGTATCTGTGACATCTCTCTTTTACGGTTGTATTGTTATCCATCCCTTGATTGTACTCTCATCTCTCATACTATTCTTTGCATTCTGTGTCAATCTTGTTAACAAGGACCCAGCACATATATCTTCACCACATATTTCAGTGTATCTAGCATAGTGCTTCACACACAGCAGGCCCTCAGTAAAGAGGCCTATTGATTTGACTAGTATTTGTGTTTATTTTTCTACAAGAAAGAAAACTATGTCCAAAAAAAAAAAAATGCCTAATGTTTCTGAGTAGATATGATCACAAAGACATATCTAGCAGAAGAAAGACAAGAGATAGATTAGGATTAGTCAAGTAGATGCTCTGGGGTTTGGGCCAGATAAATATTTGTTGTATCAGAGAAGTCAGTACATATTATTTATTTAATGTAGAAGAACTTATACAATTAATTGAGCATGAAATAGTTTTAGATTGCTCATGTATGTTATCTAGTTTTTCTATACTGATTGACATTGCAAAGCTGCTTTGACATGAAACAATGCTTCTACTGCCATCTACAGATGACTAGCCAGTCTTAGAGCTCTTCACCTTTACCTGATTTGAAGTCTTGTTGAGATTGAAATTTTTTTAAAAGCTGTCAGTGAAGGTAATAAAATATTTTTGTGTTAATTTCTAAATATTTCTATGTTATATAGTAGTATATAATAGACATATGCTCATTCCTCTAAAACATTTTGGCATCTTGACCATTTCTACCTTCATTGGAAGCAGCCTGTCTTTTTTTAGGAAACCATTTTCCTCTGTAAGATGATGCATTCCTAGGCTAGGGTCTTAAAAAGATTCCGTTTCATTCATTCATTCATTCATTCATTCATTTACCTACCTACCTACCTACCTATTTATTTTTTTAATTGGTTATTTATTTTTAAATTTTTAATTAAGTTTATTAGGGTAACATTGGTTAATACAATTATATAATTTTCAGGCATACATCATCATTTGACATCTGTATATTCTATTGTGTGTTTACCACTCAAAGTCCAGTTTTGCCCAGCTACCATATATTCGATCCCCTTTACCCACTTCACCCTCCCCCTAAATCCTGTATTTGACCCCTTTATCTTGTCTACCTCCACCCCGCCAACTCCACTAGTAACAACTAGTCTATAGTCCTCTGGTAACCACTGGCCTATAGTTCATGTCCATGAGTCTCTGTTTGTTTGTCCTGTTCATTTGTTGCTTTTGGGTTTATATCTCACATATAAGTGATAGCATTTGATTTTCAACTTTTTCTGTCTGGCTTATTTCGCTTAGCGTGATTATCTCGAGGTCCATCCATGCTGTCGCAAATGGCAGTATTTCATCTCTTCTTATGGCTGAGTAATATTCCATTGTATATATGTACCACAGCTTTATCCAATCATCTATCATAGGACACTTTGATTGCTTCCATATCCTGGCCAATGTGAATAATGCTGCTATGAACATCAGTATGCAAATCTTTTTGAATATGGGTTTTCAAGTCTTTGGGGTAAATACCCAGTAGAGAGATCGTTGGGTCATATGGTAGATCAATTTTTAGTTTTTTGAGGAACCTCCATACTGTTTTACATAGTGGCTGTACCAATTTGCAGTCCCACCAGCAGTGTATGAGGGTTCTTTTCTCTCTCCATCCTCTCCAATGTTTGTTAACACTTGTCCTGTTGACTATAGCTATTCCAACAGGTGTGAGATGGTATCTCATTGTGGTTTTGATTTCATTTCCGTAAGAGCTAGTGATTTTGAGCATCTTTTCATATAGTTGTTGGCCATTTGTATGTCCTCTAGGGAGAAGTGTCTGTTCAGATCCTCTGCCCAGTTTTTGATTGGATCATTTGGGTTTTTTTTGTTATTGAGTCGTATGAGTTCTTTGTATATTTTGGATATTAGGCCCTTATCAGAGGTGTTGCTTGCAAATATATTTTCCCATTCAGATTATTCTCTCTTTACCTCATTACGATTTCTTTTGCTGAGCAGAAGCTTTTTAGTTTGCTGTAGCCCCATTCATTTATTTTAGCTTTTACTTCCCTTGCTTTTGAGGTCAAATTCATAAAATCCTCTTTAAGTCCAAGGTCCTTGAGTTTATAGTTCCTGTGTTTTCTTCTATGCATTTTATTGTTTCAGGTCTTATATTCAGGTCCTTAATCCATTTTGAATTAATTTTGGTGTGTGGTAATAGATAACAGTGTAGTTTCATTCTTTTGCAGGTGGTTTTACAGTTTTCCCAGCACCATTTATTGAAGAGGCTTTCCTTTCTCCACTGTATGTTTTTGGCTTTTTTGTTGAAAAGTATTTGCTCATATGAATATGAGTTTACTTCTGGACTCTCGATTCTGTTTCACTGGTCTGTATGTCTGTTTTGCTGCCAATACCATGCCGTTTTGATTACTGTCGCTTTGTAGTATAATTTGAAGTCGGGCAGAGTGATGCTTCCAGCCTCTTTCTTTTTTCTCAGAATGGCTTTGGCAATTTGGGGTCTTTTGTGCTTCCATACAAATCTGATGATTTTTTTGTTCCATTTCTTTAAAAAATGCTGGTGAGATTTTGATGGGGATTGCATTAAATCTGTATAATGCTTTAGGTAATATGGTCATTTTAACTATGCCGATTCTTCCAATCCAAGAATACAGAATATCTTTTTATTTCTTTGTACCTTCTTCGATTTCTTTTAATAGGGTCTTATAGTTTTCATTATATAGGTCCTTCACTTGTTTTCTTAAATTTATTCCTAGATATTTTATTCTTTTTGTTGCAATTGCAAAAGGAATTATTTTTCCACTTTTTTTTTCTAACACTTTGTTATTAGAGGATAGGAACACTATGGATTTTTGAACGTTGATTTTGTATCCAAAGACTTTACTGTATTTGCTTATTGTTTGTAGTAGTGTTCTTGTGGAGTCTTTAGGGTTTTCTGTATAGAGAATAATGTCATCTGCAAATAGTGACAGTTTGACTTCTTCGTTTCCTATTTAGATGCCTTTTGTATCTTTCTCTTGTCTGATTGCACTCACTAGGACCTCCAGTGTTATATTGAATAAGAGTGGCAATAGTGGACAGCCTTGCCTTGTTCCTGATCTTAGAAGATTTTTAGTTTTTCAACATTAAGTATAATGTTGGCTGAGGGTTTGTCATAGATGGCCTTTATTATGTTAAGGTACTTTTCTTCGATACCGATTTTGTGAAGTGTTTCGATCATGAATGGATACTGTATCTTGTCGAGAGCCTTTTGTGCATTTATTGATATGATCATGTGATTCTTATTTTTAAATTTGTTTATGTGGTGTATCTCATTAATCAATTTGCATATGTTGAACCATCCCTGTGCTTCTGGGATGAAGCCCACTTGATCGTGGTGTATAATCTTTTTAATATGTTGCTGTGTTCAGTTCGCTAGTATCTTATTTAGGATTTTTGCGTCTGTGTTCGTGAGAGATATTGGTCCGTAGTTTTCTTTTTTTGTGTTATCTTTACCAGGTTTTGATATCAGAGTAATATTAGCCTCATAAAATGAGTTGGGAAGTATTGCTTCCTGTTCGATTTTTTGGAAGAGTTTGAGGAGAATAGGTATTAATTCTTCTTTGCATGTTTGGTGGAGCCATCTGATCATGGGCTTTTACTTTTTGGTAGGCTTTTGATGATCGTTTCAATTTCCATACTGCTGATCGGTCTATTTAGATTTTCCAGTTCCTCTTGATTCAGTCTAAGAAGATTGTATTTTTTTAAGTACTGGTCTGTCTCTTCTAGGTTATTAAATATGGTGTT
>NW_011888864.1:6624984-6625514 GCF_000151845.1 Pteropus vampyrus | reverse complement strand
TCTTCTTTGCATGTTTGGTGGAGCCATCTGATCATGGGCTTTTACTTTTTGGTAGGCTTTTGATGATCGTTTCAATTTCCATACTGCTGATCGGTCTATTTAGATTTTCCAGTTCCTCTTGATTCAGTCTAAGAAGATTGTATTTTTTTAAGTACTGGTCTGTCTCTTCTAGGTTATTAAATATGGTGTTATTTACTTTTTCGTAGTATTCTTGTATGGTCCTTTGTATTTCTGCGATGTCAGTCGTAATTTCCCCTCTTTCATCCCTGATTTTTTTTATTTGTGTCCTTTCTCTTTTTTCTTTATTTAGTGAGTCTAGCCAGGGCTTTGTCAATTTTATTAACCATCTCAAAGAACCAGCTCTTTGTCGCATTTATTTTTTCTGTCATTTTTTTGTTTTCAATTTCATTTACTTCTGCTCTAATTTTGATTATTTCTTTCCTTCTGCTAACTTTAGGCTTCATTTGTTCTTTGTTTTCTAGTTTTTTAAAATGAAGTGTTAGGTTGTTTATTTGGGTTCGTTCTTGTTT
>NW_011888864.1:6613218-6621757 GCF_000151845.1 Pteropus vampyrus | reverse complement strand
TTTTTAGTAGGTGGCATCTAAGCCTCTTGGATCCCTGCTTTATATAAAGTCTTAATAACACTTTTTAAATTTTCTCGTGGATATTTAATCACGCTCGCTACCCTCAGTTTCAGTCCCTGTCAGTGTCAGAGGCAGTCTCGGTAGCGTTTGCTCAGACTCCCCTGGGGCTCTGCGGTGATCCGTCTCGCAGGGCACGGGAGGGAGGCGCCCTCTGGATTGGGGGTTGGGAGCTGCGGCTCAGCCTCGGTTTTGCAACTGCGGCCGGCAAAAATCAACTGTTGTTCCTCCGCTGTCTCGTCCTGCTTCTCTGCTTTCTGCCCTGATGACTGGGCCTTGCAGCCACCTGGCCATGGGGAGCTCACAGCTATCCCAGGCAGGGATGTTCAGGGAACTTGCGCTCCTTCTCACCTCCCCTTCTTCCTGCAGGGAGCTCCGGTGGCTGCGAGAGACATCTTCTTTATTTCTCCCAGTCCATTGCCCAATACCTGGGATTCAGATGTGTGGTAGCTCTTATGTACAGATCCCATGCTCAGACGTGCTGGTGTGCAGTTTGGGTGTTTTTTGTTGAATTTTAGATGTTCAGCTTATTGTTATTTCAAGGAGAGAGATCTGAGGATGTCTCTCACTTGGCCATGTTTCCTTTGCCCTTCAAAAGATTACATTTTAAATGTTATTTGTGCTTGATGTTCTACTTAGAGTTAAACGTAAAGGTGGCCATGGAACAAATTTGAATTGTTTTGAAATTTTTTTTAATGTGATAAAATACACAACATAAAATTTACTGTCTTAACCATTTTTAAGTATATAGTTCAGTAGTGTTAACTACATTCACATTGTTGTGCAACCAAGCTCCAGAACTTTCTTCTTCTCAAACTGAAACTACTTACTCTTTAAACAACAACTCCTTATCAATCCCTCTCCCTCCAGCCCCTAGCAACCACCGTTTCTTTTCTCTTCTGTGAATTTGACTACTCTAGATACCTCATATGTAAGTGGAATCATAAATATTTGTCCTTTGAAATTAGTGTCTTTCACTTAATATAATATCCTCAAGGTTTATCCATGCTGTAGCATATGTCAGAATTTCCTTCCTTTATAAGGCTGAATAATATGGACATACCACATTTTATCCATTCATTTTTTGATGGACACTTGGGTTGTTTCCACCTTTTGGCTATTGTGATTAATGCTGCTATGAACATGGATATATAAATATCTCTTTGAGACCCTGCTTTCAATTCTTTTGGGTACATACACCGAAGTGGAATTGCTGGATCATGTGGTAAATCTATATTTAATTTTTTGAGGCACCACCATACACTTTTCCATAGGGGCTGAATTATTTTACATTCCAACCAGCAATGCACAAGGATTCCAATTTGTCCACATTCTTGCCAAGACTTATTTTCTGTTTTGTTTGGATTTGATACTAATGGGTGTGAGGTGGTATCTCATTTTGGTTTTGATTTTGATTTCTCTGGTGATTATTGATATTAAGCATCTTTTAATATGCTTGTTGGCCGTTTGTATATCTTTGGAGAAATATCTGTCAAGACCTTTGTCCATTTTTTAACCGGGTTTTTTGTTGTCGAGTTGTAGGAGTTCTTTATATTTTTTTCTGGGTAATAACCTCGTATAAGATATATGATTTGCAGATATTTTCTCTTATTGCATACGTTGCCTTTTTACTCTGTGTCCTTTGATGTATAGAAGTTTTTTGGCATGGTTTTAGGTTCTCAACATTTATCATATTCTCATGATAAGGATGAATCAAAAAGCTTTTAAAATTTTAAATGTTAGGGTAGGGTAGAATAGGATTATCTCAATAAAATCTAAGTGTCCTTTAAGACTCTTTCCCAATGACTTAGTTTGAACAATATTTAGATTCAGTCAGTCCTCAATACCTTTTTATTTTAAAGAAGGAACTCTAAAATGCTTATTGTGTTTTTTCTTTTCTTTCTTTCTTTCTTTCTCTTTCTTTCTTTCTTTCTTTCTTTCTTTCTTTCTTTCTTTCTTTCTTTCTTTCTCTTTCCTTCCTTCCTTCCTTCCTTCCTTTTTTTTCTATCTATCTCTGTCTATCTGTCTATCTGCCTATTTATTATTAGTTTCAAGTATACAGTACACTGGTTAGACATTTACATAGTTTATGAAACGATCCCCCTGATTACTCTCTCTTCCCTGTGGCTTTATACATAGCCATTACATTACTGCTGTCTGCATTCCCTGTGCTGTGCTCCCCATCACCGCCCGTGACCATGTATCAATGGCTAATTTGTATTTCTTTAAATCTTCACTGCCTTCTCCCAGCCCCCGCCTCTTCCCCTCCGGCTGTCACCTAATTGTCCTTTATATTTGTAGGTCTGCTTTCAATTTGTTTGTTCTTTTTGTTCCTTAGATTCCACAGATCAGTGAAATCATATGGTATTTATCGTTCTTTTTCTGACTTATTTCACTCAGCATAATCACTTCTAGGTCCATCTATGTCATTGCAAATGATAGGATTCTTTTTTTATGGCTGAATAATATTCCATTTTATATATGAGCCATAATGTCTTTATCTAGTTGTCTGTTGATGGGCATTTAGGTTGTTTCCATATCTTGGCTATTGTAAATAGTGCTGCCATGAACATGGGTGAGGGAAGCATAGATCTTTATGAATTATTGTTTTGGTTTTCTTTGGGTAAATACCCAGAAGTGCAATTGCTGGGTTAAAAAATAGATCTATTTTTAATTTTTCAAGGAACCTCCAGACTGTTTTCCATAGTGGCTGTACCAATTCGCAATCCCACCAACAGTGTATGAAGGTTCCCTTTTCTACACATCTTCGCCAACACTTGTTCTTTGATTTATTGATGATAGCCATTCTGACAGGTGTGAGGTGATATCTCATTGTTGTTTTTAATTGGCATTTCTCTGATGATTAGTGACCTTGAGCATCTTTACATTTGTCTGTTGGCCATCTGTATTTCCTCTTTGGAGAAATCTCTATTCAGGTCTTCTGTCCATTTTTAATTAGCTTGTTTGTTTTGTTGTTGAGTTGTATGAGTTCTTTATATATTTTGGATAATAACCCCTTATCCAATGTATCATAAGCAAATATCTTCTCCCATTCAGTCAGTTGTCTTTTTGTTTTGTTGATGATTTCCTTTGCTGTGCAAAACTTTTTCGTTTGATGTAGTCCCATGTGTTTGTTTTTCCTTTTGTTTCCTTTGCCGAGGGAGCTATATCTCAAAAGAAATTACTAGTAGCAATATCGGAGAGATTACTGCCTATATTTTGTTCTAAAAGTTTTATCGTTTCGGGTCTAACATTTAAGTTTTTAATTTATTTTGAATCTATTTTTGTATATGGTATAGGAAGGTGGTCCAGTTTTATTTTTTTTTTGCATATATCTGTCCAATTTTCCCAGCATCGTTTATCAAAGTGACTGTCTTTACCCCATTGTATATTTTACCTCCTTTGTCATATATTAAATAAGCATATAGGTGTGGATTTATTTCTAGGCTCTATTCTGTTCATCTGATCAATGTATCTGTTTTTATCCTAGTACCATCCTGTTTTGATTACTGTAGCCTTGTATAGTTTGATATCAGGTAGTGTGATATCCCCAACTTTGTTCTTTCTCAAGATTGCCATGTTTATTCCAGATCTTTGATGGTTCCATATAAATTTTAGGATTACTCATTCTAGCTATCTGAAAAATACTATTGGTATTTTGATAGGGATTGCATTGAATCTATAGATTGCTTTGGAGAGTATGGCCATTTTAATGATGCTGATTCTTCTACCCATGAGCATGGTATATGCTTCCATTTATTTGTATCTTCTTCAGTTTCTTTTTTCAATGACTTATAGTTTTCTGAGAACAGGTCTTTTACCTCCTTGGTTAATTTGACTCCTAGGTATTTTATTGTTTTTGATGCAATTGTAAATGGGATTGTTTTCTTAATTTCTCTTTCTGAAAGTTCATCATTGGTGTATAAAAATGCAACTGACTTTTGAATATCAATTTTGTATCCTGATATTTTACTGAATTCATTGATCAGTTCTAACGGTGTTTTGGTGGAATCTTTAGAGTTCTCTATATGTAATATGTCATCTACAAATAATGAGAGTTTTACTTTTCCTTTCCAATTTAGGTACCTTTTATTTCTCTTTATTGTTTGATTGTTGTGGCTAGGACTTCCGATATGATGTTGAGCAGAAGTGGTGAAAGTGGACATCCTTATCTTGTTCCTCGTCTTAAGGAAAATGCTTTTAGCTTTTCTCCCTTGAGTAAGATGTTAGCTGTAGGTTTGTCATATATGGCCTTTATTATTTTGAGGTATGTTCCCTCTGTTCCCACTTTGCTGAGAGTTTTTATCATAAATGGATGCCTCAAAACCTTCATCCAGGAGTGTGTAAAATAGGGCAGGCAGAAACAAGCTCTATTCTGGAATTAACTCACTTCAGAGCCTTCCACTTACTAGTGCTTTTTATGCCCTGAAAATCGTTTGTCTTTATTACTACAATACAAAATGAAAGGATAACATTTAACTTTTTATAGTGTTCTTGTTCCCTGCTTATCTGATTAATATTTGGAAATAAAGCATGTTCGCTCATCAGATTTGCAAATTATGTAAACTAGGAGGATACTTTAATAATGGTAGAGGCTAAGTTCTTATAACAGAGAAACCCTGAACACAGTGGCTCAAAAAACACAGATATCTATTTCTCTTTTGTAACATCCCTGGTGAGTAGGCAGTCTCTGTTCTAGATAGTCATCAGCGGACTGAGCTAGAGGAGCAGCTCTGTCATCCTCACTTGTGCCCTCCAAGGTGGTTGCCATTGTGTCCATTTCCAGCTGACATGGAGGAATTAAAATGGAAGTCCAGGATAAGGGATTGCTTTTTCACCAGATGCTTTGGAAGTTGTAAATGTCACTCCTGCTCATGTACCATTGGCAAGCACTTGGTCATGCGGCCATAATTTAATTATAGAGGAGCCTGGGAAACAATTCACAGCAAGGCAGAGAAATCCCTGGAGTTAAGAAGAAATGGATTTGGGAGAATCGCTAGCAGTCACCTTCAAAGGGCAATAGTTACAACACATTCGCTGGTTTTAGGAAGTTGGAGTCATAGGCTCCTCAATCAACATATAAAGTACTGAAGAGTGTTTTTCTCTTCAGGTCTTTCTCTTCAGTCTGAAAAATCAACTGTGGAGGCACTGAATGGCAGAGTTGTTTTAACAATCATGTGTCTGAGAAAGCCAAAGAAAGCCTGTGAAATGGCATTATGATGTGACTTCCCATCAACACTGATGTGCTTATAGATGACGTACGTAGAATTACAGGGCAAGAAGCATGGCTCTGGTGTTCTCATCAGCATGTGGAAGGGGCAGGGATGCAGACCTGTGAGAAACAGTTGAGAAAGCAGGCAGTGTTTATCCTGGAGAGGAGAAGATGAGGCAGGAGAATAGTATTCAACTATTAAAGGGGCTGTTCTATGAAAGAAGAGTTAAAAATTGGAGTGGGGGAGAGACATGGCCAAGGGTGAATTAAGATGATGGAGAGATGCTACAGGTAGTTATTTGGCTTGGTAGGGAGTAACTCTATGACACTCATTGTCTCAAGGCAAAGTGTTTCCCTTGGGAAGTGCTGAATTTCAGACACTGGAGATACTCAAGCAATGGTTGGGAATACATAGAGCAGGAATCTTGTCTAGGTAATCTACACATTGGGCAGGTAGCAGGAATGAAATCCCCATGAAAGCCCTTTAGATCCTGAGCATCTCTGATTCTATATTCTTCTTTACTCTGGGATTTACTTGTAGGCTTAGAGAACTATAGAAAATAGGAGCCCAGCAGATTTTTCCAGGAAGTTCTATGTAGCCCAGTACTGGTACAACAGAACTTGTTCTCCTGTTCCCTGAAATAGCAAGGACATATGTGTCCATCAATGGATGAATGGATAAAGAAAATGTGGTATGTATATAAAAAATATATAAAATGTGATGTATTTATACACATATATACATACACACAATGGAATATTCAGCTATAAAAAAGAAGGAAATTCTGCCATTTATAACAACATAGATGGACCTTAAGGGCATTATGCTAAGTGAAATAAGTCAGACAGAGAATACCGTGTGATCTCACTTATATGTGAAATCATTAGTAAAAAAACTAGCTTAAAGATACAGAGAAGGGTTTGGTGGTTGTCAGAGATAAGGAGGTAGGTGAAATAGGTGAAGGGGGTCAAAAGGTACAAACTTCTAGTTATAAAATAAAAATAACTCCTGGAGATATAATGTACAGCATAGTGACTGTATTTAATAATAATACTGCATTGCATATTTGAAAGTTGCTAAGAGAGTAGATCTTAAAAGTTCTCATCACAAAATTTTCTAAATATGTATGGTGACAGTTGTTAACTAGACTTATTGTGATCATTTTGCAATATATACAAATATCAAATCATATGTTGCACACTTGAAACTAATAAATGTTTTATGTCTATTATACATCAAAAATAAAATAACTAGGACATAATTCACTGCAATATAGTTATTATACTAGTAAACTATAAAATAAGGTTTTGTTTTCTATATATAATCTAAATGATTGATTTTGCTTTATTATGAACAAATAAAATTGTAAGAGCTTTGAAGTATATACTTCCAGAAAAATATTTAATGAATACTTACAGAGGAACAGAATGAAAAAAATCTTGACAACATTAAAATAAGGGTAAAATGTTAAAGACCTAAATAATGAGTTGGTAAGGTGATGTCTTTGAAACATATGTAAAGTAAAATATCCAAAATAATTTATACTTTTCATATATTACTAACGATTTTTACAGAACTTGAATATGGACTATTTAAGCTTCCATGGGAAAGCTATTTTTCCCTTTCTGAAGGAGCACATCAGCAGTTTCATAGGATTTGCCTGCAGTCACCTATGGACACTAGATGGCAGTGTTAGGCAGAACTTGATAAAAGCTGTAAACTTCCTAAGAAAGTTATTGAATGAAGATTAAATGATGAAACAATTTTATAATAAAATGAGTGAGAGAGAAGTATTATAGTTTATACAAACAGCTTGAACATTTTTGATACCTTGTGACTGTTTTTACAGTATGTATACCATAGTTAGAATTTAAAACTGGTACTGTGTATATGCGTTTATTTTTTAAATTTTATTAAATTTATTGAGGTGACATTGGTTAATGAGATTATATAGGTATGTGTTTATTTTATACCAAACTACATGATAAAGTATTTCAAACACCATTGGTAATAACAATTGTGAAATTTCTGTGATAGAATCCCAAGAATAATTTTAGGTTCTGGTTGTGAGTAGGCTCAATATAACACAATTCCAAATTTATAATTATTCAAGGTGAAGCAACACCCTACTTCATCCCAATGGTAACCATAAGGAAAAAATACCATTATCTGAAAATTATTGTGCTAACCAAAGATAATTATAAGCAGAGATTTTCATCAAAGAGATATAGTAATATTATTTTAGATTTTGTCTCTCTTGTATGATGCTCAAGCTGTATTTTTACCAGAATGCACATGTATATAAATGTTAATAAGAAAATTGGAATTTAGCAAAGGTAGATATTATAATTTTATGTTACTGTCATCAGCATTTGTGTTCCCAAATAATGTACCTTAGCTAATTATGGGGCACAGATTGAGTTGTAAATTTTAATACATACTTTTAGCATTTCTGTATCAATAGCAAAAGGAATAGCTATCAACAATAAGTAAAATATTCTCCAAACCTATAAACTGAGTAAGTAGGAGACAAGAGTTTGTATTCAGGGGCACAGTTACATGGAAATTGATGGTTGATGGTAGGGGCACATATGAGTTCAAAGGAAGGATAAAAATGAGGAATAGGAAGCTGAACTGTGAAAGGTGATTTTTACTACACTATCTGTGAATTTTTAATAACTTATAAAATGTACTAATGTTTTATGATAAGTTATTTTTTGAAAAGTCAGTTTTAGTCATTTCTTAGGAAAAGGCGGAAGAATTTCCACAGCGAGGAGAGGAATACCTTGACACTCCCTTGTATAAGGTAACCACTTAGTAAATGTTTGAGTGTGCATGTATACATGCATGAATGAATGAGAGAATTCTACCTCATATTTTACAAGAATGATCAGCTCCCTCTGATCTCCTCCCCGTATTCATTCAACAAATATTTATCGAGCACCTGCTTTATAATAAGCATTTTTCTGGGCTCTAAGGATCCTGCACTGATTAAAATAGACACAATCTTTTTTTTTTTTAATTGAATTTTCTTTATAATTGGAGTTAAGGCAGCAAACAAGATAATATAATCTATAGTATGTCAGATGATGATATATGCTGTATAAAAATAAATCAACCAATCAATCAACCAGCCAGAGAAAGGAATACCAAGGTATGAATGAGTTGCAGTTTTAAAAAGTATGGATAGGAGAAAGGCAGGTGACATTTGAACAGAGACCTGGAGGAGTCAAAGAATGAGTCATATGGCGACCTAGGGGAAGTGTATT
>NW_011888864.1:6529681-6613168 GCF_000151845.1 Pteropus vampyrus | reverse complement strand
ACAGAGGAACAGAATGAAAAAAATCTTGACAACATTAAAATAAGGGTAAAATGTTAAAGACCTAAATAATGAGTTGGTAAGGTGATGTCTTTGAAACATATGTAAAGTAAAATATCCAAAATAATTTATACTTTTCATATATTACTAACGATTTTTACAGAACTTGAATATGGACTATTTAAGCTTCCATGGGAAAGCTATTTTTCCCTTTCTGAAGGAGCACATCAGCAGTTTCATAGGATTTGCCTGCAGTCACCTATGGACACTAGATGGCAGTGTTAGGCAGAACTTGATAAAAGCTGTAAACTTCCTAAGAAAGTTATTGAATGAAGATTAAATGATGAAACAATTTTATAATAAAATGAGTGAGAGAGAAGTATTATAGTTTATACAAACAGCTTGAACATTTTTGATACCTTGTGACTGTTTTTACAGTATGTATACCATAGTTAGAATTTAAAACTGGTACTGTGTATATGCGTTTATTTTTTAAATTTTATTAAATTTATTGAGGTGACATTGGTTAATGAGATTATATAGGTATGTGTTTATTTTATACCAAACTACATGATAAAGTATTTCAAACACCATTGGTAATAACAATTGTGAAATTTCTGTGATAGAATCCCAAGAATAATTTTAGGTTCTGGTTGTGAGTAGGCTCAATATAACACAATTCCAAATTTATAATTATTCAAGGTGAAGCAACACCCTACTTCATCCCAATGGTAACCATAAGGAAAAAATACCATTATCTGAAAATTATTGTGCTAACCAAAGATAATTATAAGCAGAGATTTTCATCAAAGAGATATAGTAATATTATTTTAGATTTTGTCTCTCTTGTATGATGCTCAAGCTGTATTTTTACCAGAATGCACATGTATATAAATGTTAATAAGAAAATTGGAATTTAGCAAAGGTAGATATTATAATTTTATGTTACTGTCATCAGCATTTGTGTTCCCAAATAATGTACCTTAGCTAATTATGGGGCACAGATTGAGTTGTAAATTTTAATACATACTTTTAGCATTTCTGTATCAATAGCAAAAGGAATAGCTATCAACAATAAGTAAAATATTCTCCAAACCTATAAACTGAGTAAGTAGGAGACAAGAGTTTGTATTCAGGGGCACAGTTACATGGAAATTGATGGTTGATGGTAGGGGCACATATGAGTTCAAAGGAAGGATAAAAATGAGGAATAGGAAGCTGAACTGTGAAAGGTGATTTTTACTACACTATCTGTGAATTTTTAATAACTTATAAAATGTACTAATGTTTTATGATAAGTTATTTTTTGAAAAGTCAGTTTTAGTCATTTCTTAGGAAAAGGCGGAAGAATTTCCACAGCGAGGAGAGGAATACCTTGACACTCCCTTGTATAAGGTAACCACTTAGTAAATGTTTGAGTGTGCATGTATACATGCATGAATGAATGAGAGAATTCTACCTCATATTTTACAAGAATGATCAGCTCCCTCTGATCTCCTCCCCGTATTCATTCAACAAATATTTATCGAGCACCTGCTTTATAATAAGCATTTTTCTGGGCTCTAAGGATCCTGCACTGATTAAAATAGACACAATCTTTTTTTTTTTTAATTGAATTTTCTTTATAATTGGAGTTAAGGCAGCAAACAAGATAATATAATCTATAGTATGTCAGATGATGATATATGCTGTATAAAAATAAATCAACCAATCAATCAACCAGCCAGAGAAAGGAATACCAAGGTATGAATGAGTTGCAGTTTTAAAAAGTATGGATAGGAGAAAGGCAGGTGACATTTGAACAGAGACCTGGAGGAGTCAAAGAATGAGTCATATGGCGACCTAGGGGAAGTGTATTCCAGGCATAAGGAAGTTGCCAGTGCAAAGATTGCCAGACTCAGACAACCGTTTAGCTGGAGTAGAGGGAGCCAGGGGGAAATAGTAGATGAAGCCAGGAAGGTAAGAGAGGTCACGGGGCCTACAGGCCATTGTGCAAACTTTATCTTTTACTCGGAAGAGCAGTGTGGAGCCATTCACGATCCTTTGGGAGATGGAGGCACGTAGGTCTGCACTATTGTTTTATTATGATTCCTATTCCTTTAAAAAAGCATATAATCATTTTACACATTTATGCATTGTTTTATTACTTCTAGTTCGCAGATTATCAAATTCTCCCTCAAGGCAGTCTGTGCCACTTGTGGTTTGTGAAGTTTTGGTTGTGAACTTATTTGCAGTGGATTTTGTTTGCCGTTGGAGCCCCCTTGTATCCTAGCTCATGAAAGTATCCCTACAGAGGGACTTTGTATTTACTACTGCTGCATCCCAAAGGATTTTTGTTGTCCTGGACTTATCTTTTATGTGATTTTCTTACCTAAGAGTTCTCATACTATTCAAGTGGGGTAAATCTAGCCGCAAATCTAGGTACGATACAGGCCTTGGATTTGAATTATCTGTTGGAACTGTTTATTCTTTTCTTTTACAAAGCCCTTGATGTAAGCTAAATGTCTTCACTGCTTCCGCAGATGAAATGGAATATTTTTAGCCTTCTCTGTAAAAGGCACAGGTCTTTGAGCATCTGGGCTCAGTCCAGCTCTTCCTCCTTGTGCAGCTTGAGGCCATGTCTTCTATCTCTGAGTAGGTCGAAAAATCACCCTCAAACCCTAAGAGCTTGTAGCTAGGTCCAGCCCTTGAGTGGGAAAGGTCACTGATTTGGATTTATTATGGAAAATTTTAAGCCTGTACAAAAGTGGAGAGAGCATTTTAGTGAACCCATGTTTAAATATCACCCAGCTTCAAAAATGATCAGCTCACAGCTGTCTTGTTTTATCTATATTCTCATTCATACTTATGTGATTCTAATGGATCATGATAGACTCTCTTTGGCTTGAGAGCAGAAATGTAGGGTCATAGGGGTGTATGTGTGTGCATGTGCACGCGTGCACACACACACACACGTTTCTTTGCTCTCTATTATGCCATTGATCTGTTTATCCCCATACTCTATTATTTTTAAGTATTTTGCTTTTTAGTACAATTAACATCTAATAGAACAAGTGGCTTTTTTGTTTATCTATCTCAAAATTAACCTAACTGTTCATGTGCTTTTATTCTTCCATATAAATTTTAGAAGAAGTTAATCAATTATCTTAAAAGATGCAGCTGGAATTTGAGATGTCATTGAATTTATATATTGATTTGAGGGGAGAACCGACACCTTATTAAGTTTTCCCATCAAAGTGCGTGGAATAAAACTCCATTTATTTAGAACATCTATGTTTATTAGATTAAAATTTTTTCTTCTACGGGTCTTTTGTATTCCTAGATACTATATAGTTTTTGTTATGGTGAATGATACTATATTTATTTATTATGTTTCCTAAGTGTAGTTATTTTATTACTAGAGATGTTAATGATTTTTGTAAGTTGATCTTGCCTTTGGCAACCTAATTGAACTCTCCTATTGATTGATTCTATTCATTTTTCTGGGTGGCCTGGTAAATATGTTTTACTTTTTAAAGAACTGCCAAACATTTTCCAAAAGTATCTGTAATATTTGCATTGTGATCAACAATGTTTGAGAATTCCATTTATTCCACATCTCAGGCCATTTGGTAGTATCAATTAAATTTTTTTTTTTTAGCCATTATAATGAATGTTGAGTAGTATTTGTCATTTTAATTTGTTATCTTAACGATTTTAAGTGTGCAGTTAAGTAGTGTTAAACATTTACATTGTTATGCAACAGATCTCTAGAACTTTTTTATCTTACTAAGCTGAAACTGAACTCATTAAACAATACCTCCCCATTTCTACTCTCTCTAGCTCTTTGTACCTACCATTTTGCTTTCTCACTGAACTATTCTAATAGCTTTTCTTAAAGATCCCTTGGATTTTCTACGTAAATATTCGTGTTATCTGGGAGCAGAGACATTTTGTTTCTTTCTTTCCAATCTGTACGCCTTTTATTCATTTTCCTGATTCATTGACCTGGCAGAGACATCCAGTATGGTATCGAATAGATAGAGTTGACATCCTTGTCTTGTTCTGGATCTTAAGGGGAAAACATTCAGTCTTTCATCATTAAGCATGTTAACAGATATATATCTTAGATATTCTTTATCAGGTTAGGGAAGTCTCTTTTAATTTATAGTTCGCCTAGAATTTTTATTATGAATAGATCGAATTTTGTCAAATAATTTTTGCATCTATTAATATGGTCTACAGTTTTTCTTATTTAGATTACTTATATCATGAATTACATTGATTTTTGAATGTCGAACCAACTTTACATTACTGTGATAAACTCCATTTAATGTATTATCCCTTTTATATATTTCTAAATTTGATTTGCTAATGTTTTGTAGAGAATTTTTGTGTCTATATTTATGTGTAATATTGGTCCATAATTTTCTTTTGTAATATCTTCTGTTATCAATTGCTAATTTAATTCTGTGTAGTCAGAGAAACAACTTTGTATGCTATCAATTCTTTTAAGTTTGTCAAACTTTGATTTTTGGTCTATCTTGCAGAGTATTCCATATGTACTTAAAAAGAGTGTATATTCTGATGTTGTTGGATGGTGTGTTCAGTGAATGCCAATTAGGTCAAGTTGGGCGATGTATTTTTTTATATCTTCTTTATCCCTACTGGTTTTTTGTTCACTTGTTCTGTTAGTTACAGAGCAAGGAATGTTGAGTACTTGAACCCTAATTGTGGATTTGTCTATTTCTCCTCTATGATCACCTGTAATTTCAGCTTTCTGTTATTTCCTCCTTAATTCTTAATGGAGTACTTTCTCCATAAGCATTTTCAAAGTTAGTCTTTGTATATGGCAAAGCTCTGATTCCTTGTATATATGAGGATATTTTTTCATTTGCTATCACTTTTAAATTTAGATGAATAAAATTCTAGGTTGAAGTACTTTTTCTTCAAAACCTTCATAGTATTACCGCATTATCGTATCCTACGTTTTTTGAGAAATCTGAAGTTGTCTTGTTTCTTTGTCTTTTGTTTATTCTTTGCCTTTGGAACTTTCTAGAATTTCCCCTTGTCTTTCTTAAATAAACCACAATGTATCTTTATCTAAACTCTATGGCTAAGTGAAATAGTTTTGTTCTTTAAACAACTTATTATATTTAAATATATTTTCTCCATCTCCTTCTCATTCAACCTTTTATGCTGACTTCTGGGAGAGTTTCTTAGTTTATTTTTCTAGCTTAGTAATTTGTTCTTCAACTGCGTTTATCCCATCTGTTATGTTTTTCATACTTAATGTTTCCATGTAGTTTGATTTCATATTTTTAATATTTCCTCTTATCTTACAATAGTATAGATATTAAAACATATAACTTGGGGTTCATCCGTTCTAAAAATTCTGCTTCCATTAGTAATATTGTTCAGTTTGTTGTTTCTTTTTTGCTGTGATTGTATTCTTACGATGTCTGGTTATTTTGACCTCTGAACTCATGTTCCTCTGAGGCATATTAAACAGTTTTAGCAATGTCGGATCAGATAAGAGGGATAATGAGACCCCAAGAATAGAAAACTCACCATCACCACAGAACCATTAGTTACCCACTCCTGTTTGCTTGTGTTCCATCAGGCATGCAGGATAGTTGAGGATTCACCTTCAAACTCTTAGAAATAAGCAATATTGAGAAGAAGCAGTTTCTTCATATGGTAATTTGTCTAGATGAGGGAAGGAGGATGTAGTATAAGGAATAGGGGAGAGAATGCTATCTCTTGTCACCAGTACCAACTTTGCAGTGTTGCTGTTGACAAATGTAGTGGAGATCTGATTACTGATACTTTGTGACAGTTTGTGATGAGGTGCTTGTGAGTAATTCTGTTTTCATCTCTTTTGGTTGTATAGTTGGTGGGCCTTGTCCATTAGGAAACTCATATATTTATTTTCTTGAAGTTTTCTTGAATTATTTTGACCATCTCCCCTTCCATTTTCTTGGCTCTCTCTTTCTGAAAAATCCTATTATCTGCACGTTCAGCCTCCTGGACAGGTCTAGTTTTAGTCTTTTTTTCTCCTCTTCTTTCTTTTTGTATTTTTGCTCTCCTTGCTGGGAGATTTCTTAAGCTCTGTCTTCCAACTCATTTAAATAATATTTTAAAATAAACTTTTATTGAAGTACAACATGTACATGGGAAAGTGTGATACCCTTTGAACACATTCCAGATGAAGAACTAGAACATCTCCTGTATCCTAGAAGACTCACTTTTGATGCCTCCCAGTCACTACTTCCTTCCAAAAGTCTACCCTGACTTTTAATGCCTGAGTTAGTTTTGTCTGGTTTTGAACTTTTATGTAAATGAGAATGTAGACTTCTGTGTCTGGTGTCTTTCTCTCAATATCATGTTCAGTTTCATTTATGTTGCTGCATGTCACAGTAGTTCTTTATCATTATTGTGTAGTATTTTGTTGTATAAATTACTACTGTTTATTCGTTCTATTGTTGATGGACACTGGGCTTGTTTCTAATTTGGGACTATTACAAATACTATTGCTATGAACATCCATGAACATGTCTTTTGTATATATGTACCCATTTCTGTTGCGTATATACCTAAGACTTGAAAGCTATATCGTAGGGTATACATATGTTTAGCTTTAGAAGATATTGACAGTTTTTATGTGGATCAGGAATTTGGGAGCAGCTTAGCTGGGTGATTCTGGCCCAGTGTCTCATGTGGCTGTAGTCAGAGTGCCAGCAGGGACCACAGTCATCTCAAGGCCTGACTTGACTGCAAGACCCTCTTCCAAAATGGCTCACTTACATGGCTGTTGATAGGAAGCCGTAGTTCCTCACCATGAAGCTGCTTGGGTATCTACTGTCCTGACAGCTAACCTGCTTCAGAGGCAGTGATCCTAGAGTTAGTAGTCTTTTTAATTTTAGTCATTCCAGTGGATGTCTAGTGATCTATTATTGTGGTTTTAGTTTGCATTTCCCTGATGACTAATGAGTTTAAGTACATTTTCTTGCATTAAGTACCTTTTAAATATTTTTGCTATCCTAGTTATAATTTCTAGTAGTTCTTTTTTATTTTTTGAGTATTCATTATTGCTGGCATCCTGTTTTTGTTTCACGAATGCAGTATTTTTTCTTATATCTTTTATATTAAGGATAATCCCCCCTGCTCCTCTTCCCTAAAGGTTTTCATTTCACTGCACAGTTTCTGTTTCTTCTGAGTTTCTTTTTTTCCTCTTTGTTTTCTGCTTTTGATGTTAGGGACTTTCCTTAAATCTCTCTAAACCTTTGGCTATCTGTTTATATTAAGAGCCAGCTTTATAAAAAGCTGATTGAAGAAATAGACTGCATGTGTGTATGAGGGGCTAGATGACCATGGACTTCATTGTAGAGTCCCTAGGTTGGAATGTTTTACTAGGGACTCCCAAAATTAGGATCTATAAATTTATGACATTTTTTCCCTCATAAGTTGTCAGATTCCCTAGAGCATACTCTCCAGTCTACTACCTGTAAGGTATAAGTCTCAACATTTCGTATGTAAACTTTCATTCAGTATATAACTGTGATTTGTAGTATTGTCTCTGCACTCTCAACTATGTTTGGGAGTCCCCCAGTCCCAAGACACTCCTTGTTACCATGTCTAGATAGTAAACCCACAGTCATCTGTGCAGGGGTGGGAAACAGCAGTCAGCAAGTGGACAGAGTGATGGGAGGGGATCAGTTCTCTGACTACCTCTTAGCACTTCCAGAAAAATATGGTACTGCTAATTCTGCACCCTTTGGGGAGTTTTAGTATTAATCACTTTGATTCTCAGATTTCATCATTGCAGGTTGACTATTTAGTTTTCTTAGGTTTGCCAAGTTAGTTATCACTCTACTCCTGTCCTCTAGCTTAGAAAAAATTTTACAGTTGTCAGTTCTTTATCTTTGTGGGTTTATGCCTTTAAAAAAATCTTGATACTATTCTTACAAGTTTTTAGAAGAGAACAGAGGAAGTTAAGTACATGTGCTTAATCCACCATCTTTGCCTGGCAGTATTGTTTTTTTAAAAGTGTATGTGTTTTAAGAACAGTTATGAAATGAAATTATTTTCTTTCCATTGATTGTATCAGCTTACCTCTACAAGCATCCAAAATTTTTATTAAGGTCATTGTACATGCTGTCATCCTCAAACAGTGTAAAATAGATTCTGTAATCACGATGCTACAATGTCTTACTTCCATCAGCCTCTTTCCTGAGTCTCTTTGTATTTCAAATTTCAGTCAATTGTGTCTCATCCCGGTTCTCACCCAGTCCCAGGAATCTTGAGCGTCTCTTCAAGATTCGTTCTTTCTTTGCAAACTGTGTTTTAGGTATCTACATACTCTTCTCTGTAATTCGCTGGAGTGGTAGTAGTAAAGGGAGCAAGGAGTGTGCTTGGTCTCAGGAGCTTTCTATAAGAATCTAATGTTCTAATTTCTGCAAATACCCAATTTCCAGCAGGATAAATTTCCTACTAGACTCAGCATAGAGGGACCTTTCCTGTTGTTCTTGATGATCAGATTATATGTTTGACATAGATCTTACTTAATTTAAATTTTCTAATTCTGCCTTTTGACATTGCAAAGGATAAAACTTTTTAGTACTTGGCATAGATTATTCAGGAGGCTAAGAAACAAACATTATGGTGCCACCATAATTATTTGGTGAACTGATTTGGTTATTTAGATGTATTTAACAGAATCGGTCATAGATATTTAATGTAATTCTTTCTTAATTTTATAGCCCTCTGATAGACTTTAAGTTGGGCTACAGTGTCATTGTGGTAATAGAGTTGGTACTAAGAGATAGTGTTAACTTTTAATCTTGAAAATGTTATGAGTTGGGTTCTCTAGAACTGAATGCCATTTGGAGAGTAGCTTTGCACCTATAATCATCTGTGGTCGTATCTTTTCTCCTTTGATTCTTATTTTAAAAAAAATCCTCTGTGAAATTAGTATGGTTATATCTATTTTACTGGTATGAAAACTGATTCTAAGAGAGATGAAGAAATTTGCCCAAGAGAATATAAATCAGTTGACAGAGTTGGAATTTTGACCAATATCACTTCACTTTAAACACAGAATGCCTCCCAGTCCAGATAAAGCTGAATTTGACAGGTTGACGATTCATCATGTTTATCTATTTGCAGAGGATTATGTTTCTGAGCAGTGATCACAACAAATGTTTAGATTTTCTTTCCTTAATGAATTACTCTTTATAAAATATAAAATCTACTACTGTGTAGCTAAAACTTTTAGATTTTAAACTCTGTTTTCTTCCACCTTCCTCCCCACTACCACCACCCACTTCTCTCCTCTCCCTCCTTACCCTTTAACTTCTTCCCACCCTTATCTCCACTTATCTTCATTCCTCTTTTCCCCTCTCAGATATTTGGTTAGACCTATCAGAGATTTTAGTAAGTAGATACTTAAGTGTGATTGCACAAAGTAAAGTTGACTATTGAAAGAGGAATTTCTCAAGTTTTTATTTAGAATGAGAGGTGTGAGATAATAAATAGCCCAGCTCAAGGACTTCAAGAAAAGCTTAAAGGTCACTTCTCACAGAAGCTTTCTTTAACCATATCCCCACCCTCAGGCTAGGTCACAGTCTCTTGTGATATGCTTTCTTAGAACTTTCTCATAGCACTTATCACCATAGAAATTAAATAATTAACTGTGTAATGAGTGGTTTACTATTTATTTCCTTCCCTACAATATAAGCTTTATGCACGTGAGAGACCATATCCGTCTTACCTATGAATCATGCTTCGATTAAAGTAGTGGCTCCCACATAATGATCACCTATTTTGGCTGGATGGGTGAATGGATGGTGGATGGATGGACAGAGTAAATAAATGAATGAAAAGTTATTGGTCTTTTGATTCCATTTCATCTCATTTTGTTTGGACCATCGCAGTAGCCTCCTAACCGTTTTCCCTGTCACCATCTCAAAGCTGTTATCTGCACAGTCCCCCGCACCACACACACATAATTTTAGTTCCAAAGAAGATTTTATCTTATTCCTTTATACCTTTAGAAACCTGTGATTTCTTTATACTACTTTACGAAGTTTAACTTGTTAGTGAAGAATCTCTGGGTTGAGTTTCAACCAACTTTTCTAACCTCATTTTCTCTCATTCCCCTCTTGTACTCTATACACAAGCTAAATTGTATTTCAAATCACTACCTACCACTTCTGTGTCATTTCACATCTCTCTGAATTTATTTATGCAGACAATTCTGATTACATCCATTCTCCCTTTGTTTGGCAAACTTCTGCTTATCCTTCAAGACTCACCTTGAATATCTCTATGAAGCCTTACCCCAGCGAGAATTAATCACTCCTTCCTTTGAGCTCACAGATCACTTTATGCTTACAAGTTACATATAACATTTATTACTTGGTTTTGTAATTACTTACCTAATTGACCTCTCTCTTAACTTGATGCTTTTTAAAGAGAGGATCTTATTCTTTTTCATAGCTCCCTCAGCATGTAGCATCTGAGAGACAGCATAGAGTAGTGAAAAGAGTATTCTTTACCACCAGAGAGATCTAGCTGTGATTGAAAATTTGGTCTGCCACATGCTAGTTAGGTACTTCAGTTATTCTTTTGTACTCATGCCCTTTCCTTTCCTTTCTTTCTTTTCTTTTTCTTTTTCTTTCCTCCCTCTTCCCCTTCCTCCCTCCCTCCTTTCCTTCCTACCTTCCTTCCTTCCTTAGTAAGTTGCCTCAAATCTATTATTCATAAGAAAAACAGAAAAAGTTTGAATTTCACATTTGAGTTCAAGGATATTTTCAAAGGATTGAAATATAGATTTATAAAATCTTACCTAAAGAGAAACATATAATTTATTTTTTATGTTTTTAGAGTATCTCTTTTACCAAACAGAAAGTTCTCAAACTTCCTATCAGTTCAGTATCTGAGTGTCTAACGCTATATGTTCAACGTCACCTATTAGGAATTTGCACAAACTACGCACAGCTTAGGCACTCTGAGTATACATTAATGTCACTTTAATCCTCAGAATAACCCTGTATGGTATAAATTCTCATCTTTGAAGAAACAGGCTCAGAAACTTTGAGCACCATTTTCTGTTAAGTGGTAAAAGAAAAATCATGATGTGAGAAGA
The DNA here is from genome assembly GCF_000151845.1 of Pteropus vampyrus. Classification (NCBI taxonomy): domain Eukaryota; kingdom Metazoa; phylum Chordata; class Mammalia; order Chiroptera; family Pteropodidae; genus Pteropus; species Pteropus vampyrus. The sequence continues at coordinate 6,602,043 of NW_011888864.1, read as the reverse complement.
TACGTAAGGAAAGGAAGCGGCTTCTGCTGCCTCACTTACGCACATGACATTGTCTGAGGAATGATTAGGAAACAAGATTGCTGCTCAGCGTGATCAAGGTGCTAGTAATGTTTGAAGGCCAGTGTCTTCAGAATCAAATAAAGTGGTATACAGTTTCTTACCCTTGGAGATTGTTGATTAATTTTGAAAGGAGATTGAGGCTTTTCACACTGCAGGAATTTTAGTGACAGTTTTAGTGGCCAGGGCGTCTTCCCAGGGGGAAGATTTAATGGATCCTGTTTGAAAGGATCTGTAAGCTGTCATCAGAGGGGGATTTTATATTGGAATGTGGGATTTTATATTGGAATGTAAGGGCAGTGGCATGGTCGACCTAAACCAGTTTTCTCAACCGTGGTCAGCACTTTTGGCTGCATAGTTCTTTGCCATGGGAGACTGTCCTGTGCATTGTAGGATGTTTAGCAACATCCCTGGCCTCTACTCATTAGTAGCACCCACCCCACAACAACCCCTCAGCCATGACAACTAAAAATATCACCAGATACTGCCAGATGATACCTGGGGGACAAAATCGCCCCTGATGGAAGGCCATTGACCTAAACTAAGTTTTTTGCAGAGGTTATCACCTATGTTTTGGAATCCCATAACGTACACAGTGCTGGGCAGTAAATAGGATCTTTAAAAGAGCCCACATCCTTGATCTTTTGACTGGGTAGAATATTTCTAGTAGTTGACTGAAATAGCTTTGGTTGAGACTATTAGCAAAAATTTGTTTCAAAGAAGTTTAACATCTGTTTTCATTTCTGCTTTTCTAAGTTCCTTTGCTACTCAATTCCTTTATTTTAAGCTGTCTTCCTCATAAAACTTAAAATATTTGCGTATATGTCAAAATTTCTAGTTTAACAGGAAATATGTTTTATTTAAACAGAAATCAAAATATAACTTTAACTTTAAATTATAACTTTACATTAGGATAGGATGGTGGGAAGCTTAATGTTGTGAAGTCATGCTCAGGTGACAGCAGAATAAATAATAGTAAAAGGAACTAGATGTCTGGTTGTATTCAAGATTCACTTCCTGTTCTTGTTTGTCATTGGAAAGTTGCACCTTATGAAAGATTTTAGATTCAGATCACTGTCTTATTCTAAGAAAAAAATTTTAAAATGCTAACCACGTCTTGGTAACCATAGCAAAGTATACACATAAAAAAATTTCTTAGCTATCTTAAAGTTTTTGTATATGATCTATGTTAAGTTCCGAAGTATCTAATGTGCTTTTATTATCCGAGGTCAAAGGGAAACGCTTTCTCATTTACAAGAGCACAGGCATGCCTCTTAGTTGAAGTAGTAGAACCAACTCTGGCTTATTTAACAGAAGAGTTTATTATTATAGTACTTCAGAGAATATTTGGGAGGGCGAAGAACAGGTCTTTGATGTAACAAAGCCAAAATAACACTCAAAATTAACCCCTGTGCTAAACTGATATTTGTTTACTTAATATTGAGTGTTAGCTGGTGGAGTCATGAGGGTAACTTGGTCTGTATTGTTTTCAACTCTTATCCTGTTGCCTAGAGCAGTGCCTGGCTTATAATATGCCCTTAAGAAATATTTGTTGTATAAATAAATTAATAGACCAAGGATATGTTTGTTAATATCAGCAACAACATGGAGAAACAATACAGAATCACATTATGAAATGTTAGTATTGTACATTCTATTTGAAGATTTTTTTAGTAGCAGAATTTACCTTTTCTCTTAAGGAATCTTGATAAATACATTTTGAATAACTATTTTGTACCATAGAGCCTTGTTTTACTGTTTTAAGTGAATATCCGTAACAGTCTTGCAAGAATAGATATCGATATTGCTGTGTCCTTTGTGAGAAAGCAGAGGTTCTGAGAATGAGTCACTAGTGTCATATCTAAGTGGCTGAGATTAGATTAAAATTCATGCTGTCTGACTTTTAGCTCAGACATTTTCCTTTGTGCAACACTTAATGCTACTTTTGTTTTAGATGAAAATTCTAGTTCTTCTGTTCACTATACTAGAAAGTAATTTGAATATATAAACTTATCAAACCGAGGCTTCCTATATACACTTTCTTTTTTTAATTAAAAAAATCTTTCCAATTACAGTGAACATTCAAAATTGTATTAGTTTCAGGCGTACAGCGTAGTAGTTAGATACTTATATGACTTACGAAGTGATCTCCCTGATAAATCTTGCAACCACCTGACACCATGTATATTACAATATTATTGACTATATTTCCTATGCTGTACTTTACATCCTTGTGACTGTTTTGTAACTGCAAATTTGCATTTCCTAATCCCTTCATCTTTTTTCACCTAGGCCCCCAACTCCCCTTCCCATCTGGCAACCATCAGTATGTTCTCTATATCTATGAGTCTGTTTCTGTTTTGTTTGTTCATTTATTTTGATTTTTGATACCACAAATAAATGAAATCATATGGTATTTGTCTTTCTCTGATTTATTTTACTTAGCGTAATAACCTTTAGATCCATCCATGTAGTCACAAATGTTAAGTAAGAGTTCATTCTTTTTTTTATGACCAAGTAATATTCCATCGTGTGTGTGTGTGTGTGTGTGTGTGTGTGTACCACATCTCCTTTATTCTTTTGTCTTTGATTGGAGCATTTAATACATTTACAGTTAAAGTAATTATTGATAGGTATATAGTTATTGCCATTTTATTCATTGTTTTCTGATTGTTTTGGTAGTTCTCTGTTCCTTATTCTCTTGATCTCTACGCTTGTATATTGATGACTTTATATAGTGTTGTATTTGGATTCCTTTCTCTTTAGTTCTTGTATATTGCTGATAGATTTTTGGTTTGTGGTTACCATGTGCTTCTTATATACTAAGCTATGTTTATAGCAGTCTATTTTAAATTGATGGTCACTTAAGTTCAAACACATCCTAGAGTCACCACCATTTTTACTCACCCTGTCCATCTTTAAGTTTTTGTCGTTTTTTACTTCGTGTGTGTGTATTTGTGTTCCTTTAATTTACTGTTGTAATTACACATGACTTTCCTACTTTTGCCTTTTAACCTTTGTATTAGCTTTAGTGTTGGTTGATCCATTGCTTGCTTTTATTATGTGTTTTGCTTTGTCAATGAGAATATTTTTGAAGTTCTCACTGAAATCATCTATTCTTCCTCTACGTTCATTGACCATCCTTATAACTAGTGTTTTGAACTCTATATCTGGTAGATCGCCTCCATTTTCTTTAGTTCTTTTCCTGGAGTTTTGTCCTGTTCTTTCATTTGAGACATTTTTCTCTGCCTCTCTGTTTGTTTAAATGTTTTAGGTAGATCTGCAGTGTTTCCCAGTCTAGGCAGGGTGGCCTTATGTAGTAGGTGTCCTATAGGGCTCAGTGGTACAGTTTCCCTGTTTACTTGGGCTGGGTGTTTTAGGAGTGTCCCTTGCGTGGATTGTGTGTGCTCTTTTGTTGTAGTTGAGCCTTGATTGCTGTTCGCACATCAGTGGGTGTAATTGACACTCAGACTGCCTGGCTGTGAGGATTGTCCAAACCCACAGCGCCAGAGCTGACCCCTAGAGTGAGATTTGCCACAGTGGACTCATATGCCTGTTGAGGCGACATTTAGGTGTGCCGCTTGTGGAGCTAGCTAACAGGTAGTGCTCTGTTGTGGTCTGAAGTCGGCCTCTGGGTATATTGGTGCTGGGGTCTTTTGGGAGAGGCTCCCATGGAGACCAAGGTCAGCCACTGCCTGTGTCCAGCTGGAGGCCCCCTGGTAAAAGCTACAAAGTGATCCGTGATTGGTAGATGCCTGCGCTGGGTTTGGAGGTGCCTGGGAATGGTTATGGTGTGTTAACCAAGGCTGGCTGCCACTAGTGCAGGCTTAGGGCTGCTTAGTAAGGGATACAGGGCACACTGAGGCCAGCTGCTGGTTTTTGGAGGTTTGTGGACTTTTGAGAGGTTTTAGGAAAGTATGCAGCATGGCCCCAGGATTAGCCTCTGAAAGAGGTTCAGCTGGGTGCTTTAATTTGGTGGGGCTGAATCACCAGAGTAGGTGATAAACAATATAAGCCAGTTACTTTATAGAAGATGAACCTTGTGGTAAAATTAAAGTTTTGAAGATAAAACATTACATGGAAATAATTTGTACTTCCCACGTTTTCTTGGTATAACCTGTTAAAGCCTTTTATTATGAAAAATTTCAATTATAAAAGCAGAGAGCATAATAAAATGAACTCTATTACCCAGATTCAATAATGTGCATTTTTGCCACCCTTCTTCTATTTCCCTTCTATTCTTCTTCTATTGCCCTAAAAACTAAATACCTTTATTTTAAGTATTTTGAAGCAATTTACAGGCATCATATTTTATTCTATATTTAAGTAAGCTCTAGAAAATAATGATATTTTGTTATATAACCAGAATATTACTTTACTTAACAAAATTATAATTTCTTACTATTATATACTACCAAAACTATATTCAAATTTCTCCTATTACTTTGAAAAAGACCTTTTACATTTGGTTTTGCATTTGACTGTGATGTTTCTTTAAGTTTCTGCTTCTTTTTTTTTAATTAGACATTTCTTCCTCCCTGTTGGTAGAGTATTTTAATGTTTTATATGGTGGGATGGATACTCTTAAATTTTATATGGTATAATGGCTTGCTCATTATCTGTTCCAGGATCCTTCTTGTGTACCTCCATATAAATCAGGGGTTGGAAAACTGAATGCTGTAATTCTTAAATTCCCTTGTATCCAGAGTTCTGGATATGACTTAGGCTCCACCAATCAGAAGAACTTGTATGGTCCTTGAGTTCATTGTGAGCCATTGAGATACCCATTCTGTTGGTTCAGTTCTACAGCTCCAATAGGGCTCTGGAAGTTACTGTTCAGACAACTCCCTGACCCCTAGACTGGTGAAATAATGTAATGACTTCCTGATTTCCCAGGGTCCTGAATGTGGCAGAGGAAGCAGTCTTCTGGACTATTTATTCTAGGGGTCTTCCTGGAGGCACAGCCTGGATCTGCCCTTCTAGCCCTTCTGTCCATTTCTGCACTTTTATAAACACCTAATTCTGTGTTCTTAATCTTTTTCTGCCAAAAATAGCTTGAGAAGTTTCGTTGTTATATGAATGAATCTTAGCTGACAGAACTGGTAATTCAAAGAACGTAACTTTTATTTTTGACTTCAAATGTGTATATACAAAACAGTATACTTGAATCTGAAATACTTATATTTGAACTGGAGCATGGTTTAAGGAAAAGGAAGTAGAACTTTGTATTAGGATATCAAGTTAGTCATGGAGCATTATGCGTGTGCATGTGTGTACGGTTCTGAAACCTTGACAATCTTTTCATGTGGATTTCTGATATAACCTGTTCTTTGCTGGTGACTATCACCAAAAGCCATCTCTTAGTAGGACTTCTTGAAGGTCTGTTGAAACCACCCTTACATGTGATCTTAGAATATGAATACGGCCATGTGTGTCTTATTCTTGTCTTCTCATATGATTTGGGTAGCTGCAGCTAACTGATTAGAGACAGTGACTTGTAGCCATGTGATATCCACTGCCATTTTTCTCTCAGTCCTTTGTGAATCCGTCCCTGGATTTCTGCTTCCACTCTGATGAAACAAGAGTATGAGAATGTGTTGGAGACTAGACAGCAGTTTTTAAAATGTGTTACAGAAAATTCAAAACATCCACAAATGCAGAGAGAATAGTGTAATGACTACCATGTACCTTAGCAGCATTTTGTCAAACGTACAAACTTCAAATAATTTGACATCTGGATCCCTAATGGGACACTTTTTTTTTCTTTCCATTTTCCCACTCGTTTCCTAAATTCTGCATGACCAAGACCTATGGTATCCCTCAGTCCTGCCCTTGCCTCCAATTGACCAGTCTCTCTCTGGGTCTTTCCAGAGACCTAAGTGCATGGGTACAGACCATGTCATAGCCCATGTCTCAGATAGAGTCCTTCCAGATTGTTGGAACTAAAATTAGGAACTAGTTTGATTTTTTGTCATGTGTGTGTTGTATCTCTGCGTCTCTTTTGATGATGCCTTCTTCTTAACAGCTATTCTTAATGTAAAACCAATAACACTCAAATTCATGACCTTTTCTGTGTTCTTGTTTCCTTACTGGGGAAAAATAGACAATAATACATGAGATGGCACTTGTAATACTTTCATTACTCTCTCCAATTATAACATATGGTAGACCAATACGTGATAATACAGTTTCCATTTGTTTTTAAAATTGTAATATAGACAGTAACCCCATATATTTTCACTGTGTGTGTGTGTGTGTGTGTGTGTGTGTGTGTGTGTGTGTGTGTGTAATTTTTTTTTTTTAAAGCAGACATTTCCCTATAGGACTTAAGGGGGAAATTATGGAACGACTGCCCTCAAGCAATAAGAACACATCAAAATGCTACCTTTTTTTAGACTAGGATTAAAATCTTTTGTAGCCTCTTTGTAATTTCATTCTGACACACTTTTCTTCTCAAAATCTGCATGAGAAAAGTCATCTTACAAAATATACAAAACAAATAAATGTTCTCACACTTTGAGAAAACTGATAAAAACCAATCAAAAATTATTTGAGTTCTTGGTTTGGGTCAGTTGTGGTAGGTACCACATGAAATGTAGAGTAATATGGTTCCTGCTCATGAATGGCTTACAGTTCAGTTGAATAGACAGAATATCTAAAAACCATTATTAATGATGAGAAACTACATAGTAAGTGTGCAAATAAAGAGAAAAAGGAGTGTCTTTAAAATTTTTGAGGAAGATAAACTGTTGAAAAACAAAATAAAATCATGTATTTCCCTATGTACATTACTTTTTTATACAGTGTTGCAGAGATTCTCTAATTTTGAACAGGGATAAATTGAATAAATGTATATAGTCATATGCTGCTTCTTTGTATGTAAAAGGAAGAGGAAAAGCTATTGTCATTCTTATACTCTCAACAGAAATGGAAAAGAAATATTTACTGATTTAAATGTCATTCTAGTTTCCAATTTCCCATGATTTATAATTCAGCACTAAGCATGTATTAGTTATCTACTGCTGCCTAACAAATTATGACATGCAATAATAAAACCTGTCATCTGTTATACTTTAATAATACAAATCATGTAGTATCTTCAGCTAATGTTTGATGACAACAAATTTTTTTTTGAGCATTATGTATATGCAAGGTGCTTTGCTTGGAGCTACCCAGAATAAAAGAAGTAATAGTGAAGGTCTCCACCTCAGTGGAGCTTATGTTTCATTTGAGACATGTAAGAGTAATGCACATGAAATAATAGACCATAGGCTGTATGATGATTGGCAGAGGGCTTCCATATTATATAACACTGTTATTTCATCAATAAGAAAACTGAAATGTAAGAAGGCTAAAAGACAACAGATATGATGTAGCTGATTAGCAATCAAATCAGAACCAGGCCACAGATTTCCAGGCCAGTCTGTTTTCTTCTCTTCCTTTATTGTAAGATAATACATATCTAAAGTTAAAACTGTGTATCGTAGACTATATAAAAGCCAAATAAGTTGAGGAAAGGAAAATGGGTGGCTTTGAGTAGTCAAAGAAAAGTTAAAGGAGGAGGTAGAATTGGGATGTGAGTGTAAAAATAAATGGAGAAAGCAAAATAATACAACCAGTGAGAACCAAACATTTATTGTACTCATGAGACAGAGACAAAACCAACAAGGCTAACTTGAACAGTGTATGTCAGGAAATGTTGGGAAATTAGGTTTCAGGGGTTAGAAAGTGTAGGAGAGGAACTTAGACTTCATGTGGTAGATGATGGGGAACTAGTCTCAATCCTTGAGCATGAAATGATGCAATGAAAGTGGGATTAAGGAAGATTATGTTTGTTTGCCAGGAGAACTGGATAGTATCTGCACTTTCCTTACACTGTGTGTGTTGCTCTGTTTCATTCTAAGTAGGTTAAACACTTTATTAATCAGAATGTGAGTTTTGTGGTAGCCACAAATTAACCCTGAAATCTCAATAGCTGAATACATAAGTGTATTTCTTCTTTGTGCTACTTGGCCAACACAGGTGAATGGGGTATTCGGATGAGGAATTCTCCATTTAATTTACTCATTCAAGTATCCATGCTGACAAAGTTCCCCCATCATCTTGAACATCGCTGGTCACTGTGGCAGGAGAGAAAAGCAGGATGGAATATTCCTCACTGCTCTCTAATGCTTCAGCCTAAAACTGACATGTCACTTTTGTTACCAATCCATTGGCAAGAATTAGTCACATGTGCCCCTCAAGTGAACTTGAAGAATTCAGCGAACAGTAAGTATCTCTTCCAAGGCTCTTTGAGGACCTCAGGCATATAGTTCTACTTGTTTAAGAGAGATAATATCACGATTAAGAGAGAAGACCATAGAATTGGACTGTCAGAGTCTAGAGCCTGGCTCCCCCATTTACTAGCTGTGTGACCTTGGACAAGTTACTCAGCTTCTCTGGAGTGTAATTTCCTCATCTTAAAATAGGGATAGTAATGGAATGAGCCTCATAGAATTATTGTGAGGCTTGAAAGAGGAAAGTGTGTGTGTGTGTGTGTGTGTGTTAGAACACTATGCCATGTAACTGTTAGCAAGTATTCATTATTGTTATTAATCTGCTGGCTTCCAGTGTATCATCTAAAAGGAAGGCTAAAGTTTCTGACTCTGACTGAGGGGACCAGTGGGAAACAAGTCGTAGTAATTTATGTCTGTGATGCCAGCATCTGGACTATGATGATGATATTGGGCAAAGAAAAGATGGGCAAGAGAGTGTGAGAGGAGAAAACCCAAGCAAGAGTCACTGGCTGAATACCATGGAGGAGAGAAAGATGATCAGGTGTGGGTGACTGAAAGAATGAAACTTGAGTTTGCAGAGAAATTAGGGGGCCCCTGCAGGGAAAGAAGGTGAGCTGAAGTTTAGATGGTGACGGGGGATGCCCAAGGCGTAGGAGGCCACAGGAAATGGAGGAATGGAGCCATCTCTTAATGAACATGTTTCTGGAAGTGGTGATGTTCTCATGCTCTGAGTCAGGCTACAGGCACTGAGGTCAGATGGTTTGGATTTAATTCCCAGCTTCACCTCTCCATGTGGCTTGGCACCCTTAGTTTCCTCATCTGCAAAATGGTGATAATAATTGTACTCATCTCTTAAGGTAATAAGGATTGAAAGAGATAATACCTATTAAGTGCTCAGAAAAGAGGCATGTAATAAACAGTTAATAATTGTTCCTTCTTAGCTAATTGAATTTATAGTTGAATAGAAATTTGGGGATTATCTTTAAGTGATCAGTTTATCAGAGTTTAACATAAAACAGGCTTCTATTGGCAGCAGTTCTCATGAGTACATTTAATCCTCCCTAGGTTCAAAAAAATGTGCGATGTCATCACCAGATCAGCTTTTCATTTTTTCGTTCTTATCTGAATAGTCAATGAGCAAATTTTGTAGCTTTGCAAAGAATAATAGATTACAATGGGCTAAAAGCTGACCAAAATAGACCATTGTAAGGGCTAATTTAAGATCAGTGCTTCCCCTTTTAAAATTGCCTGGTACTTTTTACTGATTGGTAAGTGTTCCTGCCCTTGCCTTTTGAAATATAAAATTATTTCCAAGCAGATACAGATGTTTCTGTATCTACATTTAAATCGGCATGTTGGGTAATTAGCTCTATCTTTTAATATGACTAGTTTAAATTGCATAGTCTCAGAAGGTAACTATCTTCAGTTATACATATGCTCTAGCATATGTAATTAGGCATTTAGGGTGTTTCTTTTCACTTCATTGAGAAATTAAGAACTTCACAGAAATTTCATTAGGACTTTCGAATTTTGTTAGTAATAGTGCAAAACAGGTGGTGTTCAATTAGATGAATATTTAAGAAACTTCTGTATGCCAAGCTCTGTACCAGGTTCTGTGTATATAACAGACAACATCCTCATCCTCACAGAACTCATAGCCTAGCTGAGCTCATAATCTACACACTGTCGGTTATTTGTCTTATTTAAGGATAGATTGCCTGCTGGCATACAATGAAACAGGCCTTCTAATACTTTTTGTTCTCTGTGATTAAGTTCTGTATACTTTATGGCTAGGATATGGAATTAGAGTTACATTCCTCAAGCTGTCTCTAAGTTAACAGGTACCTTTTCTAAACTTAGGTTTATTTATAAAGTATGGGTGATACTTCTCATCCTGTTTCACAGGATAATAGAAAGGAAGACTTTACATAATGTGTGGACTGTTTTGTAAATTATTGAGCTCTTTTCATATACTTGATGTCATTTCTAGCATCTAGCATTTTTACTATTTTTATATTTATTATTTAAATATACGTTATTTTAATATGTATATTAAATTCGATTTATATTAAATGTTTTTAATATTTACTATTGTATACTATCTGTACTAGTCTATGCTATACTGAAGAGTCGATGTATTTATACCGATTCAAACTAAATACTTTGAGAGTTTTTTTAAGTTAACCAAAAGATCCTTTTAGAAATAAAATTGTGGTACAGGTAAATATGGTTAGCTGCCATATAACTATCAGCTTTCCGAGAAGAGTTTTTGTAGTTCACTGTTATTTAAAATTGTTAATAATACTTCACCAGATTCATGTAGAAAATACTTGTAGGATTGTGGTTTTCAAACAATATATTATATATCCGGCTACCTCCTTTGTTCTAAAACGGATTACAAAAATAATACAGCATTGTCCCTGTTCTCTAAGTTAACATACTTGTGAAATAAATGCATGGGAAATCAATGTGAAGCCAACTAATAATACAAGATAATGGGAGGTTGCTCCAAGGCCAAGTACGAATGTCTTCATGAATGAAATAGGAAGTAAGGGCCTTTTAAAGGAGTGCAAATAGCTAAGTTTGACTAGAATACTTTTTTTTTTTTTTTCCATATTAGTTGGAGATAGGTTTAAAGTTTACCTTTTTGGCAGTATGGCTACGGATGATTGGATAAAATCATTTATATAGATTTGTGGTATAGTAGAGGGAGGACGTAGAAAACTAAACAGATAAAAGAATATGTTATTCCTTTGTCAAGTGACATAGATACTTACTTTCTTGTTTGAAGGATCTTAAGAATCGACTCCATCAGCACAGAGAGGACACTGTCATCTGTTGTGAAGCAGCATGTTGCCTCATACATATAATAGTCTATGCTCAAATGTGATCATAGAACTAGTGTACCATAAAGATGCTATGAAGTTAAGGAAGCTTTGGTTCTGGTTTTCCTTTTAGTAGCTTACACAGTGGTTTTTCTTTTGGGATCCAACTCAAATGACTACATAAGTTCCACCATGCATAAAATTTAGTGTTTTGTCTTTCTTTGCCTTCACTTAGGAAGGTTTATAGATGGAGTGAAGGAAAGGCCCTAAGATTCTGACTTCCATCCATGTGATCTCACCTGTCTCCATAAGGTGTTTCAAAGACCAGTGCCTATTTTTTGTCAGTGGCTTTAAGGTCAAGTAGCTCTTTGTGAAATTAATGTAATACAAATCTGAAAGTACTCGGTAAATGGTGTTGAATCAATCATTAAGATTCATTTTCTTACAGGAAAAAAACTGAAAATGAGTAAGAAAGAAAAATATTTTCAGGATATAAAGCCTAATAAAAATTTAAAATATGACTCATGATACAGCATTTTATTTCTTTATGTTCCATTATCAAAATTGGTATCATTGCTGATATAGATATTATATTGGGGTATTTTGGGATTGAGTAAAACAAATTTGTGCTGGCAGACAGGGTGACTATACTTGTAAAGGTCATGTTACTCATACTAAGATATTCATTTGAGCAAGTATATACTGTTGTAAAGAATCCCGGAAACTAAGTTTGTAATTTTGCATTTTACTCACTATCTTTTTTAGGCAAGCAGCAACTATACGTCCTGCCGCTCATCTTTCCTTACCCTTTCTGGTAACCCAAGCCATTGAAAGATACAGGGTACTAACAACTTGTAAATAAGAAAGAAATGACCCCCTAGAGACCCAAGGAAAACCAAGCATATTTGCATATTTTTTATTCCCAAGAATTTAGCAAGTTATCCTCTTTCCAGTGGGTACCTCCACATAAAGCCTTCGTCATATTCCTGAGCAATGTCCCTCAGATACTATGCTGTCTGTTTGCGGGAAAAGCTAATGCTTTCATTGCCTCTCTCATCATCATCATTTACTATAATGTTGCTTTCCAAATCTATCTACTGCTAATTATAGTCTCCTTGTAACTTCTACTGATAGTTGACAGTGAGCATTGAAGGACAGACTCATAATTCTGTAGAATACTGCTCTTTATTCCAAAAGTGTTCTTTGAAACAAAATTTTACGACTCAGAACAAAACAAAACAAAAAGCTGGCGTATTGAGGAAATCTAAGATTGAAAGAAACATGGATTGAAGAAATATCAAAAAAAAAGAAATATATTACAATATTAACACTTTTACACTGGCAACATATAATCTTAACAGTCTTTTCTTTTGCCAAATTATTGGCAGGAAATATTAATGATTAGATTTTTCATTAACACAAAACTTATCGTTTTATACTGAGTTATTAAAATAGACTTCCTTTTGGTATAGCATTTCATTTACAAATTAAAACTTTGCTTTATGTTCTCTTGAGTGTAAAGAATACACATTTATCAGTTTACTTCCAAGTTGGACGTGGGAAATAGTGCCCAATGAAAGGAATTTAAAAGAATTCTAATTGGAAGTTGAATAATCATTTTGCTTTATAAGAAAAGTCCCACAAAGTTTGTCATATAGTTTGCTATAAATCCAAGATTTAATTCCTTTTTACTTTCCATTTAAAGACTTGGAATGTATCATTGTTTGAGTTTCTGTCATTTCACGTGAGTTTTCTTCAGGGGCTGACTTCACAGCACTGGAAATTGATACACTGACTTGACGTTTCAACATCTTCATAATCTTTCTCTTGTATCCTTTACATGCAAAGAAATATATAAAAGGGTCCATGCAGCAATTAAAGTTCATCAGGCATACTGTAAAGTGCAGAGCAATCTGGAATGAATGTTTTTGGCCACATTCCAGGAGATCAGGAAAACGAAGCTTCTTAATCATATGTTGAATAATTGCGACATGGTAAGGTGTGAAACAGAGAATAAACACAATAATTATAAAAATAATTGTGTTAAGAGCCTTTTTATTTACACCAGATTTCTCAGTTAGTGGGTTTTGTTTGGCGGTTTTAAAGAGTTTGCAACAAATTTGAGAATAGCAGATGAGAATAATCGTGAGCGGAAGCACATATCCGATGAAACATGCACCAAGCAGAATCAAAGGAAGATATTTTGTTTCTTCAAAGTTTGGATATTCCATGCATGTAGTCCTTTCATCCTCCTGCTTTGACATAGATTTTATGAGTAGTGGGAGTGTTTGAGCAAATACTAGAATCCAGACAAATATGCAAACGCATTTCGCATATTCAATTCTTTTTATCTTGTTGTATCGCAGAGGGTGCACCACGGCAAAGAACCGGTCAATGCTGAGGCAGGTCATGAAATTCACACCTGCATACGTATTGATGTAAAACACGAGAGCAGTTATCCTACACAAGGCCTCGCCGATTCTCCAGTCAAAGCCCAATGCATAGTAGGCTATCCGTGTAGGCAAAGCAGTGGTAAACAGTATATCAGAAATCACCAGATTTGTGGAATATAGGGTAGTAGAGTTGATTTTCTTTCTGTTTTGAACAATGACGACCAAGGCTAACAAGTTTCCTACAAGCCCAATTATGAAGACAATGCTGTAATGCAGAGGCATTAGTATCCTGGCTGTGTTGTGGTGTGCATAGAGGTCACAGTCACTTAACTGAGGAGCTGTAGTAAAATTGTTGTCCATTTTTATATCCATCAGCCAGTGTTCAGGGTCTCTAGGAAAAGACAAGAAGGCTGCGTTTCATTAAAAGATTTAACTGAAAGCAATATAAACTGCCTTTTATAGATCTAATTAAAAATTTTTAAGATTTATATAATTTTTAAAAATCTATGATAATATAGTTACATATATAGTACAAGTTACGAAGAGCAGAATAAAATCCATGCTTTTGCTTTCACAATTTGGTGATTTTGGCAAAACCCGGGCAAATGAACTAGAACCATCTAAATAGAACAAATGTATTTTTGTGACAAGAGGGAATGCACTAACTTTTTAGGCAGAAATTTCCCCTTCTGTTTTTTGAATCATTGTCTGGTTAAAATAAAATCACGTAAAGCACCCCACATTTCAGACAGGCGTAAAACTTTGCTTTTAAATTGAATTTCAGTTGGACTTTTTTTTTTCCCCCCCAAAATGCATATCACTGCCAGGAAATGAAATTAGTCACACATTTATGTAGTGAAATATGAAATTACCACAGTGATCTGATTTGTGTTAACCTAAAAAGTATGAGAAACAAGCCAAGACCTTGTTAGGAACTGAAAGTTAGGTTTTCTTAAAAAAAAAAAAAAAAAAAAGATGATGATGAAGATGACCACGACAACCACAAGAAAAATGACAAAAAAAGGAGAAAAAGAAAAGAGAAAGAAATAGCTTAAGCTGCTTCAAGGGAAATTTTAAAATTAATTTTAAACTATATTATTCCATAGATACCCCATTTTGCATGCAGTATAAATTCTTTCATTTTCACATAGTAGTAAACATATGTGATATTTTGTGTTCTGCTTCATTAATATGTTCATGGATCAGTGTAGTATATATGTCATATGTATAGGTCTTATATAGATATTTGAAAGGTATACAATTATAATTTGCTTAACTACTCCCTTGATGAACATCTGAATTTTTTCTAATTCTTTTCCTGTTATAAATGATAGGATGAAATTTCAAGTCTTAAATTGGAAAGTAGAGAACTCCTACAGTAAAACTCCATAGATAAGACTGAACTTTGATAAAACTAAGGAAGAGCAAAGCAATTAATTCTGTGAAAATTATTTTTATGATAGGACTATCTATGTGCACGAGTTTCATCTCAAAGTCACCAAAGTTAAGGGAAAATTTCAATATATCTAATGATGACGATACTATATATTAAAAGAAAAAGACTCTATCCCTAGCATATCAAAGCACCAACTACAAATCTGCTTCTCTCACTGCTGTATCACATAAATTATATCTTTGCTAATTTAGTTTTAACAATCTTAAAACTGTGATATTAACAGACAACGAGGGTAATCAGAGGTTTACAGTAATGTTATAGGAGTGCATTACATACAGTGTTGATAGGTTCATTATTAAAATATGGAAATAAAACCCAAAGTAAAAGGGAACAAAAAATAGAAATAGAACTTCTTATTAATCAAGAGAAGATAGGAAAGGAGACCATGGAGAAAAAAGGGTAGAATGAGGATGATAAATAGAAAATAAAATAAGAGGATAGATATGTGTCACAAATTTAAATGGTTTGAACTTACCTATTGAAAGACAGAAACTATCAATTTGGATTTTTTTAAAAAATCCAGCTGTATACTGCTTAGATATAATGCAAAGCGATTCAGAAAGGTTGAAAATAGAGACATGGGCAAAAAATAACCAGTGTGGAACTAGAGTAGCAATATTAACATCAGAAAAAAATAGAATTTAAAGCACATTCACTATTAATAGGGATAGAGTCACTACAAAAGTTAAAAGAGTGGTTTACAAAGAACATAAAAATAATCATAAATTGTGCATGTAACAGCAAAATTTGACAGAACTTAAAGAAGACATTGGCAAATCCATAACCATAATGGGAAATTTTAACACATTTTTATTAGAATATGCCAGATAAAAAAGAGATTCAAGACTTGGATTTACCAACATGACTAAAAAGCTAAGAGAATTTGTGTTGAATGCATATGAGCATTATTTGCAAATTTGACCAGGTACGATGTCATCAGAAATATCTCAGAACTTTCAGAAAATTATTACCTAGCAACTCACATTCCCTATGACTACCGTGCAACTAAATTAGAAATCAGCAATAAAAGGATAAAGGATAAATTTGGAATCTAAAAATATATATTTCTAAGGAACTCAGGGTTAAAGAATCACAATGCAAATTTGAAGTGCTTAGAACTAAATGACAAAAATACTACATGCCAAAACTGTGGGATGCATTTAGAGAGTTAATCCAAGATGAATGAAAAGCCTTGAATGCATTTATTTTTTTAAAAGATTGCAAATAGATAAGTTTTCTAGCTCACAAAGCTAGAAAAGAACAGAGTTTGCCCAAAGAAGGTAGATGCAAATAAAACTAATTGCAAAACTTAATGAAATAGAAAATAAACAAAAACAATAAATATGGACTTTGTACAGAAAAAAATAGGGTGATTCTTGAAAAGAAAATCATGGTAATGGCAATTATGGAATAAATGTAAGAAAAAACTTTAGTTGGAATAGGCTTCATGTAAGAAGTAACTTTTCAAGAACTGAGACTAGACACAAAGGTTGCAGCTTGGGAACAAGACTCAAGAGCTTTTATTTTTCTACTTTTGTGAAAAAAATTTTTTTCTGAAAACTTCAACACATATATTTTATTTTGAGGAATATTTCAAAGCAGGATCATAGTAAATGCCTTTAAAATATGTAATGGAGGAAAATACACTGTAGAGTCTGGTAATCCAGTAGAGCCAGAAATGTCAGGGGTTTCAGAACATTTGAAATTAAAGCATGTTTAACACAGTGTTAATTATAAAGGTGAAAATCTGCAATCAAATCAAATGTCCATCATTAGGAGATTAGTTAAATATTTTGAGGTATAGCCATATAATGGAATACTATGCAGTCACTGAAAATGGCAATGTAGATGCCTATTTCTTGACAGGGAATAATGTTAAGGAAACAGATTACATAACATACCACTTTTGGGGGAGGAAAAGCAACCATATACACACATACACCTGCATGGATATATATGCCGAAACATAATTTTGTACAAGTAATTTTTAAGTTATATTTATTTATATAGTCTAAATTTTTAACATTGAATATGAATAGACTGTGAAATAAGTAAATAGGTAAATTTTTTTTAATCTGAGGGAAAAAATTTTAATTCAGTTCCTTTTTGCAAAAACCTTGTCATCTGACATACTTTTCAAAACTAGCCCTTAAGTGCTCTTTATTTAGATTTATACATTAATTTTAACTAGGTGCCTACCTTTAAGTCAAATCACAAAGAACCCTCATAACAGCCCTGCAAGCTAAGTATTGCTATCACCTACCTATTTTCCATGTGAGGAAACTGAATGTCAGAGAGGCTAAAGGTCACGCTGGATTCTTTTCTCTGATGACCTGGCTTCAAGTCTCCTACCCTTTCCAGTCCTTGGCAGGGAAAGCTAGGTCATAATGCCCTTAAAATGCTGCGAGTTTGTGGTTTCAGCGTAGTCTAAGCTTTCGGGCCATCTTTATCTGTAAATAAACAGCCCAGACACAACATGAACCAGCTTCTCCAGAGCAGGAGAATCTTCTTCCGAGGGGCAACAGGGTTCCCACTTCTAGGAGAGGTGCCTCCCCGAGTGGGAAGCCAGACCTGTGGTTGTGGTGTCGTAGAACCCTGAGGAGAAGACTACTGAGCGGCCTCTCACTGCCCACCCTTGTCCTGAGTCAGTCAAAGAAAGACAGTTGTACAATTTGGGCATATAAATGGCATGGTTCACAAATAATCTTAGGTAAAGAAGATTCAAGGCTGTTTTGAAGTATATTAATTTGGATATTTAGTAACCTCTTGAAGGTTGAGCTCATTAGTCAACAGCTCTAGTATATTTAGTTCTTGCATATATCTGTATTATTAATGCTATAATGTTAGTCAATTTTATTTTTCCAAATTGAAAGAAAAATCCTTTCATGTACTTGACTGTTGTTATCTCATTCTTATATCACCCAATTGTCATCTTCTCTCAGAGCTATTTCATACCTTCCTTTAATCATTTTAGGAGTCGAGATTACTTTCCTGAACCTTTACTTACTCCATTCTTTTATTCTGCAAATTATTTTTAGTGCCTCCATATGCTAGGTCCTGGAAATACAGAAATGATACCTTTTAATATTCAAGGGCCTAAAACTGGAATGTATGATGTTGGGGATGTGCTGTTATCTGAATGTATGATGTCGGGGATGTGCTGTTATCTGAATGAGGTGTTATCTCAATATTCTCTGCTGTGTTGTTCCTTCTCACACATAGCAGCATTCTGATTGCTCTGTTTTAGTGTTTCTTTATCAACCTTGGGATTGCAAATTCCTTTTTTCATCATAACTAACTTCCTTTCTCTAACTTATTTACTTTTTAATATATTTTAAGTATTTCACATTTTCACAATTATTAGCCAACAGCCTCTGACACGTCATTCAAGATAGATGTACCTATACCAAGTTACACTTGAAAGTACTATGGGTTGTCATTTTATTGCATACAGAAAAGCACAAAAAGGTGTTTGTTCTAAATCTGTTTTTCTTAGAATACTTGTATGTATAAGAATTATAATTTCCTCATAAAGCTTTCTAATGAAAAGACATGCATGGTCCCTAATGCTCCCACGCCCTGAAGGCCACGAATGAGAACTGCAAACTTTTCTCTGAAGGCGCATAGTAGCTGGGCCAGAGGAACCCCATTTCATACTGAAAATGAACTACCTGGCAGCCACCCTGGCAACCTTCTGTGCCAGTTCTCTTGCCGTTTTTGTTAACAAGCGAAGGAGACTCAGTTTTGTCTCTGTTAATGCAGAGCTAATCCTTTCAACTTTACTGTTATCCTAACATGTAAAACAGCAAGTTATTCCACAGAAAATATCCTTCAAAGTATTTTTACTTATGTTTTTGGAAATGAGCCTGTTGTAAGTTTTTCTCTAGAATTGATTTCATTGCTAACAGAATAGCTAACATTTCTTAAGACACTGTCATCTCATTTTTGCATAACCGGACATGTTGACATGAACTGACAAATTCTTTCTTGCCACAGAAAGGAAAAAACTAAAAGCCCCCCCGCCCCCGAACTCAATTATTAGTATTTAAGGAAATTGTCTAAGCCCTAATGTAATTTGTACTCTGGAAATATGTACCTTGAATACCAACTTGTGGTTTTTCACAGGATACACATATAAACCTTCTACAGTCCCAATTTATTTGCTTGGAAATTATTTTCTTAGCTTTTATTTGTGGCAGAAATAAACCTTCACTATATTTAAAGATTTAGTACTTGCTAGAATACCACTTTTTAGTTTTTGCTTTAAGAATCTGAAAAGTCACCTTTACTCCTACTATTTATTCTTTTAATAATCATCAACGCCTTAGATGAAAAGTGGCTAAAATCCTAGTGATTTTGTTTAAACTCAGGCCTTAGCAGTGAATTGAATGGGTCAAGTCATGCTGAAATGATAATTAATAGGAGGTGACTTCTCTATAAGATGAAATCTACTCAAGACCATGTTTACACATCAAGATGATCTGACCCCATTTAACTTAGTAAAATAAATATTTCTACACTCTTAGGTGACTTTTATTTTTTCTGACCAGCTTCGAGTCCTAAATTGATAGCTAAATCAATGTCTAAGATTCATTTTTTTGAAGGATATAGGCAATATTGCCCAAAAAGGTGACATACTGGTAGCTACCTACACTTTGTCAGAATGGAACCTCACTCACCCCAGAGTGTTTATATCCAGAGTAGGGTTGTTTGTGGTCAGTCTGAGGGGACCTCGCTTCCCTGCCTCCTAGGGAGCTCACTTTCTCTGGCTTGTGGAAATGTGACCCTGCTGTCACCCCACGACAGTCTCATTCTGACTGCTTCTCGTCAAGTCTGCAGAGGGTCATTTACAGGACAGTGCATGGAGAACTTTTTCAAAACAGTGTTTGCCAGTCTGAAGTTTCTTCTTTGTGCCGATTCTTGCCATGCCCTTCCAATGGTGCCCACTGAATGCCAGACAAACCGAAAGTTCTCTATTGTGACACACACTTTCCCTCATAACTGGCCTCGCTTCCCTCCTCAGTTGGCTCTCTGGCCATGTTCCCTCTTATAATGTCCTGGCTCCAGCCATATAAATTACTTGCAGTCTTTCTTTTTCCAGTTAGTGTTGATATCCAATATTTTATTAGTTGCAGATGTACAGCCTAGTGGTTAGACATTAAATAATTTATGAAGTGATCCCCCCAATTAGTCTAGTACCTATCTGGCACTATACATAATTATTACAATATTATTGGCTATATTCCCTGTGCTGTTCTTTACTTGCAGTCTTTTGATAGCCTATATTTTCTCACAGCTCTGTGCCTTTCTGACACTCTTCCTTCCATCTTGATGCCTCCTCTTCCCTCCCCCTGTATTTTTACCTCTTTTCTTTCAAGACTCAGTTCAAAATCAGCTGCTTCTGAAAGCTTCCCTGATTGTACCCTCTCCTGCTCACTCGCCAGCCTGTGCAGAAATGCAATGTGGGGTGCCCTTGCTAGGGTACTGTGCTCGGGAATAGCATCTATATTGTCTGTTGTTGCTGTTTTTTTTGTTTCCCACAGCCTATGAAGTTCTGTGAGTGGGGACTGCGTTGTTAATTTTCTATATCTCCAGCTGACCCATGATTGATGCTCAATAAATACCCATAAAGAATAGCAAAATGCCAGCTTTCTTGATCTTCAATCAAGGGTTCTTTATTAGACTACAGTAAGCTCTTGATTAATAATAGTAACTGGTATTATTATAATAGGAACGGGCTGTGTTCTAGGCACTGCCCTGGGCACTTTACATATATTTACCTGAATCCTCACAAAACTTTCACAAAGCCATTTCCAGTGGTGAAACTGAGGCACAGTGCACTTCGTGACCTGCCTGAAGACATAGCTGTTAAGTGTCAGGATTCAATCCAGGCAGTTTGGCTCCAGTAATCATATTCAGTGCAATACGTTTTCTTCCTAGCTCCTATTTCCAACATGATCTGATGTTATTGGTAGAAAACAAGTAAAATAGGAAGACATCTGAAAATTGTAACACATACGAACTTACACCTGTCTGAACAAGAGAGAAGAAGAGGGCTGAAGAGATGGGAAAAGGGAGGAAAGGAGAGAAATATGTTGATTTAAATAAAGGAATTTATTAATTTATAGCATATTTTTAAATAAGTAAAGATTTCATAAATGATTTTAGATTTTACTATTTTTAACAATGTTTCTATAAAACAAATTGGGCTGAAATTCCTGTTGAAAGAAGATGGTGAATGCCTAGGGTAGCTTTTATGCTATTAATTTGTTTTTATAGTACTTTTTAGATGTTTGCAGATATTTAACAAAACATTTGTATTCTTCTCTTTGGGCTTTCAAAACACCATAAGGATCTTTGTTACCTCTGCAGTTTTAACGGGATTTTCACATGCATTCTTTCATCTTACATCCAAGTCCTGTATTTTACACACTTCTTGGGAAGCTGAAAAACTGTACAGGCTGGAGGATTCTACACATTCTCAGCACATATCATATTCTAGGGTTTTAACAACTCCAGCAGGCCCTTAACCATAGCAGGGACAAAGGTATCACTTGTAAACTCTTTTACTGGGTGGTAAGCTCTTTTTTTAAATATAAATTTCTTACGGATGATGGCGTTATCTTATACAACATTTTATCCCATAGAGTGTTTCAGAATTGTCCTACAATAGGTATCTAGTAAATGCCTATGTAATACATAAATGAATGAAAGTCATATAATGACCTGAGTCAGTATTTATTCCATTAAATGACCAGTCGTGTTATTACTGATAAGCTCTCGGAAGCCAGTCGAAAGTTAAGTTATAAAAGGCATTAACCACCACCACTACCGTCACTTGATAGGTGAGCATGTGAGTGAGGATGATCTGTGGAGCAGAGTGCTCTCTGCAGTGTTGTGTCCAAAAAGTACAATTAACCCCCAGAGAGAAAACATGCACCGAGATGATATTAGCAAATGCAGAGTCCAGACAGCAAGAACAGTTAGATGTATAACCATCCATAGAGTCGGTCTTTATGTAAAACAGTCTGTAAAGATCTGAAAATTGCCTATTGGATTCATCCTCTGGCAGTTTCATGGGCAGAAAGAGGGGTAAATAACGATAGCAGTTTCCTAACACCTAGTGTGGAGAATCCAGTGTTATAAGGACTTGGCAGCATTATTACTCCCCATTTTACAAATGAGGTGACTGATGCCAGAAATGTTAGGTAACTTGCCCAAGGCCACACAGTTTGTGAATAACAGAGCCCAGGTTGAGCCTGACTCCAGAGCTCAAGCTCTTAAACACTACACTGTACTGTACTTAGAGGAACAGCCACCAAAAAACTAAAAAACCACACCCTCCTTTCGAGGAAGTTTCCTTCCTCACAGCTTATATTTTATCAGAAGTTTCTGTTACCTCCATTACCAACCTGGACATAAATATTGGCGAAACACTGCATATAATTCATTATTATGCGATTTTTTTTTTTTTTTAGCCTTACTGGTCATCAAATAAATATAAAGCAAACAACAGAGATATTCTTTTTTCAATTATCAAATTAATAGTTTATATTTAGAGTTAAAATACTCAGGTTGACTGAGAAACAGTGAAGCCCAGATTGTCACTGATGTGAGAGTAAATTGGTAAAATGTTTCTGTGAACCAAAAAACATCAATTTATACTTAAAGCTTTAAAACAAATTCTACCCTTTTCCCCAGGAATTCTGCTACTGGGATTCTGTCCTGAAAAATAAAGTGCAAAAGTATAGAAGTAGTAGAAGTATGGAAAAGACTTCTATGTGCATAGATATTGGTCAAATTGTAAAATGTAACAACTGTTTTTAAATTGTGCTGAATAACTTGTTATATATTCAATACATGTAAGTGTAGGAATACCTCATCTTAAAATAACTGTTCCTTTCCCTTCATATTAAAGTATCCTGAAGTATTAGCATTATTTATTAATACTATTTTTTTGTAATTGCGAGTTCACATAGAGAGCACAAAGTAAGCCTTTTTTTTGGCAAAGATATTTCTGGCATGATCACTGCTTTAACCTAGCTTAATATTAGTTGATTAGAACTGCCAGTCACTAGAGAAGCTAAACTATATTAATAACATAATTTTTGTTAGAAGTATTTATAGGTTGTTATTAAATAGATCCTTTCTTACCTTATACCTCAATTTAGCTTTCAAAGTTTTTTCTTAACTCAAAAGACTTCTCTATAAAACAAAATATCTGGTACTTACCTCTCGGTGACTTGTTGAGGCCCCTTTGTAGTAGCAGTCAGTATTTGCCCAAACTGAAGTAAGTTAGGCTTGGCATATTCTAAGAGAGATTATACATACATCCTTTTATGGTGGTGACTTTTTTTCTGTCACCTTGTGACTGAGCATAGTAATGATCAGTTAGCCTCATGTATGCGTGTGCACATTTTTTTTTTAATGGGAAGTGAAAATTTTCAGTTAGTGATTTTTTTTGAATAGTTATCCAAAAACCCCTTGGAATTTATGAATTGCTGATATTTATGGAACTTTATAAATTTTTCTATAAAGATTTAAGTATTTAAAAAAATGTCTGTGAAAGAGACTGAGGCAATAAACTTTAACTAGAAAAAAATGAATCATGGTTACTGATGATTTTATATCCATGTTCTGTGTGAAGTATGAGTTTTTAAATGTTTTAAGGGAAAAGATGTTAACTTTGACAGTTTTATCTACCTAGAAACTTGGTATAAAGGGTAGTTTGCTCAACAGCTAATGAGAAAGAAACAAGTTTCTGTAGTGAGTGGGAGAAAGATGCTCTTTTGCATATATACAGGGATTAGTCGATGTTTCTAGGCAGGAGGCTGACTGACTGGAATCAGTGACTGCATAGACACATGAATGACAAGGGAAGACTTGGGGGACGCTCACTACAGCTAAAATTCAGCCTCTTATACACACAATGAAGGAGACCTACGCTGTTTACCTTATAGATTTAGTTGACTGTTTAAACCAGGGGTGGAATATGGCTATCAAAATGGAGTTTATTTGTAAGCTAAATTAAAAGAAACAGTGCTCAAAACAAGAGAGGTGATATTTACTCTTATCCTGGATTGATCTGGCCATTCCCAGTCAGCTCTTGGCACTGCATTTTACAAAGGGTTTAGGGGACTTAGAGCATGTCTGGGGTGGTGAGGGGTCTGAATCCCAGGTCTTATGAGAAATGATTGGATAAACTGAGAATGTTTAGACTTGGCAGGAATGTGATCACTATTCTCATGTGTTTGGAAGATGTATCATAGAAAAAGGTTTAGGTTGCATGTGTCAGTCTTCCTAACTCCAGAGAATAGAAGGATGCCAATAAGAGGAAGCTACTTGGAGAGAGCTTTCAAATCGAAATGTGAGAGTCATTCCCAAAAGTTAGGATCATCAAAAAATGGAATAAGCTGTCTCTTATTTAGATGCTTACATAAACTGGGCGACTATTTTGAAGAATGATGTAGAGAGAATTGAATCATTTGGCAGAAATTTGTAGCTCTAAGACCTCAGAGGCCCTTTGATTTCAGGGGTTTGTCAAAATGGCCAAGTGGTTTTATCCTCTTGGTGGTATTATTCCATATAGAAACTTATTAGGTTCTTCTAAGGTCTAAAATGCTGAAGATCTGTAGAGAATCCTTGTCAAACAGAAGAGCAACAACCACCTGTATTCTTTGGACCTCTGCCTCACTACCTTTAAAATAAAGGCATTGAACTAAATGGTCACCAAGATAATTCCCAGTGCAAAAAAATTCTATGAGAGGGAAAATAGAGATTTTATGATTTGGTGGGTAAATATGATAAAATATTCTAAAACTAGTTCCTTTAAAACTTAGATTGAAGAATACTTGAAGAAGACCCAGTTGAGAAGTTTTTCAATTTGTTCAAAGGCCATCGTCATGGGATGTTTGATTTTTAATTTTTGAAACAGTTTTTATTAAGTATATAAAGAACAGGTGATGGGATAATTGTCCTGCAAGGTGCTGTTGACTGAGATAATTTCATGAGCTCACAAATCTTATTTTTGTTGTTGTTGAAAGTTACTAGGATTTCTTTAGTTGTACTATAAAAGTAGAGTCAATGTCCTTTTCTGTAGAAGAGGTAAGATGGACATCTGTGACCTGAACTGAGTGTTTCTATTATTTTATTTGTTCTATTGAGCACAATTGTAAGTGTATAGTAGATAATCAATAAATATTAGTAACATTCATTGAAGGAATGAATGAATTCTTTATAACTTGTTTTCCTCAATTCTATATCTTGGCCTCATATGCCAGATAGGGCTTCCAGAAGTTAGCTATTCACTATACAAAAAAGGTCAAACAGAATTATTGTTGACAGTATAAAGAACAGATGTCATAAAATAAGGAAAAGAGAAAAACTGGTCAATGACTAATAATGTGATATTTTGTGAAGTCTGTGTGTATAGAAATAGCAACAGAAAATTTCTACAAAACAACCTATATAACCATGGTCTGAAATGTGTGCTTTTGTATTATACGTATATGTGGTCTAGTATTTAGTCATCGTTTAAAACTATGTGGTGATTAATAACTTCTAAGGAATTTTAAAACTTATTTGTGTATATAAGACATGAACTGTGGTCGTTAAATGCCAATCGGTATTTTTTAATTTACCTTGAAATGAAACCTCAAACGAGAACTCTGCTTCAGATATTTTATTAGAACATCATTATTTATTCTTCATTGCTAAATGTAAACAGAAGAACTTCTATAACTTAAGTACCTTAAAGAACGTGTTCTGTGGTGAGCGATCTCAGGTGTAACAAAAATAGAGTTTTCTTGTTATTACCAAAAGACCAACAGGCCATATTTTGAGTAGATATATGAAACCATATATATTAATTATATTAAAAATAATAAAACATGGAAAGGAGCTTTTTAAAGCAAAAGACAAATTCTGCTGTATGGTTTATGATTTTAAAGAGAAATTCTTTTACTCAGGAATTGTTTATTGAGCAACTACTCTATGCCAGGCACAGTTGTAGACAGTGGGGATTAAGCAGCAAACAAAGCTGTCAAATCCCTGCCCTCCATCGTAGTCAGCAAGACAGATGATAAACAAGTCATGAAGAAGAGTAGATGGTTACAGCTGCTATGGGGAGAGGAAACAGTACTTGCAGAGTGGATGGGGCTGTGAGGTAGCCAGAGGCTGTGGTTTGGAATAGGGTGGTCAGGGAGAGTTTCTCTGAGAAGGTGCTATTCGAGTAAAGACCTGAAGGATGTAAGGGAGTAAGCTATGCACACGTCTGTGGGAACATGGCCAGGAGAGAAGGAAGAGCAGATACATATGCCCTAAGCCTAGTCCTGCCTGAGTGAGACACACCCTGGTCCAGAGTGGCTAGAGCAACATGAGCAAGTGGCGGGGAGACTGAGCAGTAAAAGACCAGGTTTCAGGTGGGGACATAGAGCCATGCAGATCTTTGCAATGACTTCGGCTTTGACTGTAGAGTGGAGAATCATTGGAGAATTTTAAGCCCTGGAGTGGCCAACTTGTACTTTTTAATGAAAAGAATGCATAGCTGCTTAAGCAACTGTGTTTAGGTTTAGATTATTTGAATTGAGAAAAAAAAGCTATTGTGTAGTATTGAGAATGACAGTTTAAATGTCTCTGTTCATTAAAATTGCTTTGTTAATATTTTTAATTCAACAAATAATGAGAGTCTATTGTGTGTAGGTCTCTGTATTGGCACTAGGGAGATGCAGCACTTTATAGATCGTGGCGCTTTCTCACAGAATTAATAATCTAATGGGAGATTTTTAAAAACCTATATGGTTAAAGCGTGAATTATATAACTGTTCAAAAATAAAGATTACTTTATTGTCTCTAATTTAATGAGC
This sequence comes from Pteropus vampyrus, assembly GCF_000151845.1. Taxonomy (NCBI): domain Eukaryota; kingdom Metazoa; phylum Chordata; class Mammalia; order Chiroptera; family Pteropodidae; genus Pteropus; species Pteropus vampyrus. The sequence continues at coordinate 6,575,172 of NW_011888864.1, read as the reverse complement.
TCCTGTGCTATGTCAAGCACTGTGCCTGATGCTGGGAGGACCGAGAGATGCATTTCCTTTCCTGCCATGGGTATGCTCAATCTAGAACAAGGGCCAGTGATACGCTGTGCTGTCTACTTACCTCTGCTGCCCTGTCCTTGTCATCCTCCTTACAAGACTGCGAGAGGCTGTCTTTCTCATTTTGTATCTCCAATCCTGACTCAGTGCCTGGCACTTGGGTATTCACTGTTCTAGCATTTGCTACATTGTCGTAAATGCCTGTTGATGCTGCTATCATTTACCACGTTTGCAGTGTACATTTGCTTTTGTTTTGTTTTAAATATTAGAATCAGGAGGATAGTAAATGATATTTTTATAATATGATCTCTATCAATGATGGGAAAATTTATAAGAGGCCAAAAGGGTATTGTGTTTCTACAAAAAATATGGTGAGAATATTTCTTTGTGGAAGTGAAGAATATTTCATGCATTTTCTTAGGATAAATAAATATTTTTTGTAATGAAGCCACTCACCCCAAAAATGAAAAATAAAAGATAGATTGAGTAATTAAGTCAAGTGTTTAATGGAGAATGGGTGCAAGTGTGTGTCCAAACCATTCTACTCATTCATGTTGGCAGTCTAGCCCTTGTGTAGATGTGAGTTTGCTATCCTGGGGCTAGTTCCTTGAGGTCAGGGACTGCTTCTTCTTACTCATAAATGTAGATAGAGCTCTGGTACCTGGCCTACTGCCTCTCATGAAGTGCCCAGGTGATTCACTGAAACAGTGAAACTAAGTTAGCTTTGAGGGTGAAGAAGAGAGCTACCAGTCACCAGGAGGAAATGGAGAAATTCCTGAGGAGAAGTGTTAAGCTGTCATATACCATAAGTTTCCTAAACAGGAAAGTGGAAAAGACATTTAGGTTGAAAGAATAACCTGTGTCAAAGAATAATCAAAAGAGCCTAATGTGCCCAGAGAGCATCTTTAGGGGCTGAGGTGAGAGAGGAGGGGCCAGATCTACAATGACAAGAAAGAATTGGAGGGCTTTGCTATTTCATGCCAATATTTAAGTTTCCTCTTTGGATATTGGGAGCCTGTGGAAGGAAGGATTTTAAACAGGGGTGTGACAAGATCAGAGCTGTGTTTTGGGAAGAGAATACTGTTAACTGTGTTAAGAGATGAGTTAGAGAGAAGACTAAGTATAAGGATACTTGTGACTTTCAAATATGTCCAGTTGAAAGTATCAAATTGAATTTATTAACTCAGGGGAGGGGACAGGCAGACAGTTGTGAGACTCACTTCATTTTCTTAATTGAAGCCATAGAAGGAATTGCAATTATACAAAGAGAGACTCGAGCAAGAAGAAAAGACTATAATGGAACCTTGGAGAGGTTAGGAGAGTGGTAGGAGAAATCATAGGGAAACCAGCAAGAAACGGTTTAAGACAAAAGGAGGAAGGATTTTGAGGAAGAGAGAGCATGAGTGGTAAGCTGTGTCAAGTGCTATGGTGATATATAATTGGACAAAGTCTGAGCTGAGGCTTTTGGATTTGACCATGATGAATTATGTTTGTTGCTTTTGGTTTGTTTTGTCTCTTTAATTAGATTTTAAGGCATTCTTTTAAAGAAACATAGCACCAACTTTAAATTCTCTCGCTGTGCCTGGCAATTAATTAGTAGATGCTGAACCACTTCTTTGCAATACTTTTGGGATAGTTGACAAGCTAAAAAATATAATTTATAAGTACAAATTATTTCAAGCATGATGTAAATATAGAAAGCAACTTGTGTATCTAAGACCATGCTTTCAGACTGAAGTAAAATTATAAGCAGTGTTATATCAAATGTACATTTGCCATTGGTATTTTAAATTGAGTATTATACTATAGTGATTTTTCTTTATTTGTTTGCATAGCCTGGCACCTGTGTTTGCTCTGTTTGTACCATTTTACTGCTCCATACCAAGAGTCCAAGTGGCACAAATTCTGGGTCCGTTGTCCATCACAAACAAGACATTGATTTATATATTGGGACTACAGGTACAGTATGCATTTTTATGTTCACGTTTTTTTAACCAGATTTTTTTTTTTTTTGGTCTTTTTCTCATTTGATCTCCTTGAAAACAATGGTTTTTTTCCCCATAAGTTTGGCTTCATGATCTATATCAAATGTTCAAAGGAAGTGTTACAGAATGAGAACATCAAGGTATATAAGGTACTAGAATACTTTCATAGCCTTTAGAATCTGATAAGAGCTTTCACTGTAATTTGTATCAGTGGAAAATATTTTAATTTCATTGTACAATAGCGTGTAAGTACTTTTAAAAATCATAGCATGAAGTGGAAATAAATGAGAACAGTCAAAAGGTGGAAAGTGGAAAATCACTGTCAAAATTAATTTATTGAGTACAGTGTCACAAATAAAGCTCTGAAGAAGAAACCAGATACTCTTTACCAGCCCGAGCTTTGGAGTTTGCTAGAAGCATTACCAACTTTATAACTTCTGTGTTGCATGGCATGATAGCACTGTCACCATCTGCTAAATGGTTTGATACGAAGACTAGTAGAGTACTTATTATTTAACTTAAATTGGAAAAGATGATTACCACGAATATTCAGTAAATATTGATCGCTCTCTGCTGGTTTCCAGTCCCTGTGGTAGAAAACACATGATTTTCAGTTTTCTACCTGTAATACTTGTCACTTTTCTTTCACTCTCACAGCTTTTGATGTAAAACTTTTATTCTGCTCTTTCCTGTAGTACCGTGTGTAGTTTGGCCTTTTGATCCACTGTTAATACTCATAACATTCCTTATCCCACACATATCAAACCGGATACTAGTGTCACTATAAAATGCCCTCCTCCCTCCCCTTTTAACCTTTAGCATTTCCTCTAACTTCTCTAGTCTGCTGTCATGTGTTATCAATGGCTCATCTGGGGTGGGTGTTTCCTTATCACTTTTACAACCATTTCTCATGAAACTTCTTTATTCTTCATCTCTCAACCTATATAGTGTTACACTTTCCCTTATCCTTCCTAATATTTGTTTAACCTAATAGCACATTTCTGCAGTGTATTCTTATTACTAGTATTTGCTCTGGCATGCTTAATCTTTTTTAAAGATGTTACAATAGGCAGAATGCAATGGTAGAAGGTACCCTGGACCTGGGACAAGAAACCCAAGTTCTAGTTCTAACATGGCACTCGCTAGCTTATAGCTTGGGTCAAGTTATAGAAGCCTTCTCAGCCTCATGTTGACTCTATAGTTTCTTCCAACTCTGAAGTTATATACCATCTAGAGAGCGAAAAACATTGTTTTATTAATTATGGGCTATGAAGTCAGTGGAGCATTGCAGAAAGTCTTTGGAGTTAAGTAGACGTTGCTCTAATTTCTTGCTCTGGTAATTACTTACTTTATCACCTTTTCTGAGCCCCCATTTTCCCATCTGTGAAGTGGGGTGATAGTATCTATCTTAACAGGAACATTTGAAGGATTAGAGATAATAGTATTGGTGTTTAGGGTAAGCTGAACAGATAATAAGAACTAAGTCACTTGGTCCCTATTATTAATTAACAATTTATATCTCTACGTCTACCACATTGGTGTTCTGAAATTGTGAATGTTTTTTATTTTCTGGTTTTTGGTTTGTTTTTTGTTCTGTTTTATTTTTTGGTAAAGTAGAAGTTTATATCAAGAAGTAGAAGTGAAGCTACCTCATTGGCCTTTTTGATAAAATCTAAAGTCCTCAGCATGAGTGACATCCAGGATTCTTCTTGCCTATCTAGTATCAACTTATACCTCCCCACCTTGAAGAGACTGTGAACCCCTTATTTTTATTTTCTCCTTCCCTCCTTCCTTCCCTCCCCTCTAGACCGTTGTACATATTTCTGTGCCTTTCTATTTCTCATGCAACAGCTTCTTAAAGCCACAGATATTTGATGAATGAATGAGTGAATGAATGAATTTAATCATTATCAGAAGAGCAAAAATGTTTGTGAAGGGTCATTTAAGTATCAAATGGCTTGAGAACCAGTCATGTAATGCACTGTGCTAAGGACTGTGGGGGATAAAATGAAATATGAGATGTGGCACCAGTTGTCAAGGAGCCCAGCTATGAGAAAAAACATAGACACTGTCAGAATATGAGCAGACACACTTAGAACCAAACATGCAATAAGATGGGGGGCTTAAGAGTCCAAAGGAAATAAATTTTTACTGACAAAATTAATGATATGCTCATCTTACTTGTATGTGAAACAGTAGCATGGAGAGATCACGAACGGGGGACAGTGGAGCCAGACCACTGGGTGTATACTCACAGCTCCGCCACTCAGCAGCTCTTGGACCGTGAGCAAATTACTTAACCTCTCCGTTTTTTCATGGGTAAAATAGAGTTAATAATAGAACTTACCTCATGGGGTGATTAGGAGGATTCAGTAGATTTAATATGTGGAAAGCATTAAGATCATAGCTTGGCACATAAATGCTATGAAAGTGTTAGCTATTTTATTATTCTTTATATTTTTAAAAGAACATTACAGAAAAAGTATTTTCCACATAATTCCAATCCTCGTATTGTCAGAGTCATTTACACTGAACAAGCATCCATGCTAGATCAAAAGATTAAACTTTAGACCAAGGGGTTAAAGTTGCAGCTGATGCCCACTCTACATAAGCTAGTGCTAGAGCAACACTCGTCAGCCTCCTTTTACCTGGGCTTGGTCATCTCTTTCCTTTGTATCTGCCTTCTTTCTATGTATCTTTTTTTTTCTTACGTGTTCCTGAAAAATGTGTGTAACTTTGAGGTTTTCATCTAGCACAGTGCCAGCAATGAACTTGAGTATCTTTTCTGTACAAGCAGAAGTAGTTAAACTCCCAATCTAAAGATCTGTATATGAAATATGAGCAAACACTACGCTACGAATCTTTACTATCTTCTAGGAACACTTTGAGATGTCCATGACTTTTTTTAAACCCTGTCCACAACTCTCAAATGTAAATGATTTGAAACACAGGGAGAGATTTCATAAGACTTAACCTTAATTACTTTTGCCATTAATTTACTTTGATATCGTTACTTAGTTTGCTCTTCCTTGGATGAACTGGGATGAGAATATCAACAGTTAAGCAAAATAGCATTGGACATAGACCTATATGTTTGCAAAAGTCTTCCCATCTAAATTTAGAGTAATGATAAGAAATTAATATGAGAATTATGTAAACTGATATTACCTGTCATTACTTAACACCAAGCATTGGATGGTAACTACATATTTTGTATATTAATTCTAATAATTCCTTTATATGTGGTATTTTACCTTGTTTAAGTCAATTAATGTTCATTTTAAAATAAGAATATGCTTGAATTTCACTTATTTTTCTTTGCATGGGAGTGGGCCAGGTTCAACCAATCTGTTTTAGGCTATGAAAGGTGGAGGTTTTAGTTAAAAATTAATATATTTTTTTAAAATAACGGGATTGATATTTATTAATTTTCTCTTTATAGTAAGATAAATAAGTAATACTTAACATAAATGGTTATGATTATAGTTCTATAAAAATAAGTGTTCTGTGACTGGCAGTTGAATTTCATTTTTAGTTGCCTTTTTTTTCTTTTATAGCTTTTCACCTCTGGTTCCTACATCTGGATTGTAGCCATAAGTGGACTTGTAAGTGTGATTCCCTCCTCCCCCTATCCCCTCTCTTTTCTGAAGAAACTTTAGGAAAAATGTCATATTTAGATTATGGCTCATATTCCTTGTCTCCAACATTCTTCTAACCATGTCAGGTTCAGTGTCAATGCTACTTCTTTAGTGATGAAAAAGGGCCATTGACATAGGTAATTGAGGTGGCCTATTTGTCTAGTTTTGAAGTAATTTTGGTGAAAGTTTTAGCTGAGTTTCTTGTCAGTTTTTTTTTTTTTAATTACATTAGTAGTTGAACTCATAGTAGGAAAAAAATAACAGAAAAAAAATGAAGAAGTTGGGTTTACTAAAAATAATGAGATATATTCTACTTGTTTTGTAAAGAGACATTGTCATGCAAGGGGAAAAAAATAAGGCTAAGTGGAAAGTCAGGTGGATTGGAACTGACAGAAGACTCATCAGGATGTGTGGCCAGAGAAGGAAGAAGTGAATGAGCCCCAGGATTTGGGTGGTGTCCTCATTTTGTGTGCTAGAATGTCTTCGTCTCACCGATCCCCCTCTACTCTGTATATTTTTTATTTGAATAAGCATTTGTCGTAAACTCTATTTATGAGGTATTTAAAAACAAATTTAGAACATGAAATTGAACTGTATTTTTCATTCATGATTTAAATTTGAACCCCCAAATTTATATAAACATAAGTTTGTAACTAGTGTATATGGAATATAGTTTTAATTTCTTTCTTGGAAAAGACTAAGAAAATTACAGAACAAATTCATAATATGTAAACATCAAAGAGAAAGGATTTGGAAATAACTATGTACTCCAGTACAGTCATTTTAATCACTATAATTTGTTTCTAGTGAATGGTATTTTGTGCTACTGTGTCTTTAAGGCTATTCACTTCTCTCTTTCTTTTATGCTCTTGATAGTATTTCTTTTGTATTCGTTCTCTTCATATACAACTAATCCTTCATTCCTTACTGCTTCCAGCCAAAATTCTGGGGAGTGAAGTCTCTTTGTTTGCCCCTCCCTAAGTATTTTCTCAGATACCCAGATACCTGATTTGCTTTCGAACCACAGTGCTGAAATCTGCTGTGAGGTCTTTAAACCATCTCAGCCACCTCATATTCTTAAGATTTGTAGTGACTTGGGGACAGACTGGGGTCAGACTGAGTCTTTGGAGCACAATTGCCAGGGTCTCTGTAATCTAATCTTATTCCCACTTGAACTGCCAGCTTGATTGACATCTGCTTAACCAGCCTGCATACAATAGATAGCTCATTGCTTTCATCATCAGAGCAGCAAGAGTGTTTACTATTTCTTTCATGATACATTTTGTTTCTCTTAGTAGTGATGGTCTCAAGTCCTATTTTGGATTTTTTCCTAAAGCATTCAAGAATTTGAGAAGTACTTTACTGTGTGCTATTTCATTGTTAATGTATCCAACTACATCTTTGATAACTTATTATGTGACTCATTTAAGACATCCCATTTTCTTTATTCTGTTTTTAGACTCCTGGTTTTAAATTAAGTGCTTGCTATCACCTCAGATAGTTTCATTTCGTGACATTCATATTCTAGAATTGGAAGTTACATTTTTCATCTCTCTGTAGTCTTTAAAATCGAAAATGTACAGGTTATTGTCACAGTCTTTTCCAGTACACATGCTTAGCAGGTAGTAAGGTACTTGTTTTGTTTTGTTTTTTAATCGGAAGCTTAACGAATTTTTAACATAAAAATCCATTGTTGCAAAAGAGTGAATAGAATTGCACAATATTTGGAATATAATTTCTAGATAAATTTAGCATTTAAATAATCCCACTGTGAATACCTCTGAGCCAACTGAATTTTTACTTTTTACAGTAATTCAGCCAGTGTTAAGTGCCCTTCTACCATGAACATGAATCTGATAAATCTTCATAATCAGCCTTGTTATTTATTATTATTCCTCTACAATTAGATGATAGTGTGTTTACTTGCAATGATTAATATCAGTGAGAATCATAGCCAATTTTCCTGTATAATATACTGTAAGTATTGATGCTTGTTTTGAACATAATGAATATTTTATTTCTGACTTTTTTTAGAAAACTACATTTTATTATGAAATATTTCATATAATATGGTATGCTTTAGATAAAGAAGAGGATATTAAAATTATTTGTGAATATTTGCTTTACACACCACTGATTATAGGATCAAAGTCCGAGATTCACAAAGCCACAGCTTGTCCCAGATGTCTCTTGCTCAATGTGACTTCTCTCCCTACATGTATCAAGTGACTTCCCTTTTTTATTGTTTTGGTTTTATGCTAAATAAAATACTAAAAAGAAAATAAAATTCTTACTACCAAAACAAGATGCACAGATGGTATTCAGTGTTTTTGGGGAATGTTAGAAACTTCGTTGATGAAATTTCACCTTTAAGTATTAAAACCATCAGTTTACCGAACATGCTGTATGTGTTAAGGAAGTAATTGTATTTCAGTTTGGCACTTATGTGTTCTTTAAGAGAAAGAGCTTTATTTAAAAAAAGACATTTGCGTAAAACATAAGGCATATGTTATCTACTGTCATAGAAACCAAAAACTTACTCATATTTTCTGGAAAGCTGCCAACTTTGAATTTAGTTTATTTTATGTAGTTATTGGTAGATTATTTTGGTTAGACTGGTTTTTCTCTCTCCTTGTCGCATTCGTTGTTACATGATTACAAATGTTTCTGAATATATAACTTAAAAATATCCCACTGATTAAAAGATTTCGAAATTTCAAAAATGTTAGTATGCACCTGCTTCCATCATGTTCTCACCATGATGTTTAACTGTTCTTAATGTCTTTGGTGAAAGCTTTAGAAACTGAGAAATCTGTGTATTTACAATGTCACTAATCTTGTTACACATTAATGTTTTTTTTTCTTAAAGAAAATGTTTCTTACTTACTGAACTTTACTTAAGTTCTTTGTGTGGTTCTTCGGTGAGACTTTGGGCCATCCATATCTCCACACTTCTTCATTTTCTGCCGCTTTATGAATCATAAAGCGGCATCATAGTGAGTCATTACTGCTGGAATGGACCCTGATTCTCAAAAGTTGAAGTTTGGGCCTGAGCTAATTCTGGTGTGATTAAAACAGAAAGAGCCTGCTTTTGCCGATATTCTCTTTTTACATTTCAAGCTAATTGGGAGTGAATTAACAGACAGGCCTGTTATTTCTCAGACTCTAGGCTTCACCCCTTCAACATATCCCTTTACGGTCTGCCCATTTCCTGTGTTTTTTACCTGTTCCTTACAGTATATCACACTTTGATTTTCTTGTGATCAGCAACCTTATTATGAAACAAAGTCTGTCTTAATAAGATTAGAAACATAGATTGATACCAGATTATTTCGTATTTTGAATGTGGTCTGAATTTGTATTTTTTTCTGTAGACAGTGAGGAATCTTTAAAGATTTTCAAATGAAAAAACTTTATGATGGTGCAAGATTATGGAAGTCTTATTAGGGTTTGCAAATCATAGACAAGAGGAAGGGAAAAATGAGTAATCATGAAGGAGTCGGGATGGCTCATTTGTGGGCTGTGACATGCCTTTCTCTCTTCCCTCTGCAGTAGTTTTAAAGACAAAAAAGAAAACATCGTCCTATGGTATCTGTAAAAGAAAAAACATTGAACAACCTTATGTTGATTGGCTTTCCAAGTCATGGTATAGCATTAAGAGGAATGCTTATGGACTAGCATAACCTACCATGGAAATCTAAACTACTTCAGAGTAAGTTGTGGAGGCCTGACCTGCTGCCTGCACGAATGAGAATGGGATGCTGGATCCTTCATGCCTTCCCCTGTTTTTCATGTCTCTCTTCATGTTTCCATTTCTTCTATTATTCTTTCTTCCCTTAGATTTCTTGTCCAGATTGACCAAAGAAGGATACAGTATAGCAGGTCAGATAACTCGTTTGATGCCCAAGGTTTTCAGTCAAACTTTAGAAACGGAGATTATTTTCTAGCAGTTCATTAAAAATAAGGACAGAAACTGCAGAGGGTTGTCAAGACTGGTTAGAGGTCTGAGTTTGGTTGAGCTTGTGAAAGGACAAGTATAAAGTAGAAGACAACATTAGATCTGTAGGAAGTATTCATTATTTAGAGGGTGCTTTCGCCTTCTGAGAATTAAAATAGTTTATAATCCCAACACTGAATCGCGTGTTTATTAGTCCATTGTACCTTTCTCTCTCTCCCTCCCCCTTCTCCTCTCTTTCTCTTTCTCTAATATATTGATTTATTCATTCCTTCTGTCTTCTCCCCTTTTCCCTCCCTTCCTCTCTATGCCCCCTTCCCCTCTCCTGACCCCAGGTAGCCTGGTCCTACTGAAAGGAACCTTCTGTCTTCTGCCTTGTCAGCAGTTGCAACTCGATCCAAGGCCGACAGGGAACATTTATTAGAGAGGTATTACACAGTAAAGAAGTGACTACTAGACTTTGATTTTTAAATGTTCAAAGCAGAATAAATGAAGTTATGCCAATGTCTTAATAAAACTAACTGGAGCAGAAGTGCCTTATAAAATATAGCTATACAAATTTTTATTACTGTAACTTAGCTTTTACCTATAGGCAAAAACCTGGCCTCCTTTCAAAGCCTTTCAAAATTTGGCCTCTTATACCACTTCCACCCCTGTGTAGCATATACTTCAGTGACACTGAACATTTTACTGTTCTCAAACATCTCTTCCTATCTCACTGTGCCATTGTGCAATCACTTATTTTTCTTTAACAAACACACAGCACTTACTGTGTACCAGGCACTTGCGGCAGATTATATTATTTGTTCAAATATTTTTGTTTGTTCAAAATATTTGATGCCCCTCTCTGCCGGGCCCCTCCCTACAAGTCCTCTGCATACCCCATTAACTTCAGGCTTTACTCTGTGACTTACATTAGCCACTAAAATATGAGGACAAGTGATGAATGCTTCACAAGCAGAAGTTTTGAGAGCCATTGCATGGTCCTACCATTATTCTCTTTCCTTTACCATGAGAAAAGCATGTGCTAGATAGAAGCCAGAGTGAAGAAGACTCATGGAGCAGAGCTGTGGTCAACATGTAAGATGAGTGAGAAAAAAATTTTGTTACAAGCTACTAAAATTTGAGATAGTTTGTTACCACAGTATAACCTAGAGTAAGCAAACTAATACAGCCCATTTCTAAGCATAAATATTACCTTAATTCGTCCTCATAAAAGCCTAATGAGCTAGGGATGGTTATCACCATTTTACTGATGAAGAAACTGGGCACAGAGACCTTAAGTAATTTGTCAACAATATAAGCTGGTAAGTAGTGCAGACAGGATTCAGATGCAGATACTGCAGCTTTAACCACACATGCAGTTTCTCTCTACCATATCCCTTCTTTTCCAAGAAAAATTGTTTTAAGTCCTGACTCTGAAGCCTTTTCTGAGTTAACCCTGTCTTTCAGTTTAGGAATTATACATTATTCTTTATAATCTATAATCCCCAGTGCCTAGCACAATGTTTATTTACATTCTGTAAATAATTGCTGAGTTTCAGTATTCAATATTATAAAAAATAATTTCTGTGCTATAAAACACTATGATACTTTGTTATTGTTGGGATGCTTTCAACACATCCTGCCTTCCTAAGTTCTTGATATGATCTCTACAGTGGTGGAGAACATGGGTTTCCCACTTTAAAGATGAGGAGGCTGAGGTTCAGGCTGCATAACTGATGGGTGGTAGAGCCAAGACCAAAGACCAAATGTCATGGTCCAATGCCATTCACTGTACTTGTCAATGCTCTCATCCATGTCTGTTCCAACCACAAGACACTTAAGTACAAAGCTATTCTTAGATCTTCCCTTGACTATATCCGTAAGGTGAGGCCCTGTTGATCATCAGTGGAAACATGACTCTGGATATGAAGAAGTTGTAAAAGTACCCAGAGGTGCTGAAAGACAGATAGCAACAACTTTCTGCAGCCTTCACCATGAATTTTGTGGGCCAACCAATATCCAAGAAAACTATCCCATTGGCAGCCTCTACATTCTTTCTGATATGAAAAATCTAGTCTATAGCTAAACTTTCTCTTCTAAAATCATCAAGATATTTAACTGGTTCTCCATATGATGGATTAAAGATGCAGCTGAAACCACACCTTCAGCAAACTCATTGTGTGTGTTTCTGGCATTGTCATGTACAAGAAAATGAAGCAAAGAATGGCTTTGAGAAAATTTAAAGGATAATTTAAAATATATTTATCTGGTTCAGTAGTGCTGCTGGTCAGAGGGAAAGGAAATGGCAATAAAGACGAGGTTATCATGAAAACAGCCATACTTTCTAATTTTAGACGATTTCTGGTAGATTATCATGTCAGTTGAAGCACAGAGCATTTTCCCGCAGAGTCTTTGCATTGTTTTCCTGTCAAGAGATGGGAAGTCTTGACTCAATTGTGATTATCTCTTTAAACTGATTTTTTTTTTAAATAGAAGTGTCCAGTGTTTCCTCCTTTTGAGGGGCTGATCGTGTTGATGTATCTCTTCTTTCTTGATGATAACTTATGGGAAAGGACTATGGTAAAATCAGTGCATGCTGTTTTGAATTTATTCATTTATAAACAACGGCATAGCTTATTATCAAAAAATCTTCTTATATTAGTTTGTGTTAACTGGGAACATTTTCAAGGTATCAAATTTTTGTTGCTAAAGATCATTTGTAGTCTGCTAAAATTCCACCTCTTTTATAAAATTTAAAAGAAGGTTTATGTATCTAGAAACGTGTAGATCTATCTAGAGCTTCACATTCACTTTTTTTAATGAAGAATTCTTTTTCTATTTATGAAAGTGTGATTTACATACAATTTTAAGTTTACAGTGTGGTGAATTTTCGTAATTATATACAGTTGTGTAACCACCACCACAATCGAGATAGCAAACAATTCCCTCACTCTCAACATTTTCTTCATTCCTTTTGCTCTCTGTCCTTTCACCCAACTGCCATCCCCAGATAACCCCTGATCTTCTTTATGTGATTATAATTTTGCCTTTTCTAGAATTTCATAGAATTGGAATCATACAGTATGAAGTCTTGTGTTTACTTTTTTCACTTAACATGATGTTTTTGAGATCAATCTATGTTTTATTAATATTTCATTTCCTGTTATTGTAAGTATTAATCTCTGGTATGGTTGCACCACAATTTGTTTATCTTTTCGCCAGTTGGTGAACATCTGGGTTACTCCCAGGTTTGAGTTATTATGATAAGGCTGCTATGAACATCTGTGTACACATTTCTGTGTGGATATGTGCTTTAACTTCTCTTGGATAAATACCTAGAAGTAGAACTGCCAGGTCATATGATAAATATATGTTTAACATTATAAGGTACTACCATATTATTTTATAAAGCAGCTGTACCATTTTGCATTCCGCCATCAATACATGAGTGTTCCATTTGCTCCACATCCTTGCCAACACTTGTTATTATTAGTTGTTTTAATTTTAGCCATTCTAGTTGGCATGTAATTTTAATTTGCATTTCTCTAGTGACTTGTGATATTAAGAGTGTTTTCATGTGCCTGCTGACCATTTGTATATCTTCATTTGTGAGGTGTCTGTTCAAATCTTTTACCCACTTTTTCACTGCGTTTCATTTGTTTTCTAATTGAGTTAAAATAATTCTTTTTATATGCTGGATGTAAGCACTTTGTTGGCTACGTTTGGTAAAAATTTTATCCCAGTGTGTGGCTTGCCTCTTGTTTTCTTAACTGTGTCTTTCAATGGGCAAAGCGTTTAATCTCGATTAAGAAATATTTGCTAATCTAAAGTCACAGATTAGATCTTATATTTCCTTTTAGAATTTAATAGTTTTTGCTATTACATTTAGGTCTAAGATCCAATTTGACAGTACTTCCTGTGAGATAAGGGTTTAGGTTTATTTTTTTATATACGGATATCCAATTATTCTATCACCGTTTGTCAAAAAGACCCCTTTGTCCTTTGTATTACTTTGTCACCTTTGTTGAAAATCAGTTGGCCAATGTGGATCTATTTCCTGACCACCTTTTCTATCTCAATTTATATGTCTGTCTTTATACCAGTATCATACTGTCCTGAGTACTTTTGCTTTCTGCTAAGTCTTGAAATCAGGTCTTCCAACTTTATTCCTCTTTTCAAAACTGTTTTAGTTATTTTAGAAACATTGACTTTCCATACATATTTTTATATCAGCTTATAATTTCTTCAGAAAAAAATCAGTTGAGATTTTGCTTGGGGTTCCATTGAAACTGTAGGTCAGTTGGGGAGGATTCCCATTGCGATGATTTTAAGATGTAACCGCAAATTGCTTTACTCAAGGTGGAGCTTATTTCCCCTCTCTGAGAGTGTGGGCTATACTGAGGAATTCACTTATAATAAATAGAATATGGCAGAAATGATGGAGTGTGACTCCAAAGCTCAGGTCATAAAACAACACAGCTCCTTCCATCTTGCTCCCTCTGAGATCACTCTCTCTAGGGGAAGCCAGCTAACTGTCATGAGGACACTGAACGCAGCCCTGTGTAGGGGTCCACATAGCAAAGAACTATGGTCTCCTGCCGACAGTCAGCACTGACTTGCCAGTTGTGTTTTTAATTCCTTGGAAGCTGATCTCCCAGCTCCAGTTAAGCCTTCAAGTGAATGCAGGTAGGCTGACATTTTGACTACAGCCTCATGAGAGACCTTGAGCCACAATCACCCAGCTAAGCTGCGCCAGATTTCTGACCGCCATAAACTATGTATACAGTAAATCCTTAATTGTTTAATCCACTGAGTTTTGGATAATTTGTTATTTAGTAATGGATAACTAATATAAGTATTTTTAACAATACTGAGTTTTCCAATCCATGAACATGGTATATCTCAACATTTATTTAACAATTCTTTAATTCCCCTTTGCAATCTTTCGTTAAATAGATTCCTAAGTATTTGTGCAGTTTTGAGTTGTTTTTATAATTTTTGTTTTGTTTGTTGCTAGTTTAGAGCAATGCTTCTCTATTTTGCTGTTATATCCTCAACTTGCTAAATTTCTCATTATTTCTAATAGCTCTTTGTGGGTTCCTTGTGGTTTTCTCTATACATGATCATGTCACTAGGAAATATGTTTTGTTTATACATTTTAGTTGTTCTTTTCTAATCTGTGACTTTTATTTTTCTTGCTTAACTACACTAGCTAAGACCTCTAGTACAATGTTAAATAAAAGTGGTGAATGAGCATCCTCGCCTTGTTCCTTGTCTTAAAAAGCATTGAGTTTTTCACCATTGAATCTATATATCTATAAATCCATAAATCATTTTAGATCTTCACATTCATTTTTAGTTTATTATTTTTGGTCCAATGTAAGAAACAAGTTTCAACATAAGCCCATTTAGTTTGTTGAATCAGCTTAGGAGAGCGGGTATAATTTGAAAGAGAGATGCTTTCCTTCTTAAAAGATATGTTAAAAGGTATTTACATTTAAGCACCAAATTAAGGCTTTTTCCTTAATGTGCTAGAAACTCTATTTGTCTCCCAGTTTATTTTTAACTTAGAAACAGAATCTTCATCTTATTTGCAGCACCAGTACCTCCAACTAAAAGGTCACATTTCCCAGTTTTCTTTGCATCTAGTTATAGACACCAGACTAAAATCCTGGCATCCTGGCTGGTAAACTATAACATACATATTGCTGGAACTTCTGGGAAGCTTCTTGGAATAGCCCTTCATCCTTTTGTCCTTCCTTGTTTTCTTCTCCCTACTGCCTGGAATGCAGTTAGGATGGTTGGAGCTTTTTTAACATGAGAGAGAAATGAACATCTGTTGTATTTAAGCCATTGTTATTTACAGTTTTCTGCTTTATGCAGTTAATCTAATGCCAATGCATGATTTTCCAAAAAGAAAAGCTTAGAGCAGGTTTCTAAGATAATTTGTTAGAAACAACCTGCGATCAGTCTAATTCTGTCCCTATTCCAGCTCAGCTTTCCAAGAATCAGGACATCAGTATTTTAACTGGATCCTTCAAAATTATATTAAAAGAGATAAGAGCTATAGATGGAGTTCATGAGTCACTTCTGAAATTGACAAAGAACAAGATAGCAAGACTAAAGGCACACAATTCTGTCTATCATGAAAAGAATCATTTCATAATTAATCACAAATGGCAGAAATAACTTTGGGTAACTCCAATTTGCATACAAAATCATAAAAAAAAAAAAGTAATTTCCAAAGTTCCTTCCTTCTTCCTAAGGATTTCCAGTGAGGAGGAAGGACTAGGAAAATGTAAGATTCATAAGGGCAGGGGTTTTCTCTGTTTCGCTTCTACCATATCCCAGTGTTTAGAACACATCCTGGCACATAATAGATATTTAGTAAATATGTGTTGAATAAATAAATGAGGTCTCATTGGATCTGGTTTCCTCAGGACTTGAGTACAAATGAAGTCAAGGGGTCCAGGTGCAAAGGGACCGTTGTCCCCTTTCTCATCCCTGTCTTATGAAAGCAATTCTTTCCCCCTGGGAAAGCAGCCCCTTGTATTTGTCTTAATGACTTTGGATGATAGGTTTCCTGAACGTTGGGACTGTGGCAGTTCACAAAGACCCTGACAGGGCAGTTTGCTGTGTGGATTTTTGTTCAGCCATAGTTGGCTGGAGAAAGAGATCAACAAAAACCTTGTGTCATTGCCAGGTCATGGTTTCTCACCTTTGCCTGCTGTGGTTTCTTACTAATGCTAAACAAGAGCAGAGGACAGTTGAGGTTAATTATTACTAATCAAGAGTGTTTTATATGTTTTCACCCAACAAATTAAATTTATTTGCTTCAAGGGCTTTATTTCATGATTCCCTTTCTAAAAGGACTAATAATCTAAAAAATTGAAATAAGTGTATAATTGATGTCCATGTTCATTAATAGCCTAAAAAACCAATTTCTTGTTGATTTACATTCTCAGTTAGACTTATGAGGTAATGGCTTCTGTTGTTGGCCTAAGGGGAGCTCCTAGTTCTAACCCAGAGCTGTGGCCTGGCGCTTTGGCCTTGGCTTTCAGCTGCATGTGGCCTAGAACTCTCTCTGGTTCTCGTTGCCTGACTTCTGGGTTCATTTTCCTAGCAGGGATTCCTGATCCCTGCTGCTTGAATGCTCTGATTCCAGTGCTGGCTGCCTTTCCCAGACACATGTCTCTTGTTCGTTTTCACTGTATCTCGTCATCCTTGACCTGACTCCTGGCCTGTCCAAGATCACTGCTGCTACTTGTCATTGGGCCTCTCAGCTTGATCTTGGGCTTCCTGGCACTGAAGGCCTGCCAGACCCCTTCATTAGAGTTTCTCTTAGTGTCATATGCAAATTCAAGTAGATGGTCTATGTGCAAAGCCTCTTTTTTCACAGACTCTTTGGGTTTCAAGAAAACTATCATTAAGAACTCCCACTATGAGAAGAGTTTATGAGATAATGAAAATTAAAGTTAAAAGTAATGTATAAATATCAGGTAGTGTAATAATGATACTCTCTTGAAACTTTTGGTAGTAATGAGGTATAACTTAGGTAAAATTTAATATTCTTATCTCATCTTCTCATAGAATAAGGGTGGTATATCAAATATTTATAGAAAACTAAACTCTTTAAGCTCTTTAAATTTTAATCCTTTGTGAATACCTAAAATGTTTTACAGTAGCACTTTATTAATTTGACAACTCGAGGTCATGGTGGTTGGTATATCAGAAGTATGGACAGCCAAACTCTACCTTTTTGTCACATGGGAAAATATAAACTTAGGATTCAATAAGTGCGTCAGCTAGCAATTTTCCAATTTCCTTTAAAAGAATCTAAGGTAATGTGTTTCTTTTTGTGGAGCATTCATTTTTTTGCTAATATTTGTAGGGTAGTTAATATGTGCCAGAGGCTATTCTAGGTTCAGAGGCCAAACAGTGATCAAAACCAACCAAAATTCTTCCCCTTCCAGAGTACACATTCAAATAAGAAGCAGCCCTTAGGGTCGACATTTAAGCAAATGAACACAAAAGCTCTATTTTATTCTTGCCAGAATTTGCAGTAGTATATTTGTTTTTTCCTAGCTCTTACATGTAACATTACAGTTGAGTATTCCCTAAAGCATATACATTAAGCTCTGCTACATACAGTAGGCCCTCTGTATCCACGGGTTTCACATCCATAATTCAACCAGCTACAGATCAAAAAGATATTTTTTTTTAATCTCAAAATGTTCCAAACTTGAATTTGTTACACATCAAGCACTACACTGAATCTGCAAGAATGAAATGATGAGTAGGCATACCCAGCTGTGGCCTGTATGTAAGTATGTATAGGTTACATGCAAATCTAACACCATTTTATATAAGGAACATAAGCATCTTCAGGTTTTGGTATCCGTGCGGATGATGAAACCAGTCTCCCTTCAGATACGAAGGGGCAACTGTCTAGTTGAATTTCTCTCCAGGGTAGTTTACCACTTTACCTTCCCTCAGGACTGTGTTGCGCGTCCTCAGTTCTCCTCATCCTCACCAAAACTTGCTACCAGGTTTTTCAATTTTTGCCAACTGTTATTATATTTAACATTTTTCCTTTTAGCTTGCATTTTCCTGAAAACAGGTGAGGACAAACATCTTTTCATGTATTTTTTGGCCACTCAAATTTCCTCTTCTTTAATTGCCATTTCATCTGCTCTTTAAATTGGAGTGATTGTCTTTTTCTTATAAATTTATAGTTTTTTTTTTTTTATATTCTGAACACTACCTTTGTTCACTACAAGAATTCTAGGTACCTTCTCCCAGGCTCTGACTTGTCTTCTCACTTCATTCATGGTAACTTTTGGCAAACTGTAGCTTTTAAATTGTAAAATAAATAATTTTATGTTTTCTTTTTTTACTTTGTACTTTATGGTTTTTTTAAATTACTTAATTTTATATATATATTTTTTTACATATATGTATTTAGGCATATATATATTTACACTGTGTATTCATCTCCCATAGTTAGCTTTCTTCTGGGCTTTATGTTTTTTATTTAAAAATTCTTCCCCATCCCAATGCCAAAAAGATGTTTCTTCTGTATTTTGTGCAGAAAGATTTACAGTTTTGTAAATTATATTTGTGTCCTTAATCCATTGGGAGTTTATATGTACGATGTCAGGAAGGGAGACCTTTTTTTGTCTTTATTTATAGCTTGTGTATCCTTTCCCTCTAATTTACCTGTTTCTGATATATACCAGATGCCCTATACTCAAGAGTCTGCTTCTGTGCTCAATGAGCTTTAGATCTATTTGAGTAGCTCTACAGAAAGGCTACACTATTTTAATTATTCAAACTTTGTAGCATATCTTGAAATCTGATAGGCCTTATTATGCTTCTTTAAAATTACCTTGGCTATTCTGGATCCTTTATTCTTTACTTTTAATTTTTAAACATGTCTGTTGTAATACGTAACACATACCAAAATGTGCATAAACTACAGACGTCACGAAGCTGAACAAATCACTGTAAAGTAAACATGCTCACATAACCCCACACAGATCAGAGCACTGCCAGCCCCCAATGCCCATCATCCCTCCTGTGACTTCTCTCCCGGGACATATGGTCATCACCTTCACGTTTTGAGTCATGGTTTTCCCACTCAATATATAGTTCAGATTGATCCATTTACTTAAATGAAATCATAGTGTGTGCATCTTTGTGTCTGACTTCATTCCCCCAACATTATGTTTTTTAAATTTAAACCTTAAATATTTCATATGAATTTTAGAATTGGCATTTAAGTTCCAACAACAAAAGAAAACAAAAACCCTATTAAGATTTTATTTTTAATCTTATTAAATTTATATATTAATTTGATGAAAATTGATAACAGTTTTTCACCTTCCCATTTATAGATGTGGTATCTATATTTATTACTTGGGTCATTTTTTAAAATGTCCCTTATATAGTTTTTTAGTCTTCCCTATAAAGGCCTTCATATTTTTCATTAGATTTATTTCTAAGTGTCTTATAGTTGTTGTTGCTGTTATCTCCTAATAGCTAATTGTTTAACCTTTCTAGACAGTCAAATTTATCTTTGGCAACTTTTAAGGATTTCTTTATTTGCTCTACTACAGTGGATCTAAATATATATTTCATTTTATTATCCTTCTTGGGACTTCTGCATTTTCAGTCTAAGGATTTATATTCTTTATTAATTCTAGAAAACTGTCGTGACTATTATCTCTTGAACTATAGTCCCCTCTTCCCATATTCCCTCTGTTGTCTTATGAAATCTCTATGAGACATACACCGAGGACCGTTCTGTCTGTATGATGTCTGTCTCTGTAGAGCCCCAGGCCTCTCCTCTGGGCCCGTTCTACCGGCTTCAGCGCCTCTTTGACCCGTACCCTTAAGAGTTTTTATCTTCTCCCTGTAGATGGGAGAGAGGTTAGATATGGGCTATCCTTGGCACAGGGAGGAATTGGGGTTGCTTTTACAAAGTTAAGATTCCTCCACTTCACTCCTGCCTTTCACACAGAACCTGAACTGTGTGTCTCCAGTCCCTGAACCTGTCCCAGCTCCAGGAGACCCTCTTGCTGGCATTTGTATTTACCCTTTTTTCCATATGCTAAGGCATTTCTAATTACACAATGTGTTTTCCATTTTTCGTGTGTGGTTCAGGATTACAGATGCTTTCTGGCTTCATTGAATAGGGAGTTGGTTTCTGTTTTCGATTTCTTTGTTGCTTTGCGCCATTTTTGAGATAAGTGGAATGGAAATTATTTGAAACCCAAAGTCATCTACCATTCATTCTTTAGCCTTCTCCAGTCTGTCTTTTGCTCCTAGCACTGCACCAAAACTGTTCTTATAAGGTCATCAAAGGCCTCCATTTTGCCAAATGCAATGGTCATTTTCCTTTCTCTGTCTCACTTGAACTTTGAACTGCATTAAACATAAATGGCTAGTATTCCTATCTCAAAACACCATTCTCTGAGCTTCACTGATACTAAACTCTATTAGTTTTTCTTCTGTTCACTGGCAGCCCCTTTTCAGATTTCTTTATTAGCATATCCCACTCTGTCCATCTCCAAAATGTTGATGTACCATGGGTTCAATGCTAAGTCCTCTTCTCTCTTCTGTTATATGCCCACCCTCATATCATCTCATCTAGTCCCATTGCTTTAAATACCATCTAATACCAGTGACTCTCAAATCTTTATTTCTGCTAATTTTTTCCTTGAGTTCCAGATTTCTATATCCAACTACCCACTTGGTGTCTCCACTAAGATTTCTAATAGATACTCCCAAGCTCATTCCTGCATTGCATTTGCTGTTTTCTCTGTCTGAAATGTTCTTCCTCTAATCCTTCTAATCACTGGCACCCCATTATCCTTAAGATCTTCACTCGCGTCACTTCCTCTGAAGCTCCCCTGATCACCCGACCTAAAGAAGGTCCCTACTTCAAGTCACTTTATTATATTTCTTTAATGGAGCTTGTCTGGAGTTGTTTTATGTGTTTGCTTATTTACTGTCTATTCTACATATTGACAAGTATTACCTCTATAAGAGTAGGACCTTGTCAATCTTCTGCTGGATATTAAGTGCATAGAGTAGTACCTGATGTATGACAGATGCTCAATAAATTCTTGCCTAATTAATTTTATTAATAAAACATTAAAGTGTACTCTTCTCCTATTAATTTGGTATGAATAACTTCTTATCTTATGAATCAAATTCACAAAATTAAAGGGTTTTTTTTTACCTACTCATTTTTACCTCAAAAACCATACATTGTATTTAGACCTCTCTTGCCACATAAATTACCTTCAAATGAAAAACAAGCTTGTTTGTAAACAGAATTGTTCATTAGTAACTATTGGTGAGGATTTTAAAATTTAGAAAAATCAATACTTGAAAATTCTATTAAAACACTATGTAAATTTTAAATTGTCTTTATTTTCTGATAAATTTATGATATGGCTGGGTCACATCATTGAACATCAAAGTTATTTTCTGCTAAAATCTCTGTTGGCCACATGCCAATAAGAGTAACCACTGAGTTAGTACGGTGTGAATGTGTTTTTATAATCGGATTTTTTAATGGCTTTTTAAAAAATGACAACATTGTTTTTAAAATAATTTGCCAGTACTTTGAGTGTTAAATGGTTTGGATTTTGCTATCTCTCCTAACTTAACAAAAACATATTTGTTTACTAAATAAATTAATTTTTTGTTGATTTGTACTGCTTGGTATTCTGCAACTTGGTAGGAGTTTTGGTTATCACCTAACACTGCTAAAATAAAGGAAAATAACATCTGAAATATTTTGTGGTTATT
This sequence comes from Pteropus vampyrus, assembly GCF_000151845.1. Classification (NCBI taxonomy): domain Eukaryota; kingdom Metazoa; phylum Chordata; class Mammalia; order Chiroptera; family Pteropodidae; genus Pteropus; species Pteropus vampyrus. The sequence goes on along the minus strand of NW_011888864.1, from coordinate 6,553,231 downwards.
GATTTCTATGTTAAATATATTCTTTAAGTTTGTATTACATTTAAACAATCCAGTTGGACTTTTTTTCTTTTAGATTTCTGGTGTCTGCTACAACAGCAAAATGTTACAAGTTCATCAGGTGCTCTGCATCCCTAGCTGGATGGCAAAGTTCTTTTCTTGGACACTTGAGCCCATCTTCTCATCTTCAGAACCCACCTCTGAAGCCAGAATCGGGATGGGGGCCACAGTAGACATCCAGCGACAGCAAAGAATGGAGCTGCTTGATCGACAGCTGATGCTTTCTCAGTTTGCACAAGCAAGGCGGCAAAGACAGCAGCAGGTAAACAATAATAACAATAATAAATTCAGAATTAATGGCGTGAGTAAGCTGTTCTTCTGTGACTGTATGTGTGGTAGAGACTGCATTTCGTTCCTGTGCAACGTGGATATTTCAGCATTTCCAAGTAGAATGTAGGTCTCTGTTAGTGGCTATCCTTAGTTTTGTTTTGTTTTGTTTTTTAAAGTGAAAAAAACTAATTTCGGCTGAAAGACTGGTCAAACTGGACATTCTTGTTCTACTTCTATTAGATAAGCATTATTTCTTAGAGAAACACCAACCTAGTTAACAAGATGTGATATTTATCTGTTTTTATAATCTTGTAAAAGCCACAGTGTCTTCCTGTTAAAATGCATATTATTATGCGCTCTGGAGTGAAGAGCAAAAGTAAAACTTCTTGATTATCTTTGATTGAAATGGAGAGAATATAAAGGTAAGAAAATTTTCAAGGAAACAACCAATGAGTAGATCAAATAAATGCTGTGTTTTCTTAGCCTTGTCATCAATCATCAGGAAATATTGAGCATCTGTATCCAAACTGATACCACAATTCTCATACCACACTTGTCTTTCAAGGGTTACTATATATCAGGCTACCTCATAGCTGATCTGTCTTTGAACCTTCTATGATCCAGGACACTGGACTCTTCATTTCTTGTGTCCATCTTCCTTACCCTCTAGAGTATGAGAGGATACTGTTCTCTCTTACCACCTCCCTATCTCCTGCCTTCATTGGGTGTGAGAAATAGGTCTGTAGACCTTACAGTGGTCTGGAGAAGTGAAATCAGGTGTGTCATCCCTGGTGTCCCATTGGAGATGTGGGTCCCAGAGTTTATATCAAGAGTGGGAAGAAGGGGGTCCCTTAATGGTCTGAGTCTACAAGTGAGAAAGAGAGGTGAAGATTGTTTCTTAGAGATGTAGTTGAATTTGAGGTGAATCTGGAACATACAATAAAGATAACCAAGATATAGTTAAATATGGAGGACAGACACCTCTCTTAGAGTGGTCAAAGCTGGAGGAGTACATCATGGAGTCAAATTTGTAGGGTTGAGAGATGAAAGCAAGATGCCAGATGAGTTATGTAAGAGAATTACATCCAAGATGATCATAGGCTATGAACTAAGCCTTGTGTTTAGCAGGAGGAGGAGGTAGATCCTTCAGGGAAACAGAGGGAAGAGTGAAAAATATGAGAACTTGGAATGATCACTGTCTGAAAACAGTAATGGAGAGTATAATGGTTTCCCAGGTAGAATGAACGGAGCTATGAGGAAGAAAAAGAAGCAGTGAATGTTTCTGAGGTTTCTGTCTTAGATAACGGGATAAATCGATGACAGTATCATCTCACCAACATCAGAAGAGCAGATTCAGGGAAAATATATGAAATGAGCTACCTTAGGAATAGCTGGGAGGAGATTCCCCATTAGATAGCTATGGATCTTGTATTCATGAGCAAGAGAGAGAAGTATTTCTCGGGTTGGCGTCCCAAGGCAGAGTTTAACATGTGAAATTTATCAAGAACACTGTCAGGATCAGTGTTTGGGGAGGAGTGGTGAAGGAGAGACGTGGACTTTAAACAACAGTTACAAAAAGGACCTGAGCTGATCTTACGGAGACCTGTGGAATTGGGAGAGCACTTACAAGTTGCCCCAGATTTAGACATGGAACTGAAACTAAACCTCCACCAATCTGTCATGGCATGCAGATTGTACATCTTGGGCTGACTGGCTCTCCTCAGAGGCACACCGTCCACAGGGGACATGTCCCTTGAGAACTATGAGGTGGCAGCACTCCTAGCAACAGGCAGATTGAGCACTTTGGTTCTGGGGGAGATGGGAGTCTGAATGGCAGACCACAGCATCCACCCCTGTGCTGCTGGGATCTTCTTAGTTTACATAAGTTCTTGGAGCAGCTCCTCCAGGGTTCCAGTGGAACTCTTTTCCTGGGCGAACGCTTCAAGAGGAAGGTCAGTAGGACAAACTACATTCCCTTCTGCTGAAGCTGGTCTCAGGGTCACACTGATCATCATTTCCCTCCTCTACTGTTCATTCGAGCGTCCCCTCAATCTTGGCTGAAAACGTTGACTTGGTGAAATGATGCATACTCTTACCCCTATGCAGTCTGAGTTCCTCGTCACCATGCCCTTCTCAGGCTGTGTCAGCTGCACTTGTCCATTTTTCCATTTACTGTAAAAATTGGCCAAGGGAGCACTAAGAGATACCCTAGCAGATCACCTGGGTGCCACACATAGTCTTCCCTTCCCCTTTCGTGCCCCTAGCCATACCTTTTCTTGATAATCAGGGTTAATTACTCCTGCCAAGATAATGACTCTTTTCCTTACCTGCTGGTTTTTGGCACAGGAGCCCAAAATGACTGGTTAACAGCTATAACTTAAATTGTAATAGCATTCTTGCCTTGTCACCCAGTAGAAGTGTTCCTCTCCTGTGAGTCAAGCTCTGTAAACTCAGAGTTGCAGGGACAAGAAGCCTAGATTCCCGAAATGGGTCACTAGGAGGGAGGATAATCAAGGTAACTTCTTCTACCTCTTGTTTCCAAGACCCATGTGTTCTTCCTGTTGGGGACACAGCACCTATACAATGGTTGTTGATTTAGGGTTAATACTAGAGGCTGGAGTGCAAAGTATCATCTTCAAGTTAGTATTTCACTTACACCTTCAACTGGCTGTTTAATTGATCTGGCAGGCCAGCAGCTCCTGAGTCATATGGTGTGTGAGGGTCTATGTATTCCATGGTCTTGCCGCTGCTGTTCCCCTTTTGCTCTAAATGGGCCTTGTAGTCTGACGTGATGTTATTTAGAAAGCTGGTCAGTAGATCAAGCAGTCTGTAAACCCACAGATAGTGGTGCTTGCTGACAGAAAAGACATGCAGATCTATAACCAGAATATGTGTCAATTTCAGTTAAAATGAATTGCTGCCTGTTATTAGTCAGCTCAGGTTGCCATAACAGAATACGTGAGTGGCTTAAACAACAGAATTTTTTTCTCCCAGTGTTCTGGCGGCTAGAAGTCCAAGATCAAGGTACTGACAGGGTTGTTTTCTAGAGGGATTTCTCCATCACTCGCAGATGACCGACCACCTTCTCACTGTGTCCTCACATGGCCTTTTCTCAGTGCATGCGTGCTCCTGGTGTCTCTTTTTATAAGGACACCAGTTCTATTGGATTAGGACTCCACCCTTATAAACTCATTAGCCACAATTATCTTTTTAAAGGCTTAGATAAGGGGATAGATCAATGACAGTATCATTTCACCAACATCAGAAAAGCAGATTCGTAGGAAATATATGGAATGAACTACCTTAGGAATAGCTGGGAGGAGATTCCCCATTAGATAGCTATGGATCTTGTATTCATGAGCAAGGGAGAGAAGTTGTATTTCTCGGGTTGGCGTCCCAAGGCATAGTTTAACATGTGAAATTTGTCAAGAACACTGTCAGGATCAGTGTTTGGGGGAGGGGTGGTGAAGGAGAGACGTGGACTTTAAACAACAGTTACAAAAAGGACCTGAGCTGATCTTATGGAGAGCTGTGGAATTGGAGGTTAGAGACTTCAACCTATGAATTTTAGGTGACATGTTTTAGTCCATAACATTGCCCCTACCAGAGTGAAAAAGCCTAGAAGTGTCTGCCTAGCACCAAATGACCGTTGGTTCTCTTTGAGGGATGGTTGTGTACTGGGACTCAGCATTGGCCTCTGCTGCTGTCAGTAACTAGGTTCACCTTAGAGAGTGCATAGCTTCCATCCCTGCCACCATGGCTTCTCCGTTTATCTGCCAACACTAAGTGGCCGGTGATAGAGACTGGCTGATGTCAGTTGGCCGAGTCATCCTATCTCCATCCTCTGTGGTGGATGTCCATGGTAGACGTTAACCAGCAAAACACAGATAGCATACTTCATGCCTATTCATATACCTCTTCCTCAGGTGTCCTGGTCCCCACTTTCCAGTCCCCTGACCAGCCAACCAAGTCATTACCACATCCAGTGAATCCATATATGTTATTACCTCAGGCTACTTCTCTTTCCACATGGAGGGGATGACCAAATGCGCTAACCAGGCTCTGCCCATTGGGAGCATTTTCCATCATCGCTATCTTTCAAGAACACCCCAGAGTGGAGCTGTAGTGCAGTCATGGTCCGTTTTCAGCTTTCATGTGTATACTGAGCCAGCCCCTCTATGAACCAAATTTGGCCATTTTTATCCTTCATCACTTGGTCATAAGGGACCCACCCCATATGTTAGGAAGTGTGAACTGGGGAAGAAGTTTCAGTGCAATAGTAGGTGATTTGACATGGTGGTCTGACATACCTGCTTCTGCTGCTCACCTATGCCCTCCGGCCTTGCTCACGCTGACCTAGATATACCACTAACATCTGACGATGGATTTCTTTGAGCCCACCTGACCTTAGAACTTGGCAGATCTTACCCTTCTAATTACATGCTCACTTTACGCCCATGGTCATGCACTTCCTCTCCCTGGGGTCCAGCAGCGGTTTTTCAAATTGTATAATTCTCTGCTGTGTGTGTACACTTTTGCCCCAGGACCCTAGGGATCTAGATCATGGTTGTCACCTTGTGGCTTGCTGCAGACTCCACACAGTTTCTTTCCCCACCACAGATACTTTGAATACAGTAAGACCTGCAGGTTGCACAGCCCGAGCATCAGTGAATAAAATAGACCCAAATCCCTGCCCTCCTGAAGAGTACGTGCCAGCTGGGCAACTGTGAAGCAATGCCCTTTGGCCCGTGGCCGTAACCACCACTTGGCAGTCTCCTCCACTTTCTGAGGTTGGCCTCACCCCTGGTAGTCTGAGGTTCAGAATCCCAGCCCCTGGACTCTTGCCAGAGGCTTTATGTTGACTGATCTGCTAGAGAGTGAAGAGCCACAATTTCTTTAGTCCTAGGCTTACTCAGGTCCCTCCTTTATTATAGCATCGGCCTTGAGAGATAAGAGCTATTTCCTTTGTGTCCCCTGAGGCTTGAGAGTGCTGGCTTGCCCAGGGATACACAGCTGCTAATGAGAGTACAGGATTGGGACTTAGATGTGTTCAACTCCAAGGCCTCTGCCCCAGTTCTTCATCATGCTGCCTCCCAGTAAGGAGAGCTCCTTGATGATCGGTTTTCTTTCCTTTTGGCTTTGGCTGGCAGAAAACTCAGTGCCATGTTCAGTCAAATTAGCTGTTTAATCCAAAGGTAGAACTCGTGCTTCTATCTTTCTATATGTTTTTAAATAGCTTTTTGTTTGTTTTAATGTCTTTGTAACTTTTATTATAGGCAATAGGTTTAAATGCAATAACCTCAAATTCTGTTATTGCATTTAAAATAAATCTATTATTTGTTTAAGAACTTGATTTTCAGATGTTTTTCATAGAACCCAGAGTTTATTTGGTCAGAAAGTCTTCCAGTTACTAATCACTATACATAAGATTGATCTGTCCGCAGTTTGTAATTTCAAGCATTCCAAAATAATGCTAAAGTCTCATTTCAATGTCTTCCTTTATAATTTTTTTGCCTGCTTTCTGTTGTATTTCATGTCACCACCTGGAAGCTGCTTAGTGCTTGCTGCCACCTACCCTCCAGATCCTCATCTGGCTGCAGGGTCACAGTCAGTCTGACAGTTGATACCTAAGACTCTCTGAACAGGGCTGGTGGGTACTTTGTGGGCACAAAGAAATGAAAACCATGTCCTTTTCCTTAATGAGTTTGTGGTCAACTTCAGGAAGCTGGTTCAAATATACTTGAATTAAATAAATATCCAGAAACACTGAAATACTGACCCGAGTACCAGGGCTGGGAGATACCGCGAAGAGCACCATCAGCATGGGCTGGTACACTGAAAAAAATGGTTTGGGGACTAAGGATGGGCAGGATTTGGATGGGTGGAGAGGACAAGGCAGATTCTTCCAGAGGAGAGGACCAGCAAGAGTGAAGGAAGCGTGGACATGAGAAAGAGCCCTGGGAAGGAAGGAACTCAAGGAGACCTGTTTAAAGTGTGGTGGGATAGTCATGAGAAATAGAAAATAATACAGCGACTGTGATAGAGGGAGGTATTTTTAAACCCGACAACTGATTTGGGTTTTGACACTGGATGCAGTGAAAAATGATTTAGTTACTAATAAAGGTAGGACAATGATCTCAAAATAGACAAATTTGTCTTGTTGCACTAAGATGGGTGGGAGAAGGAAGAGAGCACAGAGGAAGACACGAATGGAAGGCGACTTTTAAAATTTAGCTCTCAGCAGTATGAGTGCCTGGCAAGGATAACAGCGTCTCCTTACTGAGCTTCTATTTACTCCTTAACTGTGTTGTTTCCCAAAGTCCGCTCCTTCCTCCACCTGCTAAGCTGCTCGCCCTAGACACTCCCAGCAGGTGACCCACCCAATCTGTCACTCTCATCTCTTCTAATAAGCTCATGGCTCCCAGATTTAGTTCTATGGACTAGACCTCCCTCTCTCCTGGGGTCCAGACCTAAATATCCTACTACCAACTGGACATCTCCATTTGAATGCTCCACAGGCACTTGAAATTTACCATTTCTTTGCTAAATTTCTCCCCACTCCTTACTTTGATGAAAAGTACCCAAAGGCCCAAACCAGAAAAATCTCAGCTTTACCTTAGACTTTTCCCTCTTATGCATCCATATCCCTGTCACCCTCCCCCCTATTAAGTCCCATAGAGTCTTCCTTTTTGATATAAATCTGTCATTCCCTCTCTCTTTATCCTACTCAGTTCAGGCCGTCGTCACCACTTACCCGGATTTATACAGTCACCTCTTACCTAACGTCTTGTCATAACTGCCCTCCCTCTTCCCACTCTACCCCACAGTTCAGCCCCTAGAGTGATCACTGAAATCACAAATATGATTGTTTCACTTCTGCTAAAATCCTTCAGAAGTCCTCTAGCTTTCCAGGTAGTTAAAAGGCATTACACAAACCCCTTTTTGCTCTTTAGCCACATCTCCTCCTCTGGCTCTATGTACAGCCCTCAGGCTACCCCTGCTAAAACACACATTTGCAGTTTACCGTAGCCCATTGTTCCTCACTTCTTGCCTGCACGTCTGCCCTTTTCTCCCCGATACCAACTCCCTACCACTGGCCAACGTTGAGGTAGGCATTTCAAGCCTAGGGAACCCTGTGGAAAAAACACAGGGGCTCCGAACCGCTGTGGGAAAAACAAGTCATTATATTTGTGCGCCCCCCCCCACCACACACACACAGCTTTTGCTTGCCTAACTCTTTCTTGTTCACTCTTCAGTAATCCTTTCAAATATCACTCCTCTGGGAAGTCCTTTCCAGCATCCCAGTCAGGTCTGATCCTCTCTCTGTTCCTATAGCCAGCCACTGGATGTCTCTTGGCACTCACCCTCCTGCCCACCACTACTGATTTACATCCCTGTCTCGACCAGTAGTGTGTCTTGAGGTGGATAGAGACTTTTTCTTTGTATCTCTAATATGTGAACAATGTTTGGCACACAGTAGGAACTCACATATTTGGGGAATTAATGACTATGTATTCACTAACTATTTACAGAACTACTTAATGTGCAGAGGCCAGGTGAAAATCAGGGCTGAAAAGTACAAGTATCCTCTGAGAGGACAGGTATGAAGCAAACCATTAAAGACAGCCCAAGACCCATGTTTAAAGAGTGCAGAGAGGAGGAAGAAATGGAATTCCGAGGCAGGGAAGGAGAAAACCAGGAAAATTCAGTGGTAAGGGAGCCTGGAGAATAGAATGTTTCAGAAAGAGTGGGAAAGTGGGTGTTCAGATTCAGATGCCACTGTCCCACGCCCCAAAAAAGCCAGGATGAGATGATGACCAAGAGAAAGTGAGTAGATTCAGCAAGAATTAGTTCACTTTGAAAGGTATCTCAATGGGAATGTAGCACATTAATAAGTAATGCATGGAACCGGAAGTGGAGCAGAAGTAAGCACCACTTCTCTTCCAATCAGCCAGCCTCATTCTAGGACATCACTGTGGTAGTCACATCTGCGTCCTTTAAAGTCAACAATGTTATCCTACTGAAAGCATTTTGAATATGCTATGTAGCGTGTACAAACTCCATGGCTCTAAAGGACAACGAACAGTGTGTCGACTCTGTGGACTTCGTTTCATCTGGAGCCCGAGACCAGAATGCTGTCAGGGTCAGTGTACAAGGCCCTTAAGTTCGCCGTCAAGCACAGTAATGTGAGCATTCTGGGTACTTTCACAGTAGTTACTACTCAAAAGCTCTTGGATAATTGTCTGATGGACTCTCAGTGATAAAAGCTGAGTTTACTACGTAATGCTACAGTTTCTTTCTTCTGTTTCTCATCAACTCCACATGCTTGGTTTACCTGTTCTTCTGGAAATTTATATAGGGGCAGTGTGTTAGATACACTTTAACTTTACTCTCAATAGCTTCTTGCTCTCAGATTCAGCCCTCTTCTCCTAACTGAGTTTCGCTGGCTCCATGGTTGGTGACATCTCAGAGTCATTTTGGAACTTGCAGCTGCAGGTTGTTTTTTCCACTACCAAGGCCATTACATAACTTTGCACGGGTTGTGATTTATTCATTCATCAAATGGTATTGTGAGCTCTTGAAGGACAGGAGCTGTGTGCTTTACTTATTTATGTGTCTCAGTTCTGCTGCAGTGCACAGCTCTGAGAGAATAAGTGACACTGACCTGACCTTCAAGAAGGTCGCAGCTCATTAGGGGAAGATAGATGAGTCAACACGAAGTGCTAGGTTTCTATTAGAATTTGTAGGCAGCAGAACGAGTCCCAGTTCTCTCTGAAGGACGCAGCAAAGCCCTGTGTGGTTGAGGGGAATCTTGAAGGGGCCAACCTTGAGGTAGGCCTTTCAGGCCTAGGGAGACTTGCGGGAAAAGCGCAGGGACTCCAAACAGCTGTGGGAAAAACAAGTAATGATATTTGCCTAAGCTCAGGGTTTCCTTAAGGAAGAGGCAGTGAAAGATGAGGCTGGGGAGAAAGCCAAGACCAGGACATAGGGAGTCTTAGGCCACACTAAGAGTTGTTTTGTCCTTTGTCCTGCAAGAGGTGATGAGTCAGTGAAACCTTTTAAGTAGGAGAGTAAGTTAGATTTGTTTTTAAGAAACATTACTTTGGCCATAATATGAAGACCAGTTGAAAAGGTCATACTTAGAGAAAGAAGGCCAGTTGGGAGATGATGAGAAATCTCGGTGTTTTTAGGTTATTCGAGGTAGTGAGGTGGAGCTTGATCACTGACTGATGGTAAACGGCCACAGTCAAAGGCTCTGCTGTGCAGAGCCTCTGCTTTCAAACCGCCAGAGCAGTCATTGAAATCTCCTATTATAATGAACATCTGGACAATGGGGTTGCTGTGTGAGTCTCCACAGCTTCTCAGCACATATTTGCCTCTTTTTTTCTAGTCATAATGGAAGAAACCGTATGCTCACAATAGAAAAGCAACAGGATATAAATGGAAAGAGCAAGGAATTTGAAGTTAAGGGGTCAACCCTGGGTTGACAGGGAGATCTTTACACAGTCTAGCTAACAGGGTTGTCATAAAGATAAAATAATCTATAGAAAATTATATACCAGAAAGATCTGTCAGATATTAGTTATTATGATCACATTGAGCATCTGTTTTCTGGCTCTCAGGAAGTTTGAGAGAGTCCTGATTTAAAAGCTAACCCGATAGTTAGTACTCTTAAAAATGTGTAACCTTTAGAACGAGGGTCAGCAAGCTCTGGCCCATGGGCCAAACCTGAAGCTAAGAATGGCTTTTACATTTTCAGTGGATCTTTAAGTACCTATATAATATCTTTGATTTTTGCCTGTTGGTCTTCAAAACCTAAAAATTTACCATCTGACCTTTTTTAGAAAAACTTTGCCAGGCCCCTGCTCCAGATTATGTAGCCAGCAGCTTTCAAAGCAACTTTTTACCAGTAACTCTGAATTCTCTCTGAGGTTTGGTCATCTTTTATTTGTGTGACCACCGTTTTCTCTGTTGGTTGATGGAAATGATGTTACAGACATACCTCGTTTTACTGCACTTCACGAATGTTACATTTTTTACAAATTAAAGTTAAGACCCTCCACCAGCAAAAAGATAACGACTTGCTTTATTGTGATACTTGCTTTATTATGGTGGTCTGGAACCAACCCTGTGATGTCTCTGAGGTATGCCTGTATATACCACAACATAAAGTTGCTGATAAAACTTCCCATAAGGTATTTCTATAAAATCTCCATCAACCTTTGAAGTAGAATTAAGATGAAGCCAATTATGAATGCATCATGCTTAGTAGAAACCAAGTAGGAATTTTGTCAACAGAGCAATGAAGTCAGTGGTGCTAATTCTTTCAGTACCTCTTCACTTCTTTGGGCTGCCCAGTGTTTCCTGGATGATTGTCACTGAGCTATCTGTTTGACCTGCAGGAAAAGAAGATGCCTACAGCAGCTCACCTTTATTCACACATGCATCTCAGTTATTTTCTCAGTATTGGTTGAATTGAGTTAGCTGTATTTATTCTCTCACCCTCTCTTAGTAACATTTTGTGGCTGTGAAAATTGTTTCTTTATCCACTCCAGCAACAGTTGTTAGGTAACATCTAACATATGCATTATTATGATGAGTCATATCTGCCTTGCAAATCATGAGTTTCTATCGTTAATCGAGTATCATTAATTTACTAAAATATTTTTTAGAGTATCAAAAGTTCTCAGGTTCTCAGTGTATTTTGAAGGTCTTTTACTAGCTTTTCTGAGATAGAATTCACATGGCATATGATTTACCTACATAAAGTATATAATTTAGCGATTCTTATTATAGGCACAGAGTTGTACAACCATCACCACATAAAATTTTAGGACATTTTATTACCAAAAAAGAAACTACCCATCAGCAATCACTCCCCAGTCCTCCTACCACCACCACCTCCCGCCCTTTGTAATCACTAATCTATTTTCTGTTATAAAATTTGCCTATTCTGGACATTTCATGTAAATGGAACCATATGCTGATTCTTTGTGACTGGATTCCTTCACTTAGCATCATGTTTTTAAGGTCCATCCATGTTACAATGTGTGCGATTATCCCTCAATGTGTTTAAATAACAAGACCCACCCAATAGACCTTTATGCTGGCAGGTGCCATCCTATCAAACCAGCTTCTATCATTGTCCTTTCATCTGACTAGGTCTCTGGGTAAGCTTATTACTCACCTCTTTGCCTCATCAATAAATAATTTCCATTAACATCCTTTCCACAAAATATATTTAATGTCTGGCCAGGCTCTGGAGTGTACCACAAGGAACAAGACAGCACGATCCTTCCTCTCCCTGAGCTGAGAATGAAAAGAGGCAATTAAAGTAAAATGCCATGAGCCCTTTTCTAGAATATGCATCTGGCCCAGCCATTGAGGGTTAAGAAATAGTATCTGGAGGAAGTGCATTTTGAGTACAGCCTAGAAAACTATATACGTGTGTGTGTGTGTGTGTGTGTGTGTGTGTGTGTGTGTGTGTGTGTGTGTGTAACAGCAAAGGAGTCCAGCTTGAATCCAAAGGGAACAAGTTCTCAGCTTATGTTAACCCAAGCAACGTTAAAAACAGCACACAAGCATGAGGCATACTTCTCAGCACTTTTCCTTTTTAGCTTTGCTCTTTCACTTTTTGGTGTAATTTGTGTTAAAAACTGTTCTCGTCAAGTTGCTGTACTGCCTTGTCAACAAAGCAATCTATCAGTTAAAGCTAGTTCTTTTATGACTTTATAGTATCAGGTGTGGAAAAGTTAATAGGGCTTAGTTGATAAAAATCTGCAAACTAAATGAAAATTAGATGCACGAACTCTATTTTCAAGTGAAATTAAAGGTAAGTTGTTTATCTCAATCTGTACCTCCTTGCAGAAACTACAGTTATGTTTTTGGTGCTCTGCAGTTGATCATACGGACCTTGTTGACAAAATTCAGAACAGAAAGGATCAATCTAAATTCTAATCCCTTTCCAAGACTGACTCATTAAGTGACCTCGTGAGAATCATTTCTATTTTCCATTCTACCTTGGTGACTTCATGAGAAAGAAGAGTGTGGCACAATCTCATGGTATTTAAAAAAACAGGTAACTGTGATGGTGTACTCAGTATTTTGGAGAGAAGATGAGAAGTGATAAGCAATCCTAATCCTTTTCATATTTTATCATTTATTAATGATTTTATTAAACTATTAAAGAATTGTGAGGTACCCTGAAGCAGACATAATATTAAACATTATATTAGAAAAATCGTTCCTCGTGATTATTTTTCTGCCCCCAAAAAGCCATCCTTATGGGTTTTCAAAACCAGAAAACAATTCTAGAGCAGGGCAGACTACTGGGGTACCTGTGAGTTCCTCAGGAAAAATCCTTCTAATCATCTTGAGAAGACTTGAATTTCATGGAATCAACCCCAGGTTCAGACCCTGCAGCCTAATGCTGTGGGTAACAGGCATTATGAATAAAACAGCAGGAGCCCAGGAATTTCCAGAGTAGTGAGTCATGGTCTCCTGTCTGAGATAAGAGCACAGATTAGCAATACTGAGATTTTTTTTTTAAATCATACATTTAAGTGATAGTGATATATACATGCATGTTGAACCTGGATTCTCAGGGGATGGGGGTGGGGGGTACAGGCATAGTCTGTGCTTCAGAGCATAGGCTTTGGCCTGAGAGAGGCAATGGCACAGCACCTCACTTCTCCCGATCTGCCTTCCTCATTCATAAACTAGCTACTGCTGCAGTTCGAGTAAGGGTGTGGGGTGACGCGAAGTGATCATAGCTCATTAGAGATCCTTGATCAATGCAGGTAGTATTCATGAGTAGAGTAGTACAGGAGTGTATAAAATGGAGGCTATCTAGACCAGTGTCAATTCGAACAGACATAGTCTGCAGTTGGTGAGGGACACAGTGAGTGGAAGGAACATGCAGGAGAGAGGTAAGACATAACTTAGGATGGGGCTGGTTTTGGAGGACCTTCAAAATGGGACAGAATAGATATGGTGCAGAAAGATTTTCAGGTGAGGCGGTGGCTTTGTGAAAGGGCTTATTAAAATGAAGACTCACATGCAGTAGTGTACAGATTGTTTTGGGCAATGTTAGTGTCAGTGATGTCATCCAAGAGGCTGTTGACTTAATCTCAGTGTGTGACAAGGACTTAAACAAAGTCCTCTTCAAAGAGAAAATCAGTGGCACTTTAGAACTAGCTGGACTTCATGTATAAAGGAGAGGATTGTGTCCAAGAGTCCCCAGGCTTTCAGGCAGTGCTAACCTAACCTTAGACAGGGAAGTTGCCGTCCACCCTGGTACATACAGTGCTTGTCAAAGGACAAGGGAATGAAGGGCAATCACTGAAGTCATGAAAAGGATGATGTCTGTGTGGGAGGAGATGTAAAAGAGTGGGGAAATCTTGAGTAATCCCCAGTTCCATTTTTAATAGCGAGTTTCAACTCTTCTTCAATCAGAACACATACCACTGACAAGTACCAGAACTAATTTTAATTTTGACTTTTGTATCCAGCTAAAGTTAAGGAGGTGGGGAAAATGACCAAAAAGTTGGCAGATAAAGAAGGGAGAAACAAAAGATATAATGCAGTAATCCTCACCCTGAAAGATGCTTGCGCTTATATTTTCAAGGAAACTGCACCAGGGTTCTTGTCCCGTACGGTCCTTACCGTGACTTGTGTTCAGTGTTCATGAGCATGTAAATCAAATCAAGATAGTGAAAAAGCCTTAAAGCAAGAGATAGGTGTCATCTTCCTATGCCAGGTGTCCGCAGCCAGAGGCTGGGTCTCTGGGGAGCCTGCTGTCTCTCTCACACCACCCCTCACCTCCACCTCCTCACGAAAGAGGTTCAGCAGTCCATTCTCTACCAAAATCAAAAACAAACCCCCCAAAAAGGTGAGGACATCTTTGATCCTGACTCTCCTTAGATGAAAGGGCCCTCATTAGAGAGAGTGTTTCATCAGCCAGCCTTTCATAACAGCAGATGTGAACACTCACTGTATGGCTCAGCGTGGCAGTCCCAGCTCCACACTTCACCCTCGGCCCCGAAGGGCAGGGAGCCGGAACAGATTACTAGAGTCTCTTGCCAGAGTGAAGAGTGAAGCCAAAACTGAATAGTATTGTTCTTTTCATAGTCTTTTCCCCTGCTGCACTCTGACTCCCCCAATAGGAATTTACAGGTGCTTTGTTGACACAAAGGGAAAATACATGTGTCTCTTGAGTTTGCAGCTAAAGTTGAAACTCATTTAGCCTGTTGTTAAAATTGTGCCCCGTCTCAGGAGAAGTAAGATCAGCTGTGGCAGGGTCTCAGGCCTCTCAAGAGAAAAGTCATCATTCAAAACACAAGACTCAGGACACACATCTGTTGTCTCACACACCCGTTGAAGTGTTCCTTGCAGGGAGCAGCAGTAGTCAGGCTGTTGAGTTGGATCCTAGGCTGTTGCATAGCTACCTAATGGACTCTCTAGATGCCTCCTCACCCCTGTCTCCCCATTGCCACCCCAGCTCAATCCCTGTACCGGCAACCATGGCCCTGGCCTCCCAGCCCAAGAATGAAATGGGCGGGCAAGGCCATGGCCTCCAGAGCGCTAGCCGACCAGAGCAAGAAAGAGGAAGAAGAGGAGTGGCAGAGAGCAGCAATGCCATCGGAAACTCTTACCTCCCAAGCCAAAGGCTCTAAAATCTGAGCAAAATGATATATTTCATCTCCTGATCTTACTACCATGGAAACTGCTTTCTGTTTTGCTGAGAAAAAAAATGGTATGATATAAAGTATCTGAGCCCCCAAAACTGGTCAGTAGGGTAAACTACAAAGAAAAAGTGAAACAGCTATAAAACTAGCCTGGTATTTTGTTTAAATCCTGCTAAGACTGCCTGCTGCTAAGTAGCCCCAAAAGATAATATAATATACTGTTTTTATAATACTGTACAAATGTAAGGTTGTGGCCCTTTACATGACATGGTTAGATTCAGACTCCAGAGTGCTTTTACTCATAGTTTAAGGCATTACCAATGAATCGTTTTCCAAATATGTTATAGGATTTATTCTGAGCCTCGTAATTGTCCCTCCCTTTTATCCACGTGGTGAATGAATGTATTGCTAGTTTGTGTGTAGCAGTGGTACTGGGTTTGTTTTGTTTTGTTTTCTAGTTTTGTCATGAAACTATTGCTGATGACAGCAACCTCCGATAATATTTCTTTCCTCTGTACTATAGTGCTTATTATTAGTTCTAAGTCTAATAAGAGAACTCTCACTTAGTCCTTAATCACATGCAACATCCTAAGTACTTTTTGTTTTGTTTCTCATGTACCTTTGTTTTGTCAACTTGGCTAAGCCCTTTCAGAGCTGTAGGATATTAGTCACTTCTCTGTGTGTCACAGCCGTCTTTACCTAGCCCCAGTACAGTACGCTGCACACAGGAGACAGATGAATGAAGCTAAGCATATTCATATTCACATTGTAGTCTGCAGCTTCCCAAGAGTATATGGAAGCAGTACAGTGGACTACAGATACCTTCTTATATGGCAGGTTACCATTTGTACTTTTCCTGGCACCACCCTCAGCAATGGTTCTGTGTAGCTACTTGTTTCTGTATTAGAGGGAGATTGTGCCTCCTGTCCTTAAAGAATATATTGGCCATCTGCTTTGTTCTCTGAGCTGCTTTGCTTTACGCTGTCCCACCCCTTCCATCCCAACTTTCATTATTAACCTACCACGTAGGTCCCCATGTTAGAACTAACCACAAGGTCCTTGCTGAAGAAAATTCCGTAGAACTTAACTCAGCATTTTGCTTTACTGCGTATTTGTCTATTCGTTTATTCATTCGGTGAATATTTCTTAGATACTTTCATATGCCAGGTGGCACATGAAGCTAAGTCTACAAACAAGGGCGAGATGGACAGTCTTGACCCTCGTGGAGCTCACGGCTTGCTGTGACATTCCAACTAGCCAATGTGTAATTGAAGTGTAATGTACTAAGTAAGTGCTGCCCTTGAAGAGGTGCAGTGAGAGAGAGAGCACAGAAGAGGAGCCTCAAACCCCGGACTAGGAGGCTTAGTGAAGCTCCCAGGAAGGAGTCTAGAAGGTGAGAGGGAGTGCTGAGAACAACTGTTAAAGTGGTAAACGGGCAAGCCATAATGTGAAATTCAAATTGTATCCTAAAAACGGTGAGGACTTGAGTCGCATCAGAGAAGAATATCTGCAATTATCTGAAAAGACTCTTAATGTACTGTGCTTTTTTTTGTTTTGTTTTTTCTAGCTATATATCTGTGTGTGGCTAGTTTTTTTTTTTTAATGCACTTCAAAAGCCAAAGTAACATCTAACAGAATTGAATGCAGAAGCAGATATGAAAGTCCAACTATCTTCTATTAAGTCAGACATTAAAGAGATTGGCAAATATAGAAAACAGTGACTTTCTTTTCATTAATTCTTACTCTGTTTTAGAAAGAATTGTTAGCAAGTAAAGAGTTTGTGATTGCTATTAATGAATTAATAAGTATTTTAAGATTAATAAAAAGTCAATGGAGAACTATTGAAGGGTTTTTAAGTAGAGGAGTGATATATGATATGATTTGTATCTTAGCAACACCACTCTGAAGCCACTTCCACCCTTACTGGTGGTCTAAAATAGGGCAGTGAGAGTGAAAGTAGAAAGAAATGGATGGATTACAAAGATATTTAGGAGTTATAATTAACAGAGCCTGGCGATCCAGCTTATGCAGCGGATGGATGCTGATATCATTCCCGAAGACTAGGGACACAAGAAGGATATGGGATTGAAGATGAGTGTGGTTTGGGACATGTTCCACTTTAGATATCTAGAACATCTAAGCAGAAGTGTCCAGGAGACAGTTGGTTATGTGGCGGCTCTGAGGTGCAGCACCTGGATTGAAGAAAGGGGTTTAGGAGTCTCCAGCACATGCATGGTAACTAAAGCCCTAGGAATGCATGACAGAACGTGGAAAGAGAAGAGAAATAATCCTAAACAGAGCCTTAGGGAACACCAATATTGAAAGGATGAGTAGGAGAAGGTAGCTCTGAGGGGCACCGAGAAGGCATGACCAGAGGGCTTGAAGACTAAGAAAGAGTGGTACCACAGTAGTTCAGACAAGGATTTCAAGTAGGGCTGCCAGGAGTCAGGCAGAGAACTGAGGAGGCTCCATTGGATCAAGCAAAGGATGTTATTGGTTACCTGGAAGAAAAAGGAAAAAACAATTTAATGGTTACAATACCAGACCATGAGCTTCTAGAATCCAGAGACATTGTCTTAATTCTCTCTAACATCATTGCTTAAGGAACCATTGCGTAAATTAGTAGACACTCAATAATTCTGCCAATTTTACCGTAACTGGTAAAACTGAAACAATCTGTATTTTTGCTGCCCTTGAACTCCGTGGTGGGTCAATCCCCATTGTAAACTGTTCACTAGGTATTTCCATAGTGTCTGGGTAGAACTTCCTGACCACTGTGTCATAGTCACAGATGGGCTGAGATATGGAGCCCCTCAGCCCTTGGGGCAGCTAGGAACAGCCAGAAGCTGCCAAGTGATTGCAAGCAGCTTTGGCTGTCATGTGTGTCACACAAGTATATCTTTTTCTGTCTGTGCCACGATATGAAAAATAATGGAAAACCATAATCCATAGCAGGGTTAGTAATTCATTATATAGGTGCCACCTCGCCTTCTCTTTGCCTAAAGTGGGCATTCGCTAAACAATCTTATCACTCATTTCTGAAGAACCCACACCCACCTCCAGAATCTTCCCTACATGGTTCACAGACAGCCACAGACAGTATAGTGGAGGTGGCCCTGTCTGCCTGTCTTACACTTAAAAATCCAGCGCTGATAAAGGCTTTCACATCACCAAAGATTGAGAATAAAAGCTGATATTCTTTCCAGTGAGTATCCATTTTAAAATAAGATGAGGGTACTTATGGAAAAAATGTTCGTTCTAAACAATCACATCCACAGTGCCCACTCTGTAATTGCTCTCCATTTCGCTTTCTGATGGAACACCTCCTCGGCTGGGGAATCAGCTCAGGTTGAGCTTAGCGCTGCGCTGGCCACCTGGGAAGTACATAACAGATTTTACCCCCATCATAGCCCTTCCAGATCCTATAGTTGAGTTGGAAAGACAAGAAACAACACTGTAAGGAATAACACAAATATTAGATAGTAATAGCTAATATATAATAAGCTCTTAGAAGTTTTTAAGCTCTGTTTTAAATGCTTGACGTGTATTAACTCATTTATTTCTCATAATATCCTTATGAGGTGAGTATAGTTATTATTCTCATCTTACAGATGAGAAAACAGGCTCAGAGATTTTTTTTAAAAAAAACTAAGGCCTAAGGTCACACAGTAAATGGCAGAGCTGGGATTTGAACCCAGGTAGTCTAGCTCTAGAGATTGTTCTCAGTCGTTCTGCTTCCTCTACCTTTGTGTTCCTCTATCATTACTCCTTATCATTGCTTTGACCCTTGAAATAATATAGCCCCATTCTCGGTCCTCTGTCTTTGAACAGGTTGACAAAAATGCCAGGTTCTCCTCTCCATTGTTGAAATCATCCTTATCCTCTAAAATTCAGCTAAGTGCCCATCCTCTCTGTGCTTTACCTCCGTGCTTTGGCTGTGGTTGGTCGGGGCCCACTCTGTCTAGCCCTACAGAAGCCGCATAGCTTCTTTCTTCAATATATACCACCTTTCCTTGTTCTGATTGTTCCATTTCTGTATGTCTTACCTTCCCCCCAGGAGATCTTGAGCATCACGTGAGCAAGACTAGGCCCCCCGTGGGAGCTGTGAGCCCCCAGAAAGCCACTAGAGAGCTCTTCTGCCCCAGCTTCTCAGTGTAGGCACTGCCCGGACCATGCCACTCAGAAACCTGTCAAAGCCTTTAGAGGTGGAGTTCCATGTAACTTCTGCTTGATAAAATGTTACAAACGTTTACTGCTCTCTGTTGGAAAATTAGCATTTCTTTATTTTCACAAGAAATTGTTTCATTTGAAAATCTCCTTTACCAACTAATAACAGATATTTTATAAAACGGCTGTTCAAAATGTAAGCTGTTTCCTTTTTCCTCTTTTAAATATGTGGTTATTGCTTTTGAAGAAGACAAAGTGAAGGAAATGTTTCCTGTTTGTAGAGGCTCACATTTAACCCTACATAAAGAGCAAAAGAGTGTCAAAACATCCTAGAACCTAGAGCTTCTGTAACTTTCTGCTTTTTAAGCACTTTTCTACCATCACGGGAGTAGAGAAATTGGGGTTTTGTTTTGCCTACTCTTTCACTCTCACTCTCTTTGAAGAAATAAAATGTTACAGATTCAAAGGTTCATTCCCCTTCCCACTGTCCTTAGCTGGTGTGTCATGTCTAATGTCTATTCATGTTTGCATTTTACCACATGTGTATATATCATGGTTTCTCAGCCTAGACACTATGGACATTTTGGTCCCTGCCATTCTTTGTTGTAAGGTCTGTCCTGTGCATCATAGGATGCTTAGCAGCATCCCTGACCTCCACTCACTAGATGCCAGTAGCACCACCATCCTATCCCCCACCTTCCAACCCCCCACACACAAGATAACCAAAAATGCCTCCATGCATTGCCAATATCCCCTGGAGTGGGGGGGAGGGGCAAATCACCACTGGTATATATCCATAATTTAAATAGTACACTATTGTTTTGAGTATTTTTAAAATTTACATAAATGGTATTACATATACATATTCCTGTATAACTTTCTTTGTTCATTCAACATTGTATTTTTGAGATTTGTCCATGTGCATCTAGATTCTGGCTGTTTATATAATAATCTTTTATATAATAAAACCACGTACTTGTTTCTCTACCTAGGGATGGTCAAATTTTTTTACATTTTCTTACTTAGTATTAAAAGCAGTGCTTCACAGAACATCCTCATACATGTCCCATTAGATGCTCATAGGTGCCTGGAGATGAAATTGCTGGGCCATACAGCATCCTCAGTTTTACAAGATCTTGACACATTGCTGTCCAAAATGGTCGTGCTAATTTATACACTCATCAATTGAGTTCGCATTTCCTTCAGATCATCCCCATACTTGGTATTGTTAGACTTTTTATTTTTGCCAGTCTTGTAGGTATGAAATTACTTATTGCTGTTTTAATTTACACTTTCTGCTACAAACGAGGTTGAACATCTTCTGTTTATTGACTCAGGGTTTTTCCTCTTCTGTAAATCGTTTATTCATATACATTATCCTCTTTCTCTTCAATCATTTATTTTTTCTCATTGATTTATAAATTTTCTTTATATATTCTAGCTATTTTTAGTCAGTTACATGTTGCAAACATTTTCTCTTAATCTATACTTTGTCTTACAACTTAGTTCCTTTTTTTAGTCTTACAAAAGTTTTTACTTGTAATGATTTTTAGCCATCTGCTTCTTTATGATTTTTTTCTATTTTCATTTTAGAAATCCTTTTCTATCCCAAGGACATAAAGAATATTCTCTTATTTCTTCTAAAATTTTTAACAAGTTAGCTTTCCACATTTCAATCTTTAATCTATGGAGTTTATTTTTAAATAAATTTATTTTTGTATATGGCATGCAGTAAAGATCTAATTTTATCTTTTTCCATATCTGTAGCCAGTTATTCCAGTACCGTCTGTTCTTTTCCTGCTGACTTGTAATGCCTCCTCTATCATATATACCAAGTACTCACATTTACTTTTGATTCTTTGACTTTCTAGTTTCTCTGCACCATTTGCCTATCATGTGCTAATACCATTCTACTTTAATTACTGCAGTCTAACCGTAAGTCCTAATAAGTGATAGAGAAAAACCTCCCTTATACTTCTTCAAAAGATTCATGTCTACTTTTGACCCTTAACTTAAACTTGTCTAATCCACCAAAACATACACACACACTTTTGAATTTTGAGTATATACCAATTAGGAATGGGTTTAACTCCACATGACAGAAAACACAAAATAACAAAACTTAAACAAGGTAGAAGTCTGTCTCTCATGTAAAAGAAGTACAGACATAGACAGCCTTGGACTGGTGGGGCAGCGACATTAAGTTGCTGGGCCCCAGGCTCCTTTTCTTTGGCCACTGCTTTGCCTTCACCCCAGAGCTTCCACCTCACTGCCCAGGCTAGCTGCCTGAGCTCCAGGAAGGAGGAGGAAGTGACAAGGAAGGGTACACACCTGCATTTAAGTTCTCTTCTAGAGTCCCATACTCTCTTTCTGCTTACATACCACTGGCAGAACTGAGTCCACATAGCAGGAAGCTGAGCAATGTAGTAGCCATGTGTGACCCCAAAATATTCACATTTTTTAAAAAAGGGAATATGGATATTGAAAGTCAACCAGTGGTCTCTGCTACAGACTTGGAATTGGAAGCGCGTGGATAGATTATAGTACCAGATCTTCCCAGGCAAGAATGTGCTGATTCTTTTCACTCATTTAGATCTTCTGATAGTCTTCAATCGAGTTTACCATTTGCTACCTAGAGATCTTGCTGATCTTTTTTTTAGATTTAATTCCTAAGTATTTAATAGTTTTTGTTTCTCTTTGTAAATAGTAATTTTTTGCACTTACATTTTCTAAATGATCATAGTAGAAGAATGTTATTGATACTTTTTTATCTTGTACTCTTATTCTCATTTTCTAGGTAGACAGTAAACATGTGAATAATTTGTTTCTCCCTTTCCCTCCTTCTTCATTTTCTTTTGTATTTGGTTGGTTTTGGCCTCATTATGCTATACTTGTGTTGAATGCGAGAGGCAGTAATAGGCATTCTTGTCTCTTCATGAATCAGTACTAAGTTTTATCAAATTGTTTTCACATCTATTGAGTGAGCATTTGGTTTTTCTCCTTTAATCTGTTAATGTGTGAGTTACATTACTATATTTTCTAAGATTCATGAGATAAATCTTAATAGAATGCAACATACCAGATGATTTTTTTAAATATTAGACTGAGTTTACTAATATTTTATTTAGAATTTTTGCATCTATACATAAATGAAAACTTGTTCTATAAATTTTTCTTCTCATAATGGTCTTGTCTAGTTTTGGAAGAAACATTATACTATCCTCAAAAACTTAGGTGGAGAGCTTTCCTTCTTTTTCTGTTCTCTAGAACAATTTGGATAAGATAGCAACTCATTAAAGGTTGTCCAGAAGTGTAATTGCTGGGGTAAACACAAATGTTCAGCTTTAGTAGATGCTCCTGAACGGTTTTCAAATATGATTACCAACTTCTATTTCTTCTGAAATAAGTTTTCATAAGTTATATTTTTCTAGAAAATTCTGTTGCATCAAAGTTATTGGTATGAATAATGTATTCTTATAAATTTTTAAAATCTGCATTATCACCCTTGTATTATTCCTGATTTTATCTATACATCTTTCTTTTTTCATTAAGCTTACCAGATTTATTCGATTTTTTAAAACAACGAAACTTGGGTTTTATTGATTTCCTCTATTTGTTTTCCACTTTATTAACATTTGCTTTCAACATTCTACTTATTTCTAATTTCTTCGGATTTTTACTTTCTCTAACTTCTTAAATTAAATGTACTTAACTTTAATTTGCAGCCTTCGTTTTCTTTAAGCTCAATATTTTAAAATTATATCAACTACTTAATTACATCCCACAAGCATTAATAGTAATAGTCTCAATTTTATTAACTTTTAGATATTTTTCTAATTTCCATTATGATTTTTTTCCATTTTTTATTTTTAATTGTGTGAATTTTTACTTTGTATTAGATATAACATTGATATTGATTTCTAATCTAATCACATTGTGGTCAGAGAATATAGTCTGATTTTTATGTTTTAGTATTTGTGGATATTTTACATAGGACTTAGTGCACAGTCACTTTTTATAAATATTTTATGTATAATGGAAAAGAATGTATATTCACTAAATATTGTATGCAGATTATATGCACCCATTTAGACAAGCTGTTATTTATGATCCATAATATTATTAATTTTTGTCTGCTTGATTATCAAGATATGCTAAAAATTAAATATATACCTGGGTGTTTCCAGTTCTTTTATAGTTCTACTAATTTTTGCTTTCTATATTTTGATGCTGTTGTGTTCTGTATAAATAATATCAATGTGTCCTACTGATTTCATCCCTAATAATGCCTTTTTTGCCCTTGAGGTTTATTTATTTGACATTAATATAGCAACATCAGCTTACTTTGGTTAGTACTTTTCTGATTCTT
>NW_011888864.1:6490922-6528211 GCF_000151845.1 Pteropus vampyrus | reverse complement strand
TCTTCCTCTCTGTCTTCCAGAGCCAAATTGAACAAATAGCTTTGCCAGTACCTATTGCCTTTTCTCTCTGTGCACCTACTACAGGCTACCGATTTTATCCTATCGATTGAAGGATGGTGTGATACTTTAGGATTGGGATTGCTTGCATACAGCAGATCAATGTGACATTTTATTTCTCAGTCTATAGGTGTGACTGCATTGCAAGAGAAAGCTCTCTCAAGCATTTTGATAGTTCTACCCCTTCTGTGTCTGATCATTATGTGTTGATCTCTTTTTAGGGAGGAATGATCAATTGGAATCGTCTTTTCCCTCCTTTACGTCAGCGACGAAATATAAACTATCAGGATGGTCAGCGATCTGAACAGCAAGCACCCCCTCCTCTAGAGGTTTCTGAGGAACAGGTAATCAGTAACACCTGTACCCATCCTAAACCAATGCTTCAAACTTCAAGCAGTTTTGGTGAACAAGACCTACAAGAAATGGAACATATAAATACAAAGATTATAATAGCAGTTAAAGTGCCACCTATAGCAGTGGTAGACACTTTGGGCCTTTATTGGCTACTGTGGGTCTTATGAGTTGGAGGAAGGCATAGTTTGAAAACAAATACATTGTCATCACTTATTTAAAAATGTATAACACTTCATCTCACAAGAAACTATTGAAAGTGGTTCCCTCCAAGAGGTGGGAGAAGAGGAGGCGGATGGATGGGGAAGGAGTGGCACTTTTCTGGGTATACTTTTTGTATGGTTTTGACTTTAGGAATCCAGTTACTTTTTACATATTCAAAAAAGCAAATTGGTAAGGACAAACGTAAAACTAAAAAGAAACAGAAATGAGTGATCCAACTGTATTTTAAACAAATAACATAATCATATGGGAGAATTAATGTCAGTAACTTTTGGACATAATATACCCTTCGTTTTAAAGAACTGCAAAGAAATCTTAAACTCTTCTAGGTTTATTTTTCATAGTGTACAGCAATTGCGTTGTATGTATTGTAGATTTGAGCAAATGAGGAAGTAAGTAGATCTTACTGTTGAAGAAGGAAAACAAAAATACAGAGCAGGGAAAGGCAAGGAAGAACCCTGTGTGGTTGGATAGGAATTAGAGATGTAGCATAAACTCATAATAAGACTTAATAAGGATATGTGTATGTACATGGATCTTAGCTCTGTCAACCAAAAGGAATCAGAAGTAATGGCATTCCAGGAGCACTGAGGATCTACTTTCTAAATATTTTACCCACTAATAGAAACCAGCCTCTTTAGAGGAACGGTGGGTCCCAGGTCCAGGATAAGGAAGGCGCAAGATGAACTTAGACCACCTTATGCAAGGAATTAAGGAAGTTCAGCATAACTGAGGGGGCATGCCACGACAATATGAAGTTCACTTGAGATGGTCCCACTGGCCAAATCTGACACATTAGATTTGAGCATCAAAATAAATAAGTACAGTACTATAATATAATCCATGGAAACGAGGGGGCGGGGTTCTGTGAGTTCATACTGATATTACTAAATAAATATTTATATGAATTCATACATCCACAAAGGCAAGGGAAATACTTTTCCTTTTAGTAGAATGTAAAGTAGTAAATATAGAAAGAATGATAGTTTTGGAAAATCATGGTTTTGCAACTATCAGAATAAAAACCAGTTCAGGAAAGAATCATTGTATGAAGAACAGGTTTTTTATCTAATTTCAAAGTCTCTCCCCACAAGTTACTTAATAATTACAAAAGGACAATGGTAACTGTACAGTAGAGAAATTGGACACCAGCTTAACCAAGTTACCAGAATTAACATAACCAATAATGGAACAAAGAGCATGTGGGCATGCCCTGAAAAGAACACATCAGTCATGTGACAATGAAAAATGCATAACTTTGCTCATAAAGGAAACACAGACAATCCCCATTTGAGAGACGTACTGTACCTGACCTGTATTCTTCAACAATACTAATGTCACAAACTGTTCCAGATTGAAGGAGACTTAGGGAGGCATGGTAATTAATGTCATACATGATCCTAGAATGGATTCTATACTGGAAAATAATTTTTGGTGAAAGGACATGTTAGAGTCAGTCGATGAAACTGGAATTGGACTTGTATATTAATTAATCATTTTCTACTAATGTTAAATTTCTAGATTTGGTATCTTTACTGACTGTGGTTAGGAAAGAATATCCTTATTCTGAGAAAATTAAATGCACACCGAAGTATTAAGGCGTAAACGGACATGTGGTTCAGGGGACGTTAAGTGTGAGAGTGTATGTATAGATAGGTGAGAAAGCAACTGTAGTAAAATAACAGCTGGTGAGATTGGATGACGAGTAATCAAGGGTTCTTGGTATAATTATTGAAATTTTTCTGTAAGTTTGAAATTATTTCAAACTACAGTTTTAAAAAATCTATAAAAGTGAGTTTAGAGCATCGCAATAATAACAGTCGTTAATTTCCTTCCATATGTGATGCTTGCTTCTCACGAAAGCAAATTAAGGTCAGCATTTCATAATTGGTCACAACACCCAGGCCCATCATCTCCTCCATCCCTGTCCCGAGAGTGAACAAATTCCACTTAGACCCGAGTCATCTAGTCTCCGCAGCAAAGCTATGTCCTCACTTTTCCTGGAACTCAAGATGGGCCCCTGGGCAGGGCTCCCACTGCCACCCTGGATTAGGCCACGAGAAATGCTTTTGAAAGAAACCAGTTGACTGCGCCTGATGGATTGATCCTGCCCCTTGCCCTTATAGCCTCTCAGTTCAGACTGACCGTTCCTGCAGCTCTTTAGGATGGAGCAGTGGATTGAAGAGCCATAGGTCTCTTCCACTTCCATTAGAGAATTTCTAGAAAAATCTTATCCCCACAATAAGAAAGTAAAGCCCAATAACTCGGCAGTTGTAAGGTATTTATGGTAACAGATTAAAAAGTAAGCTATCACTCTCAAATTCAGGTGAAAGGAAATAGAGTTCTGGTCTATTACTGTTTACTTCGTAGAACTTTTGGGTCACATTCCTCACGGAACAGCCGTTAACCGTATGAGGTATTTAAAGGTTAAATAGTTCTTAGTTTCGGCACTTTGTAAAAAAAAAAAAAAAGATAACAGGAGAATGTGTGCTATTGAAGTCTTTAAGGTTTTATAATGAATCATTTTCCTTGATCCTCCTAGAATAACAACAGTGAGGTTAACAGGGTGTCAGTGTCAGTTGGAAACAGCATTTA
Source organism: Pteropus vampyrus (assembly GCF_000151845.1). Taxonomy (NCBI): domain Eukaryota; kingdom Metazoa; phylum Chordata; class Mammalia; order Chiroptera; family Pteropodidae; genus Pteropus; species Pteropus vampyrus. The sequence goes on along the minus strand of NW_011888864.1, from coordinate 6,524,986 downwards.
CTTCTTCCTTGCTGTGATATGAAAAGAAATAACTACGTGAAAGGTCATTTTTAATATATGCTTCCTTATTCACTGAGTTTCTAAATCTTGTTTTTTGTGTTCCTTGATTATCCTTGAAAATGACCATTATAGACCGTCAATGCATGAAGACACAGAGTCCTCCCTAGTATTATTTATTATGTAGACTCTTGGTAGTGCCAGAGAGACTGTAAAAGATAGAAAAGATATTGTTCTTGCCCTCAAGACATTTACAATAACAGAAATTTATAGTTAATGTATAATCTCTTGATTACTTTGTTGAGGCTAGACATTATCTAAAATAATATTTGTTAGTAATGCATTAAGATACCTCAGATTAACAAAACATTTTTATGCTTAGTTTTTCAACTAAATATGCCAAACTTTTTTTTAATACGAGTTGTGTAATATTAATGCATTAAGAAACTTAGTAATTTTCTAAACCGAGAGAAGTAGAAATGATTATTTGAGTTTTTTCTGATGTAAATAGATACTTCAGGAATTTTAGTGAGAGTTGTTTAAGATAGGAAATGTAGTTCATCTATTTTGAAAACAAAGGATATCCTAAGAAGGAATGTGTTTCCTTTAATAAATCTAGTAGTAGTCTACTACATACAGCCACAGAAGTTTTTTGCCACCTTTTGTACTTTTGCTACTGTCAAGTTTCTGGATTTTTAGTTCACAATCCACTCCTACTATTTTTCAATGAGCAGACTGCCCCCCAACTCCTTTGCCAGTGATCACCCCTTGCAGATGTTACCCCAGCCCCTTTTTAAGAATATGCCAAAACCAAGTGCCATCCAGTGACTCTTTTTAATAATCGAATATGCTCAAATTTCTACTATCTTAAAAATAAGTATATGTGTGAGTGTGTTCATATGCGTGTATAAAATTCCATTTCTCTCTTTTTTTTTCTTTTAACTGGAGATTTTTATACTATACCTATACTAGAAATTAACAAATAATGAAATTTTGTCATACTGGCTTCATACTTTTTTTAAATGAAAGGGGAAAAACTTACCAAGTTTGTCTCTCGAGAGTCCTTCCCAAGCATAGAAAACGGCCTTTCGGTTTATGCTTAATGGGACACAGGTAAAATTGGACAAGGAAGTTAGACAAGACTAAATCCAAAGCTGGTACTTAACAAAAGGAAGATAAACATGGGCTGTTACAGATTTCACCTTTCTTTCTTTCATTCACATCTGTTCTGCCTTTTAGTCAGCTAACAGTTCCTAGCTGTCTTCTCTGCAGGGATAACCACTGGGCTAGATTCTTGAAGTACAGAGATAAATAAAGCCAGTTACCTGCCCTCGAGGTGATGGCGTAGAGCCCAGAGCAGGGAGCCAGGCAAAGAGACGGCTCCTGTCAACTGTTTAGAAATGTTCCAGTGCTGCTGAAACTGAGAAAGGATAGCCAGTGCCCGGAGGGTTACGGGCAATGGCATTTGTAAAGATTTGGCATGGTGAAAAGTGCATCCAATTTGGGGCAGCATAGGTGGGCAAGATTGGGATGGAGGGTGACCAGGGGCCAGGGGCACTGTCTGGGGAAGGGGCAGGACAGGCTCTGCAATGGCTTTTGGTGATGTGTGGACTTTTGCTTTATGCTATAGGCATTAAGGAACCGTGACAAGGTTTTAAATGGAGAATTGTATCATTGAGTTTCCCTAGAAGATGGACTAGACGTGGAGGAAAAGCTGTGTCATAAGCATAACCGTGTATGTAATTTCTTCCACCCCTGCTCAGGAATCATGTTACAGATCAGGTGCTGACAAAACTCTTGATCAGACAAGACTTGTTACCACTTGGTATGTTTATAATACATGAGACCCATAGTGCAGCTCCCATTCATGTCCTCTGAAATATCCAGTGGCTCAAGAAACACTCAAGACACTTTCAATCTTAGCTGATAAAAAGCCAAATGTATTTAGTATGAGAGAATCTTAATCTCAGTGAGGTCTCTTCCCATCTCAGGAATCCTCCCCATATCTTCAAAATACTCACCTTATAAAAACGATTTCCTCACTAATATGTGTTTGTTTTGAAGTACATTTTGTGCTTCTGCTCTGAATTGCAGTGAGTTGGGTATTGGTCTAGCAATTTGCATGTTATGTATTTTCCCTGGCACACAGTGAGCTCCGTGAAGCCTGGTTCCATTCCTTCCTTGTTTCCCACCTACCACAGAGCCTGACACACAGAAGGTGCCCGGCAGCGGTTAGAGCAGGACTAAATGCAAAAGTGTGGTCAGTGGATTTCTCTTCCAAAAGAACACTCGTTTTCACTTAAAAATGTGTTAGAGAGTGGTACTATGTCAGACTTTTCAATCTCTACTGCTAGTAGACTGCAAATGTTGTTTTCTAAGAAAATGCCAAAGTTAAATGTCTTAGAATGGAATATTGGGTGGCAATCAAATAATTAACCAACTTTGGGGATGCCTAATTCTGCTGGGTACTCTAGAAGATAGAAGCAAAGGAGCCCCCCCAGGCTGTGGTGAGAGCGTCCTCACTATCAAAACCTGAACCAAGCAGGAGAGCGCAAAGATACGGGGCCACTGAGCAGCCTGTAGCCAGGCAGGAACATGAAATAACCAGAAACAGTTCTCTCAGCCAACAGGTGTGATCACAGTGGTTCAGCTGTTCAAGTCAGCAAGAATGCTATGACCCTTGGGGATCTGACAGTGGCCTCGCAGCAGGTGGCGGTGGGGCAGGAGAGGCAGTGTTATAGTGAAGGGGAGGGAAGGGCGAGCCTTATTGCCATAGCCTCTCCTGGGATTTTCCTCCTGGCAGGGTGCACATGTGGCCCCAGAAGCTGCCTGCCACAGATGGACAACCCAGCCTGGGGCTGGGTCGAGGCCACCTTCTAGGTGGGCGTTGCTTTCTGCAAGCATCAGAATTTGGGAAGTAAAAACCAAAAAAAAAACTGTTTGTTTTTGACGCCCTTAGCTAAAGGGAAGTTAAAGAAAACCACAGTCTTATTTGAGCAAAACAAGCAGAGGAGTATTTCACTGAGAGGAATTGCTATAAATCTCACTGGAATGAATGGCCTATTTTACTTGTCTCAAAAAATGGTTGAATTGCAAGTAGAATGCTAAAGTGGGAATTCTTTTATTTTCTTAAGTAAGAGTTATCTTGAGATAGTAGGGACACGAGTCCCAATCATAGAGGATGTTTAAAGGGAAAAGAAGGAAAGGAATACCAATACTGATTTATCTCCATCTCTATAGGTTTCTTTTCTCGTTCGGCGTGATATCTCTTTGAAAAGCGTTTTATGGGAAAAATATATTTTACCTGTTCTCCTCTGGAGCACTGTCAGATGATGGTGACAGTGCTCTTCTGTGGTGCTTACTCCTGTCCAAGTTCCCATACCTCAGGCTGGCCAGCTGAGAGAGACAGATTGCGGTACTCAGAGCCTCAGGTGGCCGTTGAGGGGTCCTTGATGAAGGGCAGCTGATATAGCGGAAGGTTGCTGGGGGCTGGGAACCTTCCCCAGGTGTGTGTTTCCATACCAGTTACAAGGCTAAGCTGGAATCTCAGTACCAGACTCTCTTTTCTATCCCCTAAGTCAAGCTATCTCTGATCTTTGCCTCTAAGAAGTCAAGTTTTTAGTTACAGAAAGCAGGCATTGGAGATGTTACATTTGGGTAACTTTAGTTGTTATGAATAAGTTGATGTGGGAGACAGGAAAAGCATTAACACTCTTTTTGGCGATTAACCCAACTACACCTGGTTTCTAAAAGAAGTTAGAGAAAAGGATCGTTTAGGTCTTTAGACTAGAAACCAAGATGAACTCTATTCTGATATTTTGTGGTGAGAATTTTTAGACAGAAACTTTCCTGTGATGCACAGGCAAAGGAGGAAGGTACTTACTGTGCTCTGAAATAGAAAAGGAATGTTGACAGAAATGCATTTTAGAAAATTCCTTTGGGGACATTTTAAAGTTCTCCAAACAGACTTGTTTTGCGCTGATCTCGGCTTAGCAATAATCATCAGGAAACTTGGGGGGGGGTGCAGATTTATTACTTATAAGACCTGGAAATTACACAGCACACCTGGGGCCACACAGAGAGGTCCACAGTGGAGAGAGCAAGAGGCGGGCGTGGCGGGGGGCAGAAAGAGAAGTGCGGGCGTGTATGGGCCTGGGGTTCTACTTTTACTGGGGTTGAGGGCAGGGGTCTAGGGTTTCATGGGTTGACTCTTTATTGGTGAGTTTAAAACATAAGAGCGGAAATTTAAGTGGTGAAAGAGAAAAAACTGGCCCAAATGGTCAGTTATAGAAATCAACCAAGATCTCTAAAACAAAAAGGCCTCACTTGGGGGAAGCAACCTGGCTCTTTATCTAGTCATGCAGCTGGCAATGTGTTTATTCCAGATAGCCATCACTGAAGTAGATGCCTCGCAATCAAGCTTAAATCAGGAACTTGCATTACACAAAAGAAAAAAAAAAAATCTGCCAGAGCTTCTACTGCAAGACAGCTGCAAACCCTGCCCATCAATACTGATTGAGATAAAAAGTGTGCTTTTGCCTCGCTCTGGACTCTGCTTAAATCAGAAAATGTCTCTATTTTAGCATCTTCTTTTCCAGAATTCTGTTTTACCAGCTTTCTCATTTTGTCCCCAAGATGTTTATTGGTTGTCTTCTCCTTAAGTTGTCAGTTCCTTAAAGATCTTACATCGCTAAACTTACACTCCTTTTCTGATCAAAGCCCAAGCGCCTTCTGTGTGCCATACTCTATGCTGGGTGGGAAACAAGGCAAGTGTGGTTGCAGCCCTCACGGAGATCATCTGCCAGGGAAAACGCAACCTGCGAGTCACCGAACCAACCCACTCACTAACCCTCTGGTTATTTAGGGGAGGCCTTAGAACAGCAGAAATTGTCTGTAAATATTTGTCAAATTAATGATATTTCTGTACTTTGACAACTTGATTTAAACTGATCATGTATTTTTGTCTTTTGGTCATATAGGATCAAGAGATTTTACATTAAAATTTTCTTTTCCCTTGGATATTAGTTAGATCTGATCAAGTAACAGATGGTTCTCATTACTGTAGATGAACTAAATAGACAGGAAACAGTCTGTAGAGAAAACAAATTAGATTTTTGGTGAGATTTCATTTATTTAATAAAATATATGCTTTGAATGGGTGTGAGGGAGGTAGACTGAATATCTATAAATAACATTATTTATATGATCATCAGAATTGAGTATTTCCTAGAATTTATACAGATATAAAGTAAGGTGTTATCAAGAGTCACAAAAATAATGTGGGCTTTTTGTTAGAATTTTATGCTCACCTTTTAAAAAGATTTTTCCTATTTTTCTGACTTCATTCGGTCTCATCACAAGTTTTCTTGAACCAGTTCTTGTTTATGCCACTTAAGCACTAGAAATAAGTAGCAAAATTCACTTGCATTTGTTTTTAAGCGTGGCTGTATTTAGCCATGGCAGTTGGTGTACATATATGTGTACTTAGCTGTGGAACCAGTGTTTAATCATGAGCCTATCATCTGGGGACACATGAGCCTCTCCCTTGATGGCAATGACCAAGGTGCCAGAGGGGGTGGCTTTTCTGTTCTGAGACAATCTTCCAGCCACTACATGCTAGCCATGGCCCTCTCTGAAAATGAGCCTGCGTTTGATTGTTGTAAAAAGACACATCAGTTCTTTGACCAACAAAGGATACAAAACTACTGAAGTGGAAACAGTTAAAGAGAAAGCCGAAAGAAAGCCCAGGGGTGGTTTGTCACACCATCGGTTTTGTCAGTCTCAGAACTAAGGCTTGAGAGGTTCGGAGGGAGGGATCTTCACACATCCAGTCCCGGCCCTGTCACTGTTCAAGAGGTAATGCTTACTGAGCACCTGTTATGTGTTATGTGCCAGTCACAGCTCTAGGCCTTTTACACGTGCATCTCTTATCCTCAAAACTGTGAGAAAACTGAGAACTGAGGCTTTAGTCTCCTGCCTGGGGTCACACAGTGAATACATGGTCACGTAGAGCCTGACTCCAGGGCTCAGGCTCTCTCTGCCACTGACTAGGTCCCCACCTGCCAGCAGTGGTGGCTAGGATGATCCTCTTGCACTTGGGTCAGATCTAAAACAACTGCCAGCCTCCCTTTTGTTTTTATTTTAAGGAATTGTGAACTTCTGGAATCTAGTCTACATTTGGCTTACCTGACCACAGGTCTGCAATGGACCTCAATTTTTCCTTTCTACCATTTGAGCACAGGAACTCATGTGTCACGTGCTAAGCATGTCACACAGAGACAGTAATGAATTGCACTAGGATTGGGCACGTTGGAGCTCTCAGAACAGATGTTAAGGTCCACAACAGTAATTGTTAGAGTCCATCTAAGAGAGCTATGGATGTCCATTCTCCATGTTGCTGGGTCATGCCCCATTCCTTATCGTCTGTTCTGTGAACTGTTGAACCACTCGAGGGAGGGACAGCAGCAGAAGGCCTGGCCAACTTTCAGGGCTGTGGGGGGACCCCATCCACGGGCTGTCCACTGTGAGATGGAAGCAGTTAGAAAACACCGTCAGAACCCCGTTCTCTTTACTTCTCATTTTTTCTGCCTAATTATTATCCACATACCCAAGCCTAAGCATTCAATTTTATTTTTCCATGGATGTTTACAGTTTGGGACACTACAGGTAAGTTTAGGAAACTTACAGATACCCTTCTTTAGTGTAATTGTTCAGTTTTTAAAAAGAAGTACTATGTTAACACTATTCCTACTTCCTGGGTTTCTTCATCTGGTCAAAGTACCAGCAATGAAAACTTTCTGATCACACCTACTTTCTCACCCCTAAAAAACACAGAAAGCTCCAAAGCCAGGATGAACAGCCAGCCACGGCAAGCATATAATAGCAAACACTCTCTTCAACAAAGACCTAAAAAAAACCTGGCTTAGTTATCAAAACCAGTGACGGCGCATGTGTGGTTGTTTGTGTGCATGAGAGAGAATGGACTCAGGAGAAGTCTTGCATGCAGAGAAAGCTTTCTTCCTTACACCAGATATCACTTATCGATCTAGGACACACTCCAGACATCCTAGACCTGAGGGATGTTTACCTCTCTGGAGTGGGCAAGCTCTGTAGATCCTAGGGCCTGAGCTGCTGCTCTGCCTTGGTGGCTTCTGTCACGGCCAGCCCACCATCAGCATCTTGTGGATTAATTATAGATTATAAGTCATGATTTGCCAAACAAGTAGATTTTTTTCCTGCTGGCTAGGTGCAAAGAAACAGCCAGTCCTTAGCTATGCTTAAAGTACTAAATGTGCCAAAGAGATGATAATGAGGACAGTCTTTGCCACCCTCTTAAAGTCATTAAGAATGGCTAAGTTGTTGGGCCATGGTGTCATGTTTGTGGGTAACAGAGAGCAGGTAGAGCTGCCCACCTCCTCACTGGGCTACATTGGCTCTACTAAAGAGAGTAGTCCTTAATGGAAATAAGCAGAATAAGTATCATACAAGCTTATTTCAATCCAGTAGCAGAAATAACCTAGTAAGACTACCTGGATCGATGAGGTGATTTCTTCTCTGTTGACATGCATGCGTCCAGTACATATCTTGTGGCCCCTGTCCCCAAGCATGCTGATCAGAGTAGAGAAAGCAGATAATACTCAGTTTGAAATGCCTCCCCAGGAAAGGCAAAAGTGTTAATTCTGAGAAGTGAATGGCAAAACTGATATTTCTTGTCTGGCAGAAGCCTAAAATTAGATTATCAACTTGTGAACATAAGAGAATTCTGTGGTCTATATGCTGTGAGCACCAAACTGCTCCTGTTGACACAGGATGTCACCAAGACATTTGACAGTATCTCATCACCTTAAGAGATATGTTGGTGACATGCGTAATGGATAATGATAATATGAAGTGGGTTTAAAACTGATTAAAAACCTCTTTTAAAATGTTAATTAGCCACTTGAATAGAAACAGAAGTCTCCGGTGAGTTCTGGGCTTCATCTTTGAACTTCTCTTCTTAACATTTGCATCAATAATAACTTGAATACTTTGTAGAGGTTTGCTAATCAGATTTAGGAATGATATAAGTGTGTGGAGCTGATTAACATAGTGGACAACAGAATTTAAACTGGAAATAGTTTTAGTTGGCTAGAAAACAGGAAATTTAACAGGGATGTGTACAGTGTCCTAAACCTAGAAGATCAAATGTAAACTTACAGGGTGAGAATTGAGAAACCTGGCTTGAGATCATTTCATGTGAAAATACCTGAGGGTTTTTAGCAGGCTCCAACTCAACTGACCACCGCAGTCTGATGTAGCTACACGAGGGCACGTGAACACAAATACACACGTGTATGCACACTACTAAAGCATTCCTCTACTGTAATAAGGGTCGTGATCACAGGAAGACAGCAGTCTAGCTGCCCTTTGCCCTGGTCAGAGCATGCCAGCGGTACTATGCTCACTTCTGGGCACCATATTCTGAGATGGCGTAAATGGCAAGCATTGGGGGAGGAAGGCTAGAAAGTGCTGGATACTGAAACACAGGAATGAATGAAAGCAGCCAGGGCCCTTATTCTCAGAAAGCTTACAATACAGTGATATGGAGAAGCAATCAACCCTACAAATACAGGTAAAAGTCAGAGCTGTAAGGAGCACAGAAAAGAGGTCAACGAGGCCGTGAGACTTTTACTCTGGAGTTCTTCCTAGTCTGGAGACATAGGAAAGGGCCAAGCACCCTGAGACCTATGGATGAGAAGGAGTTAACCAGGCCAAGGCCAAGAGTCTTCCAGCAGAGGAAACACCACCAGTGAGGGTGGGAGACGTGGCCCCGCATGGCCTCGGACCAACCAGGAGTGGGGGTGCTGCCTAGAGAAGCAGGAAGGCTGAGGAGAGGAGGAGGCGGCCTTCAAAGTGTTTTGTGCAGAAAAGGGTTTGGGGTGCTTTCTGTCGACCTCAAAGGGCAAAATCAGGACCGTTGCAGTCCCACAGATGGCAACAAGTGAGGGGCAGATTCTGCTCCCTTTGCCAAAGAACTTTCCATCTTAGCCAGTGACCAAAGAATGTTCTTGATATTCTAAAAAAAACCAGTTCTTTCTTTGAGTGGGAAATGAAACCAGAAAATTCCTGCCATTCTGTTTGCACTATCCCATCAGCCTGGGGAGTCGAGCTGGAAATCACCCGCGGCACTGACTGTTGCTGTAGAAAACAGCTGTCAAAGGTTTCTGACCACAGCCCACAGTAAGAAATACAGCCCGCTGCATACATGTGTGTGAATGTAGAGAACTGAAATGAAATTTTATGGAATATCATACTTCACCCATTTTTTTAATCCTAGTCATAACCTACTAACTGTTCATGACCCCACTAATGAGGGATCAGTCTCAGTTTGAAAAACACTGGCTAGAAGCCCAGCTTCTGAGAAGTGTCCCCTGTGCCATGTTTCCTCAGTTGGGTTAGCCTCTCCTTAAGGCTCCCTGAAGGACAGGGGGTCTTGGGGTCTGGGCCTGGGCGGTGCTGAGAAGTCACTCCAGTCCTCTCCCCGACCCACCGCTCACTTCGCTCTGCACCTTCTTCCTCTCTTCGCAGACTTAGACCCCTCCCACCCCCTGCTCTCTCCTCCAGCCACCCCACGCCCCGCCCCAGGATCACACGTACACCTGGCTCCCCCAGGCAGGGGAAGGAGGAGTAGGAAAGCAATATCCGGCATTCTCAACACTGGGTAGCACCGAGCACGTTTTTTTTTTTGTACGGGAAAGATTAGAAATGGTAACTGAGTCCTCAGCCCACAGAAGCCTCTTTAAACAACACATTGTTAAAAATTTCAACATTTGTAAGGGTATCAGTTTTCACTATGTATTATTGCAAATGTAGTATATTTTAATGTAAGTACGAAAAATAGATGCCTGTAGCTCATCCAGGGCCATAAATATTTTTATCATACATTTTTAAATGGGAAAATAGGTTATAAATAAACTTTAGTAACTCTGCCTATTTTGACATTGGAGGCTGCCTATATGTAAAAGTACAGGAAACCTCTATATTCACAGGTTCAGGATTTGTGGTCAAAAAAAAATGCAAGCCTCATCCTCCCTGCCCTTGTGGCTTTACCTGCCTCTTTCCAGCGGTTCTGCCCCTGTGTCACCCCGCTTCACACATGGCTGCTACTGCCTACAGAGCCCCAGGCTGGGGACTTAGCAAATGTCACAACTAATATGAAATGCTAAAAACGTATGGGCACACACAGGATGAGTTCTAGCTGTGTGATGCCAAGAACTCAAAAGCATCTTTATTGTCAGTGTCTGCCAGCATCAGGAATAAATCTCCAGTTAAACGATTGTTTGCATGCAGTAGGAAATGCGACTTGAGAAGTTATTCCTCAGGAATCAGATGTGTCACTGAAGGAGTGTGGTGAGGCGGATGAGCATGAGGTATCTTACACAGACGTGCTTTCTGGTCCCGCGAGCTCAGCCACCCTCTCCTCAGCCACCCTCTGCTCATCCTGGCAGGTCACTTGATCCTCAGGAGCCCCATTTCTGGTCTCTAAAAGGAGGATTCAATGAGATAATGTGTATCTATTGGCTGTAAATAGTAACCACTTTAAAATGTGCCTGTTATAATTTTTTAAACATCTGATTTCACACTGAAATGAAAAATAGTTTCTTTTTTAGCCTGTCCTACAAAACTCACATGAAGAGCATTTTGGAGCTGACGTACGACTGGCAGTGCCATCAGCCTCATCAGGTTTCTGGTGTTGTTTCTGTTCAGGTCGCACGGCTCATGGAGATGGGATTTTCTCGAGGTGATGCTTTGGAAGCCCTGAGAGCTTCAAACAATGACCTTAATGTGGCTACCAACTTCCTGCTGCAGCAGTGACGGTCCCAGCTGACAACACTGGCGCTTGCCAAGCTGCTGACCACAGCGGGCGCTGTCCCCGATACCGAATCAGCCTGAGCACCCAGCCCCGTCTGGCACCTACATTCTCACTGTTCTCTTGGGCAGAGGGTGGTTCTCGCGCTCCCTCCTTTAATTCCAAGATCGTTACTGTAAGAGTATCGAAAATACATTTCCGTACTCTAAGTTTGCCATTAAATTAGCATGTGTTTTCTATCTTTATTTTTTATCGGGTATTTTCCTTAGTTTGAAGAATCATCACTCGTTTCTAATGTTTAAAATGCATTCAGATTGCAGATATCTGCAAGCAGTTGACGAACACTCCAGATGAGAAATTACTGCTATTATAATATTCTTTTTATTATAATGCATCTTCCTACATTATATCTGATCATAAATGCCGTAAAAGGAGAAAGGGGAATGTTTTAAGAAAGGACATGTCAGATTATTCCACATGGACTTTTTTCATCTCTTTTTTTTTCTCAAATTGGCTTTCAAACCCCAGTGACTGTTCAGTGTCCACACTTCCAAGGGGGTGAGCAGTACCCATCTGCTGCGTGCAGTGCTGGCCAGGCCTAGGTGATGAAGGAGAAACAGAACTAAATTCTACTCTATACTGTCCCAGCCCATTCTTGTCCAGGGAATTTTCCACCCCCTCCTCCTCCCCACTTCCATTAAAAAATAATGATGATAAATGCTGAATCTAGGATCTGGAATACTCCATGAAACTTAACTCGAGTTAATTTTACATAGAATATCCACAGTTATCCACTCAGGTTGGGGTGAAAATGAGGCCAAGAGAAAGCAAAGAGGACAGTGGGCAGGCTGGAGCAATACGGGGCCAGACCCACGTGCTCAGTGGCTGGCCCAGCGTGGGCTCAGCCCTAGAGCAGAAAAGAAAACACTCTGCCCCTCCCAGCTGCAGGGCCAGCCCCTCTAGAAGCAGGTTCTCCCTGGCCCCAAGGATTGACCGGAAATTCGGCATAAGGCAGAGTAGACCGTGGAGGATTCCATCACAGAGCGGTGGAGAAGGCCGGAGGTGGACGAACATGAAAAGATCTAAAGCAGGGTCACTCTTGAGATTTAAGGAAATTGCAATGATTGTGTTCTGTAAAATGAGTAGAAATATATCAAATTGATGTAAATTTGGACAGATATGAAACAAAATAAAGTTTTTAATGTGTTTTACTTCTTGGTATTTTTTTATTAGACTTACCTAAATAAAACTTTGTTCCAGGCTGTACTTTTTACCACCAAAAAAAGAAAGAAAGAAAAAAAAAAAGCCAGACTGCTCATCTCTCTTCAGAAGATTTGGGTGCTTTTTTTGAAGTGAGAGAAGCCTTTCGTTCCTGTGATTGAGACTGATTCCCGTGAGGCCCCGTTCTTAGGCTTACCTAGGCCACCAGGCCACCGGGCTGCTCAGCTTTCTGGGAGCCCAGCATGTCCCAAGCACAGGCTGTAAGGACAGTCGACGGTAGTGGAGACATCCTCGACTGACCAAGGGCACATACAGGACGGCCTGAGTGTGCTGACAGTAGATTCATGTACGACCTTTGAGACAAACCTAAATCCAACCTCTGTCCTTCCAAGGCAAAAGATCTGGGGAAAGAACAACTGTGTCTAAAAATACACCGTCTCCTATGTCCCTCCTCACCTTCGAACAGCACCTAGCAGAGTAAAACCAAACCAGAGGCGAAATTCTCACTCCCCTGAGACCATTGCTTCCCTCCCAGGGAAGCAATGTGCAGATCACGGTATGAAGCCTGTATTGAAAAGGATTAACCACCCGAAGTTCTTATTTGTTTTTTGTCTGGTCAGGATGCCCTCACAAACATGATTCCATTCCAGAGATCCTTGTCCTGCTAAAAAGAGCGTTAGCGACCCTCTACTTCAGTCTTTAGAGAATAGAAATTGAGGTCGCTATAGGTGGTATGACCATAAGACATACCCCTAAGAGTGGCAGAGCTGGGTGACAGCCTCGGGTTTTTCCTGACTTCTTTCAGCCTCCTTTCTAGTTCCCTGCAGCTTCCGAGGTCTCACCTACCCAGCGGTGGCCATTATTTTCCATCCTTTTCATGCAGCCACCTGGCCATTGTCCCCCTTCATCAGTCACCACCCTCTGAAACATTCCTGTCATCCCCTCCCCCCCTACACACACACACACACGCCACAGACTTCTTACTCGGGCATGTTTCTCTGTCTTACCGGAGTTCCCGTCGCTGGCCCACTCTTGGTTCCTGCAGATTTTGATGCACACTGCAGCTGCCTGCTGCAGGAATTTGAATTCCTGAGAACACCCACACCTCTTATCAAGACACTTGAACATTTTTCAGGCTGTTCAGACTCCCTAAGGGAAAACTTGTGGTGCCTCATGCATAGTGACCCATGCCAGGGGCAGGGGTGGGCGGGGCGGGGGTGCATCAACGAGCCATTTAGTTTGGTTTCCTAAGGTCTAGAAAAGGTCACTTCGGCTTTTGATTTTGCGCAGATGGTAGCAGATCGGGCCTAATTATCAAGCAAGCAGATTCCAGATTGTGAAATGGGATGAAGCATGAAAAAAAGGTCTAGTGACACCCCCCCTTCCCAAATAAAGGAAAGCCTGCCTCAGAAGTCCTGATTCATAAACCTAGACTGAGTTTGGGATTAGAATGGTGAAAATTTTAGGAAATCGAGCACAGAATTGTAAATGCATTCTAGAGTCATTTAGAGTGTTTTCTGAGTCTCTGAGTTTATGTTCCTTCAACAGTTGTTCTTAAGTGGAAATCAGGTAGCTTAAGTGATACTTAACTTGTGAGAATCACAAGGTTATTTTCTTCACAGTCCCCTAACCAATATTGTGTGTTTATAAAGGAATGGACCGGGAATGTCAAAATTGGCTTTCTGGCTCAGACTAAAATTTGAGTTCTGAAACAGCAGTCTTACGTGTAAGAAAATTTGCCAGAATCATGTGAATTTACTAACCGGCTTGATATAGTAGTTCGTAATGGAGAACCCCACAAGAGCTAAATGTTGAGGGTGCCTCTGGTGGAGCTAGGATTTCAAACAGAGTCATTTAAGTGTGGCAGGGAGAGGGGAGTGGTAGACATGGTTTGGACCTAAAGAGGCTGGGGGAAGTGGTCACTAGATATTAGGAATCAATCTGAAAAGAGGCGGGAATTAGAGAACTAGATTGGGAGCCCTGCCATACTGATAACGAAGTACATTGGATGACTATGAATATGGAGAGAAGGAGGTTAATTTTAATGATAGAATCTTAAGGAATTCTTGCATTTCTAGTGCAGAAAGAGGAACAGAAGTAGGAGGGAAATCATAAGAGGGTAGCCCCCTCTGGGGAGCTAAGAATATCAAGGAAGGGTGGCAGGTGCTGCAGGGCAATGTCACGGGCAAGGTGGTGTAAGCCCAGTGATGGCAGGTTCCAGAGGACGAGACTTGGAACGTGAGGCCAAGGGAGACAGAGGGGTGGTTTGCATGCACTCGTCCAGGAAATCTGGTGGGGAAGGAAGAAGACAGAGGGGCTGTTCCTGGGTCGACTTGTAGGTCAAGGGAAACAAGTCAGTAATGAGAGCCCCTGAGATCTAGCCCTAGGAAGGGGCGTGATCAGGAACTGCAAGGAGAGAGCGACCTTGGAAACCAGGAACAGGTCAGTCTTCTGGACCTAGAGGAAGGAGAGGGACAATTATGAAAACTGCAGGTGAGTCGAAAACTATAAGGCAAAGTCGAAGGAGCTCAAGTGGTTGTTTCTAGCTTCTTAATAAAAAAGTAAGTGAAGGTGAGAGGCCCACCGTGGGGCTAGGGGCTCGAGGAGGGTGGACACCGTAGGGCGCAAGTGAGATGGATAAAGAGGAAAGAAAACACGAGAGAAAACACGAAAGATCTGTATTGGCCAGAAATAAGGGCTTTGACCACTTTTGTTTACTGTCTGCAATATTTTGGTCTGCTGAACTCCTAGGCTGTGGGAATTTCATAGCCCTGAGAGATTTAGACGGGAATTCAGGCAGTCCCAGACACTAGCTCCAGTGTGCGGGCCCTGCAGTGTCTTCAGGCTGGCCCACAAATTCCCAGGAGAGCTGGTAGGTTCTATGACCTTTTTCTTTCTTCTGAGCCGCCCTTCAAGTTTGAGGAGACTTGGAATAGGAGGAAAGAGAGAGTGACCCGGGTCCTGAGGAAGGAGCCGGGCAGAGGGGTCTACTCAGCTTCCAGTTACCCCAACACACACCCTGGTCCTCACCCAAATACAAAACTGCCTTAGTGGTGCTGGGATTCCTCCAAGGCCAGGGTGGGGCACTATCTCTGAGCGGCCAGAGCCAGATTTCCCAGGTCCTCTGACTCTACCATGACAAAGCAAAAGAAGCTACAAGCGTATTGCAGCATGACCCGGAACCCACGGTCACTGAAACTAGAGAAAACCTCCAGAATCCCCACCTCTCGGCGCAGGCACGTTATGACTTCTCTGTTCAATCTAACTTCTGCCACTTTGCCCAGACCTTTTAGTTCCTCCACTGACTTTTACAAGCAAAGCTGACACCCTTTTCCCTGAGTATGGTATCGAAAATTTAGACCATAGATTCATAGAAGGTTCATACCTTTTTAAAAACATTTGTTCAGCACCCCGCTGTCTGCACAAAGAGCTTCTGGGGGCTGCTGTGGGGAAACACACTCTAATTGCACAAGGCCAGGATTCCCCCCATGGGGCCAGAGTTGTCTTTCCAAACCACTAAACGTGCCCAAAGCCGTGTCCACCTTGCTCTCCCCAGTGCTGCTCCCAACTCCCAAACTGCGAGCATTCAAGTTTAGGATTGTGTTCCCGTGACTTTCCAAGAGAATTGATGGCAAGTCAATATCTGTCCCCAAGATTAAATTGTCATTAAGGACAAGTCCCTCTTACCAAGGTGGCCAGCTGGAATCTAAAGGGTAGACAGGATTTGACTTTGCGTCTCTGGCTCTTTAACTGGAGGTTGGGGGTTCCTGTGGTGCCGGCCCCTAGAGACTTTCTTTGTAAACCTCATCTTCTGAATTTAGCATTAGGACATCAGATAGTCTCTGTGACAACTTCTCTCCTTTGGGTGGAGGGCATCACTTGACCTCTTCTGCCCTCAGCTTCAGAGATGCACTGTGACCCCAGATAGGAGAAACCCAGCCCAGGATCCCAAGTGGCTGACTTCTGTCACAAATGAGGTTTTCACTTCATTTATTTACAGGGAATTATGGTCAGTTTTGCTCTTTTGCTGCCTTGACAATTCTGTATATGGAGTTTTAATTGTAAGATTACAGTAATGATGCTTGATAGAAGTACCACATTGTATCTGAAAATTGTTCAGCTTGTACCATCTATGCAGAGTTTGTAAGCCCCTTATTTCTGTAACCTGTGACTACCCTAGTCTTTCATATTCATAAAGCTGCCAGAATCACAGAGGTCTTTTCAAAATAAGCCAGGTCTGCACCTCAGAGTGAGCAGGTGTGGTGGAGTGTTGTCTCCTCAGCTGGCAGGGGCCATGTTGTGTTTAAATCTGCACAAAGATGAATGTGGTGTCAATACTTGCTGTTGTCTTAAGGACCTGTTTAAATGGGGGAAAGCGAATTTATTCTGTTTAAGCAAAAAAGTCAAGCAAATCATTGGAAGAGCCAGTTCCCTGAGCAGAGCAGGCACACCAAGGCTAGCCCTCTCCTGACTGGGAAGAGACAGCCCAAAGTGAACAGAATGGCAGACAAACCCAAATATCGTCTCCCGGCCTATCTTATTTCTGATCGTTTGCATGAGGGACCATTTCAACAATCCATGAAATTTCTAAATTCAGAGCTCAAAACCACTCCAAAATGATAAAAACAAATTTGAGGATACAATCGTTTTGGGTCAGAAGAAGTAGATACGATAGGGGATTAATATCTTACATAGATGTTGTATGTACCGTTTTGTATTATGAAATATTCAATAAAAGTTGAAGTCCTCCAAAGATATCTCACATCCCCTCTTACGGGCTTGCAGACTTCTTCTGGAGGTTCAGAGCAGAGGTCCTGCTATGTCGGGAGCACCCTAGAGCCGCAGGCTGGCTGAATGTGACTGCAGCCCAGGAGCGTTGGAACCAGGGGTAGACACGCGCCTTGGGGAACTTCCCACACCAATCCCCTCGTTTTGCAGTGATGACATTTCTGGCTGAGGCCCTGCTGGGAACTGAGGGAGAGCACGGCACTGCCTCAGAACTTACCCATGGATGTCAGCACTTTCCAGAAGATTCCCACATTGTCCTATGCCTTATGCCCCCTGACCAAAGCTGGTAGACATCCTCGAAGAGCACCAGACCCAGGCCGCCTCTAGACTGTCCTGTCTGGTCTGGGCTTGTGGTTTGGGTGGGAATTAATCCACTTCTGCCATGATGTATGCTCCCAACCTAGCCACACAGGGCTCAGGGACCTCTTTAGGGAAAGACAGGGTGCAGATCTGCTGGGCTGAGGGCTGAGGCCCAAGGGAAGGGATTTCTCCTGGGCCAGCACCTGACAGGGCAGGATGTGCATTTCAGAACAAGCCCTGGGCCTCTGGAGGACCCTCCCAGAACCAAGCTAAGCGATGCTCATGGGGAACCTGACGGGTAACCAGCGAGTCTCCTAATGCCAGTGTTTCTCTGATGGGTGTCTCTGTCCACCCAGGGCAGAAATAACCATAAACCTCTTATGGGCAAGGGCTGTGCCACCAGCTCTGCCCCAGCTTCCCTCAGGTGTCTGCCCAGGTGTCCAACGAGTGAGTGAGAGAGGAGTGAGTGAGTATGCAATAATAACAAAATACTTCTCTGCCCTCTTAGGGAATGGCCACTATTTTAAATACAAATGGCACCTGCCAGAAGGTCTTTTGTCCTATGCTGAGGACTGGTAGTTAATTAAAAAGTTGGATAAAGTGCAGAATATCTATATCCCCCCCATATGTTAAGTATTTTAAGTTAAAACATATCAATGTAATTAATTCACCAATCTTCTGGTGTCAATGTGGCCAAGGCCTTTTTTAAAAAATTACAGTTGTACCGATTAAAAATTTGTCTTTCATAATCTACACCCATATTGCCTCATTTATGGGTTCCAGTTTAGATTTATTTGTTAAAGTTAGCTTGAGAACTCAGTGGAGTAATCAGAGTATATGTCATCCTGAATTTTTACATTTTTCTCTAATGCCTTATAATTGTTACACTCACACCTATTTTGACAAGCAGGTTTGCGTCTGTTAGCGCTTCACCTTTACTGAACTTTCCAAAACATTCGATTTATTTCCTATAAAAAACAACTCTTTCTTTTCACCTTTATACCTTATCAGTTTACATAATAATTAAGTTTAGTTATTTAATTTTGAAAACACCAGACAGGAGAAGCTTTGGGAACTACACAGCCATCTCTTGGTAAGCGCAGCACGCCACTTGTGGGGACAGAGGAACACGGGCTGGGGAGAGGTCACCGACCATGAGCAGGCTGTGTGCCGTGGGCGACCCTCAGACACTCACAGCTCCTGAGCTGGCAGAGTGGAGTGTGCAAAGGGAATGTCTATTGTACCTACAACCGTCAAGAATAGTGGAGAAAATCACTCAGATTGGGAGACTCACCAAAGAGGGGACCCAAAGGGCTGTGTTAAGAACATTGAAGGGCCTCTGTCTCTGACTCCTTATTCTGCTTCCTAGATGCCCCCAAACCTCACCGAGCTTGAGCGCATGAGTAACAGGGTGTCACTAGCTCCAGGGTCAAGGTCAGGGCCAGGGTTTCTCACTCACCTCCCAGAACACGAGCCTCACCTCCCCGCTCCTGGCTCCCTTGCCTCACACAGTAAGTGCCAAGGACAGGCATCGACACATGGACAGGAAGGTTGACTTATTAGCCCCCGAGCCCGTATCCTTCTTCTTGCTCTCTCTGGCTCTGCCCTCCTTACCTTCCCTCCTCTTCTCATTTCTGTCTCCACTGTTGTATGGCTACTGGACTCCATACCTGCCACTGTGTTCCTAGATGAGAGAATGGATGCCAGCCAGAGGCCAAACTGGCAATCGAAGCCAGGCCGCCCACACCGAACAAAAAAAGAAAACCGCTAAAGATACTAAGATAGATACATGGCAAAGTCTATGAATTCATGGAAAACCAGGCTACACTTACTGGTCTTAACTGGTCTCATCCGCAGAAGTCACAGTCTCAAAGCTGAAAGGGCCGTCAGCGATCATCCTGACTAATGTCCTTCTTTCACACATAAGGCCAAGTTCTGGAGCCACCCGTGACTCACCAAGGCTACCTGGGGCCCAGCAGGCCTGGAACCCACATCTTGCGAGGTCTCCATCCAGGAGTCCCCGTCGGCCCCACTCATCAGCAGTGGGCTTACTTTGCAAAGTTGGAGGTAAGACGCAGAGCTCTCGAGCCCACACTTTCTGAGGAAGGTTCTTCTAGGTACGTGACCTCTCACCTCCTTCACCATTCTCGAACTGGCTGGTTTCACAAGCTCTGCCTGTGGAAAGGACTGCGGTTACCACTGGTCTTCTCAGTCACATCCCTGCACATACCAGAACTCTCCGTGAGTATAAAAGATGAGCACATGGATAAAGCAAGAGATAAGATTAATGGACTTCTGCAGAAGTACTTGACAGAGTAGGGCAGTCGAGCAAGCAGGGGAAAAATCAACTTTAGGCCATAAGATGGGCGGGGCTCTACATGAAAGCTGCTCGCTAAATCTGAGTCATCAGCTTGACCTAGAGAGAAAAAGCATGGCAAAGCTGTACTGTGTACGTGCTAATGCAAGCATGGGACACTCTGGGGCACTGGGGCCCCCCTTACAGCCACAGCCCCAGCCCCTGGCTGGCCTTACAGCCAGGTGTCACCTGACCTTCTAATAGATTTGACTTCAGGCTCACTCTCCAGTGGAAACACTACACTCGCTTCAGATAGAACACATTTTTAGCTCTTGGAGGTGCCTAAGAAAATAAGTGGGAATAATAACATTCGCTATATTTTGGCTTCTAGTATTCTTTCAACAGGTGGTAGGAAGTGTGAAGTTTAAAAGAAGAGAGCAAAATCCATTCATTTTGCTTAAATTGTGCGGAAAGATTAAGAATGCTGTGTTAGTTTGCTGGAACTGCCATAACAAGGTACCATAGATGGGGTGACTTAGCAACAGAAATTTATTTCCTCACAGTGCTGGAGGCCGGAAGTCTGAGATCATGTGTCAGCAGGGCCGGTTTCTCCTGAGGCCTGTCCTTGGCTTGTAGATGGCCGCCTTCTCTCTGTGTCTTCAATGCTCTTGCATCTGTGTGTTCCTGTGTCCTATCAGATTATAGCCCACCCTAATGACCTCATCTTAAAAACTCCATCTCCAAATACAGTCCCATTTGGAAGTACTGGGGGTTAGGATGTCAACATATGAATTTTGGGGGGACACAATTCATCCCATAACAAATCCTCTGGGGATAGAAATAAGGAACTACTGAGGACAAAAAGACCCTCCACACTCCAGTCCACAGTGATGACGCTTGCTGGGGCAGAAAGGTGGTGGGTAACTAAGGCAGCCGTCACTTTCCAGTCCAGTTAGTTATACGAACACACTGGGGAGGCAGCCAGGTGTGTGGGATGATACAGGTTCTCCAGGCACAGCCCCTCGCTCTCCAGGCCCTGATCAGCTGTGTGACTCAGATATGTCAGTGGCCTTCCTGTGCAATGAGAAGACTTCCGGTCCAGCCCTGCTTACCTTATATGTCCTGCTCTATACTGGACACCTCCACATGTCTGTCTGTCCCAGGGGCACCCAAGCCACTCTCACCTCCAAACTCTATCTTATCCCATATTCTCTATCCTGCAGATGACACCACCATCAACCCAGTCATCCAACCCCAAACCTAGGAGTCTTCCAGACACTTCCCCTAAGCTCTTCTCCCATAGTCTGTCAATCTTCCCTTAACACTTAACACATTGTGTTGTCATTGATTGTAATCATATGTGTCACCTGCTGGTCTACATGATCCATGAGGTTTAGGGGCCATGTGTCCATTATTTGCACTGTGTCCCCAGAGCCTAGGATCATACATGATAAATGTTTGAATTAATAAAGAAATGAGTGTTGGAGATGAGTATTGGCCCAGAGGCAAAATTTTAAATTATGGGAGAAGCAAGGTGTCTGCAGCCTGCTCTTTCTCTTCAGGCCTCTTCCATCTCTCTGAACCTCCCCATCTTCAGGGCGCGTGGCCCTTTATACTTTCAGATTGGGCTAATGAGTGTTTACTGAGACTGAATTTCGGGAATGTGCTGCCTCAGTCAGTTTCTAGCACTTCACACCTCATGCGCAACACATCAGGCATCAGCAAACACACAATCATACACATGTGGAGGGCTCCTTGCTTTCCTGGGACAAGCCACCTCCCACTATCTGTCTCACCGAAGAGCTCCTAGAGGCAATAGAGCATACATCAGGGCTCATTGGAATCAAGCATTTTGGGCGCTGGAAATGCAGTGGACATTTGGCATCCAGGGGAACCAGAGCATCAAAGCCATTAGGGATTCATGTTGCCTGAGGTGAGATCTGACCAGCTTACCATAGTGTCGGGGTCCCTGAGGGTGGCACAGCCTATCCCTGAGCCTGACTGCCCACACATACCAGAGAAACTTCTCAGTCTCTATGCCTGTCTGTCCCATACGCAGTTTACTTGGCAAAATGAGAAAGAAAACTGTAGTGAAAGCTGGACAGTGGTTAACTTGTGGTGTGCGGTGGTGCCAAGGAAGTAACGATTCTCAGTGGAAACATCCTTTCTGGAGAAAGCCAAGAGCCCGTAGGAACATTTGAGTATCTATGAACTTGATTTATGAAACTCTCTGTTCTTCCCACTTAAAATGTCAAGTGATTAAAATTCTTAGAAGTTATCACTAGACCCTTCACCTGCTGGTGGAATCCCCCGGACACCTCCACTTGTGGTGCACCCTTTGTCCACCCCCAGGTAATCAGACTTGGGGACCTCATTCCAGACCCACAGGGCTATCCTGGGCCCTTAGACCCTCCTCTGGACTAAACTCCCACATGGAGGGAAAGGAGACCCTTCAAGTGGGTCACTCTGGCACTTCCATCTCGATATAGAGTAATCTTGATAGGATCTGAAAAACAATCCATGACAGTTAAACTTTCTTTTAACCAGCTAGTGTTTAAAGCAGACTCCTCTTTCTCCTTCTTCCAAGCCTCCCCCTCACAGTGGGGCTCTGAGGTGGTGTGGGGGCTTGGAGCTGGGGAGGGGTCGGGGATGGGCTGAGACTCAGAGAAGAGTGTCTGGGAAGAGGGGTGTTTAGAAATAGGTGGATGTTATGCGTTGGATTTTGTCTCCTAAAAAGATAAGATGAAATCCTAACCCCCAGGACCTGTGAATATGACCCGAATTGGAAACAGGGTCTTTGCAGGTGTAATGAAGTTAGGATAAGGTCCTTAGGGTGGGCCTACTCCAAGATGACTGGTGTCCTTATAAAAAGAGGAAAATACCATGTGAAGACAGAGACGCACAGGGAGAACTCCACGTGAAGATGAAGGCAGAGAACCAGGTGATGCTTCGATAAGCTTAGGAATATCAAAAATTGCCAACAAACCACCAGCAGCTGGGGAGAGGTCTGGAGCAGCTCTCAGCAGCTCTACTCACACCTTGATTTCGGACTTTTAGTCTCCAGAACTGTGAGAAAATAAGTCATTGTTTTAAGCCACACAGTTTATAGTACTTTGTTACAACAACCCTCACAAAAAATACCGCAGGCAAGAGAGTCAAGTGCATCTGAGGATGGCCAGTGGCTCTGAAACTTGAGCATGCAACAGAGTTACCGGGAGGGCTTGTTCAGACAGTGCTGGGCCCCACCCCAGAGTGGCTGGTTCGACAGGTCTGGAGTGTCACCCAGGAATATGCATCTCTTACAGGTCCCCAGGTGGTGTTGATGCTGCTGGTCTGGGAACCACATTTTGAGAACCTCTGCTCTAGGAGACAGGGTGTGGCCTGGGCATTGGAACCTTCTAGCCTCAGTAATCAAGAAATGTACATCCCTGCTGATATGAGCTGTGCCAGCCCACTTAGAAAACTCCAGTAGCACAATCAGTTTTCATTTTAAATGATTTCTTCAGTTTTAAATGTTTTATACATGTGTTGACTCACAAACTCCCACAATCACCCCATGTGGTAGATATAGTCCCTATTTTGACAGACAAGGAAAATGAGGCTCAGGTGGGGGTGTGAATCCTCAGCAGGACTTCCTCCTGACTCCCCAGCTCAGGATTCCACGCTCAGATCCTGGCCATGGGGCATCCCTGGCTGGTTCACCTCTCAGAACTTAGATTTCCCTCATCCTTGTAAATCACATCCATCATGGCCTTGTCGGGGAAGAAAACTGGAAAAGAAAGCCATTCCCATTCATGGGCGGCCAGAGCTGCAAATCAAATGTGCATCACGGCTCTGCTCCCTCTCCCCAACCATTGTTACCACTTCCTGCCGGATCTCATGATCTGGGTCCTCTTTCCTGATCCTCTTTTGTTCCCAAATGCCCTTTGGATATGACTTCCTCCTTCTGGCATCCACCTGCTAGTAGCAAACCGGGCCCTACACGGGTTTGGGCTAAGAAGCCTGGAGTGCAGTGTAGACAGGTTATGAGAAACATTTGAGAGGATGAGCAAGGATTTGTAGCATCCAGAGTCAGATAGGTATCAGCAGCCCAGCTTGCTGAGGAGCCTCCTGGTTCTGGAAGTAGCTTTTGTTGTCACACGTCGTCACAGGGCAGGCTGACAGGCCCCTTCTTCCTCTTCCATGTCCTTTAACAAGTGCTGGCTTAATGCAAACTGGATGGGAGAGTGAGTTTTTAACCCAGGCCAGGTGTGGACACAAACTGCTGGGCACCTATGAGATTCACTCAGAGAGGCCGATGACATAGAGTGCAGAGATAGATCTTTCAGCCGAGGTTCCACACCTTGAATTCCAAATTCTCTAAGCCCTTGAACCCCCAGCCTCGCAGGCTGGAAGCATCTCCACTGTGGGTGCTGGCCATCACATCCCCAGGACTGGTGTTCAGTGCTGGGACCTGTGTGGCCACAGAGGCCCATGGCCATGTGTCTGTAGGTAACCCTGGAGCTAGGGACAGGGGCAGAATGGAGGAAAAGCATGCCCAGGACTTTGACATGAGCCCCTGAGGGCTTTTTGTGGCATGCAATATATCAAACTGCATGAGAGGAATTATCCACATCCACTCAAGCCAGCAAGAACGGACTGAGCACTGACCCTCATTACAGGTGTAATGAGAGCTGTTATGCAAGGGGCAGAGAGAAGGGGGCTCAGTGCAGGCATTTCTCAGGAACTTATAGTCTAGGTACCACCTGGGACAGTCCCCTCTCAAGGGAGCATAGTGTAAAGCTCTACTAGGAAGAGAGTCAAGTGCCAAAAATGTAGTCAGAAATTGCAAGATGCACGAAGCAGATCGTTGGGCACAGAAGGGCATCATGGCGGGGCAGGGAAGGGAGAACTTCACGGATGGCCCCATCAGAGGCTTGAGGGGCAGGGAGAGAGAGAGAAGAATGAGGGGCTGCCCAGGGTGGGGAAAGGTCACTGTGGCTACGAGCAGGGAGGACTGGGGCTCATGCAGCCAAGACAGACATCATCACGCTGGCACTGGTGCTCCCCACACTCTGGCAGGGAGGTGTGTGTTTTATTTTACAAAAGGCAAAATCGCCCAAGTTGAAATGCTCTATACATTGCTTTGAACTCAAGAAGGTGCCACAAAAGGTTTGTTTTGAGCTAATGTAAACAACACTTAAGTGGATAAGCACTTTCTGACATAACACAAAACTAATGAAAAACCGGAGCCCGTTCTTTCTTCCTTTCCCCCATATGGTCCCCAATTACACAGGTGATGTGGGAATGCTTTCTCACTGCGCATGATTCCAACTCCTCAAACAAAAGTTAACACAAAGTCCCTTCATCATCTCTCCTACTCCCCAACCCAGAGGACTCTCAGTCAATAACTTGGTGACCACGTTTTCTGATTTTTCAGGGAAACCTTGTCATTTTCATAAATGTCAACTCTAAGCTTTTACCAATTTTGGTTTAAAAGGTGAAGTATTTTGCTCTTTACCAATTTTGCCTCCCCAATTTTGAAACATAAATCTAAATTACTGATCTAGTACTCAGCCAACGATTCTTTTGGTGGTGTCTAAATTTACTGTGAAAATACTCTTCTCCCAGAAGAAACAGCACATACCCCTGCAGAGATGCAGGAGCTTCGTTGTTATTTATTACGATGCATCAGAGGTGGATTCATCATGAATCTAATGAAGTTCAAGCTTTAGGGCCCCTCGCTTACCATCCCACACTCTATATCTAGCTTTGTATTTATGATTTTATATTCTTTTTCTTAAAGATCCCTCCCTCCCCCAAAATTGTATTAATTTCAGGCCCCCAACCCGAGACCCCTCCCTGGATACAGTTTCAAAGCCAATGACCCATTAGACTTTATTCTCCTCTAAGGGTAGGGAGCCTCCAATCTGGTCGATATTGTCTGTTTCTGAGGAAGCTCTTCCCAGGGAGGAGGAAGAGGAGGATGCTGGTGCTCTGAGTTTTAAAATGCTGAGGAGCCATTTCCTGTAATGTGTAGATGCAAAGAAGTAAATGATGGGGTCAATGCCACAGTTCATGTTCATAAGGGACACGGTAAGCTGAAGGGACACTTCAAAAGCCCTCTGCTCAGGGCAGGATGGCAGGTAGAGCATTTGTCTCACCATGAACTGGATGATGTTGAGATGGTAGGGGCTGAAGCACACAACCACAGCAACCAGCACCGTCAGAGTGAGCGCGCAGGCCCTCCGGTGGTGCCCTTTCTCACTCGTCAGGGGGTTGCCCTGGGCTGTGCCGCACAGCTTCAAGGTGATCTTCATGTAACAAAATAGCATGATCCCCACGGGCCCACAGAAGCTTATAACGCAGGCCACTAGGACAATGGGGGGCAGCCAGAAGACCTCCTTGACACTGACGTACTCCATGCAGGTGATCTTGCCTGCCACAGGCTTGCTCATGGACATCGAGAGCAAGGGCACCGTCTGCAGAGCCGCCAGGGCCCAGACAGCCACACAGACGAGCCTTGCTCGGCTGGCACTGCGGAGCCGGGGGCCCTGTTGGGTGCAGACCACAGCCAGGTAACGGTCCACACTCACGCACGTCATAAGGTAGATGCCCCCATAGGTGTTCACGTAGAATATAAATGCTGTCAGCCTGCAGAGCCCTTCGCCAAAAGGCCAGCTGAAGTCCAGCATGTAATAGGTGATCTTCCCAGGCAGGGCCAGTGTGAACAGTAGATCAGACACTGCTAGGTGGACCAAGTAGACACATGTTGAGTTGATCTTCTTGCCCTTTTGACAGGCAAGGCAAAGGGCGAGGATGTTTCCCAGGGCGCTGAAGATGAAGAGGACTGTGTAGAACAGAGAGAGCATCACGCTGGCCGCCCGGGGTGGGTGGTGAGGAAGGCAGAAGCTGGCATTGTGAGAGATGCTGCTTGGGTCAGCTGTGCTGGAAGTCATGTCATGGAGGTCCTTGGGGAGACTTAATAAACAAACAAACAAACAAAACAATATTGAATCAGTGGAGTTATGCCTCTAGTTAGCAATAATTAATAATTTGCTGAGGCGACATGCACATGAAAAACACATCTCTTTTTAAAAACTTTTTGTTGAAGTGTAACATACTGTTCCAGTTGCTACTGCTGTGTAACAAATTACCCCCAAAATTTAGCAGCTTAAAACATACCTCATTATGCTCACAGCTTTTGGGCAGGACACAGTGGGAATGGCTTCTCTCCGCTCCTCAGTATTAGCAGCCTCAGCTGGAAAGAGTCAACAGCTAAGGGTGACTCAGTGGCAGAGCTGAAGCTATTGGAGATGACTTCACTCTAATGTGTGGCAGCTAATGCTGGCTTTCAGCCAGAGTTTTGGCTAAGACGATCACCTAAAGCATGGGCACACAGGCTCCTCATGAGACACGGGCTTCCTCACAGCATGGCAGCCTAAAGGTAATTAGGTTTCTCACACAGAAGCTTGAGGCTCCGAAAGAAAGTGTCTTATTAACTGGGACAACAGCTCCATGTATTAAAATGTCTCGTATTTTCTGTATTCTGATACACTGACATCTTGCTGCTTTGCTGACCCTGGAGGGATTGCCTCTCCCTGGGTTAGCCCATTCCTTGAGTGTGCTTTTCAAATGCAATCCAACCAATCCAGAGCCACACCCCAACCACCTCGTTATTTGGCTTTCACATTATCTTTCTTCCCTAATCACCCCAAACCCAAGGTCCACACTTCCAGGGGCAGCCCTGTTTCCAGAGCCCGCTGAAATTATTCACACTAACCAATCCTAAGCCTGTTTACCCTGCCTTGCCTGTTCTTTTCCTCAGAAACCACAATAGAGGCTTTGCTCTTATTTCCAACCCTCTCATTCTGTGCCCTCGTGCTTCCTGTGTGGCCCCCTGTGATGTGGTGTGCCCCTTCTTCTTGGGGTCCATGTGTAACTGTCTTTTTCAATGGCAATCGTCTCCTGATCTGTTGGCCTTACTGAACTTCAAATTTTCAATTAATACACTGTATTTTAGAACACTGAATCACCTCTTCTAACCTAGCCTTGGAAGAGTTACATCATCACTCCAACCACCCTCTATCGGTTACAAGTGAGTCACAAGCCCACCCAAAGTCAAGAGAAAGGGACATATAGCCCCCTCCTCTTGATAAGAGGAATGTCGAAGAATTTGCAGCCATTTAAAACCTACAACAAATACACGCGAAAAGTACACAAATTATAAAAGTACAGCTTGACGATTTTCACAACATACACATGCGATTAGCACCCAGATTAGCAAATTCACCTCACCAGCCCCCCAGAAGCTCTCCTTTGTCCCCTCACCCTCTACCTCGACTCAAGGGTAACCGCTACCCTAACTGCTAAGATCACAGCTCAGACTCTGACCTCAGTGCCTCAGGAAGGCTTGACACCGATACTCTGAGCCCAGAGATTTCAATCTGCTCAGAGACTTTGGAGAAACTGCCTGCGGATGGCCCGCTGCCGCTCTGGGAAAGACAGGGGCCTGGGGAGGGGCTGCTCCTCCACTCACCCTGTGCCTTCCAGGTGTCCCCGGGGCTCCCCTGTATCGCCCCCTATTTCTCTCTCTCACACACACACAGACATACACACTTTCGCATACTTGTACTCACACATGCTTTCACGCACACCCTTGTGGAGGTGTGACCTGGCACCCCAGAGTGGGCAGGCTGATGCTGTGGCCCTGGGAACACCCCCCCCCACCCCCACCCCACTGCCATCGAAATTGCTGCCCTGTGGAGTAAGCTCTTCCAGGGAAGAGACCAAGTGCCAGTGCGTTCTAGGAGACCTGCTGGCCCCAACTGAAGAGCAGACTCTTCTTCCTTGTTCCTTCCTTCCCTGAGCAATTTGGTCCTCAGGCCACACTGAACTTAGTGGCATCAAATGAGTTGGGGGCGATGGGGAGAGGGATTCTGTGCAGGAGTCAGCATGGGAGCAGGGCAAGGAGAGCTGTCGTAAGCGGCAAGTTTAGCTCAGGAGAATCTCAGCCACAGGTCAACTCACCTTCCAGAATCAACTTTTCCAGTCACAGAGCAGCTACTTGATGCCTGTTTGAAAGTTGTGGGTCCCTTTTCCTGTTCAGGACTCACAGGGCACTGGGATGGGACCAGCTCCTAAAGAGACCCCCAACCTTTGGCAACTGTCCCCTTTCCCTGAATTTTCTGGCCTCTTCCCCAGGACACATAGGCTGGCAGCCTCACTCTACCAGGCTCTCAGGACCTTGGGCCTTGGGGCTGACCCTGAAGCCCACCTGCTTCCTCAGCTGAGGGTGCCTGTACCCCTCCCTTCGCCGGTGGCACACCACAGTACCCCTCAGGCCCTGAAAAGTTTCACCTCCTCTCTGAAACCTTTCAGCCTCTGCAGAATTAATGAGCCCCTCCAACCTTGGTGCTTGTGCAGCTCTTGATGACAGCTCTCAGGAGGCTTCTCACAGTGATACACTCCTCAGCGAACCTCTGCAGCTTCAACACCCTGGGCCCTGTGGCCTGTGCTAGTCCTCCTTTTCCGGTATTTGGCACAAAACAGGTGCTCTGGACCTACGGTCCCGCTGCAAGCCCCATGCTTCCCCTCCCTGGGACACCCACAGAGGAGAGTGGGCAGGTGCTGTCATGACTGTGAGTCTAGGCAGATCAGACCCGAGTTAGGAGCCCTTGAGAGAGGGGCACACTCTCAGGCCCTCACATCTGCACTACTTCCAGAAGGTTCTGAAGATCACCCCTAGGGTCTGACCCAGTGAGGCCCATCAGCAGGTCTCCCTCAATGAGCCGGGGCTGACGCCGGCCTTCGATCTTTCTATCCTGACCCATCCTTCCGTCCAGACAGGGATCCCAGGCTGGTGAGCTAGGGTCTGATAGAAACGTTCTACCCCACTGACAACAGAAGCAGAAAGAGAGGGTGTGAAGAGCAGCTGCAATCTGAGCCTTTCCTTCAGAGCCCCAGGACCTTGCTCACGCCCTGAGAAGAGTCACCTGTAGTTGACCTACCTCGCTCACCAAGGGCAATGCACAGGGAGCCAGCAGAGCCTTGTCCGGTAGTCAGCTGCCTTCCTAGGTGGCACAGGACATCAAAGTGCCTGTGCACTCTCCTCTCGGCAGGAATTAAATCAGTTTACCACTAGACTCCACGCTCTTCCTCTCTTCAGCTACCCCTGCTGAAAAAAAAACAACAACAGAGTATCAGCCAAAGTAATCTTCCTGCCACAGGACGTGTGCCCTCAGCCACAAGACCTCCCTACCTGGCCTATACCCCACAGCTTCGGAGGAGGGAGGGAAGAAAGTCACTTTGGGAAGCCAGTTTCCTCTCTGTTCCATTTCTATGCCTCTGACAGGCTGGGATTTAAACCATAGATGTGACTATGGAGCCACCAGAGTCAGGAAATTCAAAAGCATCCACCATTCTCCCCCCGCCCCATCCATGACTGGCGGTAGTGAGCTAGGAAAGCAAGAAGTGCCCTCTGGGGACCCTGACAAGCTCCCCCTCTGTGTAGGAGAGTGGAGAGGAGACATGTCAGCAGACGGCTCTCCCACCCCGATCACTCATTCCCAGACCCCTGTGTCTCCAGCATGGCATCCTACGTGCCTCAGTTTCCCCCAGGTTAGAATGTGGAGCAACACACCCTCCTATCTGGCCTGCTACTGACGCAGGCCACGGGACCCAATTTTTCCCAGGTATAAATTGGGCCCTAAAAGATGTCCCTCGAAGCTCATGATCTGTTGGAGAGAAGTTTCGTAAAGAAGCCCTGCCTTACCAAAAGCTTGCCATTAAGGTCCCTCTGAGCACCTCCAAAAGGAATAGCTAATGCAGCTTCCAGAGGTGCTCGACTTATACACGCCTCACAGACCCTAGGGGAACCTTCCTCTGTGCCCTCAAGGCATTTGGGATTATCTTATTAAAAGGTGAGACCTCTATGGCTTAGGAAGGGCAAGACGTTATAAAATACTCCATACATTGCATTCAGTACATGTTTACTAAGTGCCAACTTGAAGCCAGGCACAGCACCGTAAGTACAAGTTTGCGCAGGAAGGAAAAACACTTTCCTCTGCCCTCCTGGGTGTAGTGGCTGGGCCCTGCCAATTAAACTGACAGAAGATAGACGAGCAAGAGAAAAGGCACACACATTTCATTTGATGCTAATAGTTTTAGGAGGCACAGGAGTCTTCCCAGAAAAAGAGTAAGATCCCAAAGAAGTGGTTAAGGCCTAAGAGTTTATATAGCATTTTAACAAATGCAGTAAATTGTGGAGATGTGACAAGACAAAGGAAGGTAAATAGAGGGAGAAATTAACATAGGATAAGGGCCGCTTAGTAAAGTTTGTCATGCAGATTCTTTTCTGTTGGCTCTGGGCTAAGCGCCTCTCAGGTGATGACAAGCTGTTCTTTCTCTAGTATGGGGAGTGAGATACACTGAAAACTTACATCCTGCTTTTAGCCAAATCGAGGGACAATAGAGGACTTTCTTCTTCTATTTCTACTATTTCCTTATTGCCTTCAGCTAAAACTCGCCTTTAGGCCAAAGGGCATGTCCAGGTGGCATATTCTGGTCCCCTTCATGCGTACCTGTGACTGGAAAGTGCGTGGCGGGCCCTCCGCCCATGCTTGGCCTGGAATCTGGCGAATCTCTTGCTAAGTTATCATCTCTTCTGTGTGTGCGTAACCTTATCTAAGTGTAAGCAGTAGCCCCCGCTGGCCACTTCTCTCTGTTCCTCATCCTGTGTTGATTGTCTATAGGGCACACTGGACTTCACATTGTCCTTCTCCAATGGTTTCTCATGCAGGAGTGTTTTATTTCAACCAGATAATGAGTTCCTCAGGGGTAGAAACTGCAGCAGCCTCTTTTATCTAAAAGAGCTGCAAAAGTGGGAGGAATGGGAGACATCACATAGTCCTTGGGAACTTTGAACCCAGATGAGAAAACAATTATGTCTTTATTTTCATTAGGCTCTAACTGAAATGTGGCATTGCAGTTATGGACGTGGGCAGCCGGCCACAGTAGTCTGAAGTGTGACTTTGTCACTGATAGAAATCGCGTATTTTTTCATAGTCCATTACAGGTGATTCAGGTACCTTGAAATACAATGTATGTGCACCACTACCTTGAAATTACAGTTGTTATTAGTTAATAAAGAATGATATGTAACATTATATCAAAAATCTGTTTTTTTAATATTTTGAAAACTGTATTTTAATATGAAAAATTTTTTATAATCTTATGTATTTTACTTTACTCATTTAAAACCATTTTACTCTGACAAGGGGTCCTTAAGCTTCACCTGAGGGGTTCCGTGGGACAAGAAAAGATGGAGAACCCTTGAGCTAGTCTAACATTTTTGTCATCCAAGTGAGGGAGCTGAGGCAAAGCATTTCCCAAAGCCTCCTGGCTCATCCATCCATTGAGACAGGATCGGAGCCCTGGTCTCCTGTTCTTTTTCAGGGCTCTCCCCACAATGCAGTGCCTTTAAATCCCTCTACCTCATTTCCACTCAACACCAAACACATCACGACTCAACAAATATTGGTTTCCAAAGGCTGAGATTTGGACCTGAGCTGTGACTTCCTGACCTGTTAACTACCCTGACTCCTTCTCAAGGTGGCTTGACAAACTGCCTTCCTCTTAATCCATTTGTTATCTTGTACCTGATCCTGGATAGAGCACAGTGGCTCTCCTGCTCATACAGGCCCAGGAAACCAATAATAGTAACAGTAACAATAATGGCACCTGTAAGTGAAAACCTACTCTGCACTAGTCACGCTTAGCTTTATTTATTTATACCTCGCTTCATCCACAAAAAGGCATTAGTATCCCCATTTCATAGAAGAGAAAAATGAGGTTCAGAAAAGTTAAAGTGATTTGTCTAAGGCCGTACAGTCAATTGCGTCAAAAATTCAGGTTCTTTTGATGGGTTCAATTACAAGGATGCACCTGGGGCCATAGGTAGGGAGGTGGCGAAGGAATAATGTCTCCCAGATTTAAAGGACAAAATGACTGTGTGCTGCTCTTCCTGGGGTGGGTGGCGCCCCTGCAGCTACGGCTGCTGATGTCTGAGCTTGATGACCACCCTGGGTGTTACCCAGAAAGCAGCTTCAGAAAGGCACTAATTTCTAACCTAATCTGTGCCTGCCCAAGAGAAACAGCCATGGCACCCCTATCTCATCTTTGTGGTTTGCACGTCTGTGTTCCGCAAGCGTCTTCAGCCCCAAGCATAAGCAGTGTGGCACGGTGTGGTTTAGTTCAGGGTACAGCTGTCCTCTGGGTGGGGGGATCTGTGAAGCCAATGCTTTCCCATCCCCTTTTTAATAATGAGGAGGGAAAGGACTGGGAGTGGGTACAGATGTATTTGTTTCTTTTTTTTTTTATCTGTCAATTCATCGATAGGACTTCTAGACACTTGAATAACGTATCTGTTCGCTCATCCATACTGAATGTCTGCATGATATTGAACTTCCAGAACTAGCTGGGGATACAACAGTGACAGAACCCTTCTTCTGATAAAGCGGACAGATAAGCAGACAGGCAAGACATCTACAGAGACAGACGCGACGGAGACAGCAAGTTCAGGGAACGAAGGGAACACCCAGAAGGAGGCTCTTCCTGGTTCTGAGTAGTAAGGGAGGTTTTCCTAGGGATGAATCATAAGGACAATTTGTCAAACATTTCCTGCCACTGAAGCAGAGGGAAAGAGAGTGGGGACTTGTACACTGGATCTTTGTGTCACTTTCATTCATATTTCATTGACCCACATAAGTCACATGGCCACACCTAACTTCAAGAAGATAAGGAAGTGAAATCCTGCTGTGTACTGGGGAGAAACACCAGGAAACCACACCACTAACTGTGTCTGTCTCCAACGAAACCAAGACTCATGTGTCCAGCTACCCAAAGGCCACCGCCTGGGCACACTGGGTCAGGGCAACTCCTCGGACCCATTCTTCCTCCTGGACTGGCCCATCTCCACGAACACACCCTACAGCCACCTGCACACACCTCCCACCCTCTCCTTCAATGCACCATACACCCAAGTCTCTCCCACAACATGCTCGAAGCAGTTGGCCATAGTCTAGGCTTTGCCATCCCTCTCCAGGAAGACAACCACGCAACCACGGCTTCTCGTTTCCCAGTCTTGGCTCTCGGCCTTGACACTCCAGTCCACTCTACATGCTCCATACCATGGTAAGAATGAGTTAGCTAAAATACGCAGTGGCCCTACTTTTCTTTTAGGACGTGATCCTAACCCCATGACTTGGCATTTCCTACTGTCTCTGCCTGGAAGGCACTCCCCCACCTCCACCTATCCTGTCAAGTCAGCTTAACTGCTCCTTACTCAAGACAGCTCTGGTGTTGCCTCCTGCAGGCAGTCTGCCTCGCCCGTCCCCAGCCCCCACCTCATGCAGATGCTCCTCTTCAGACCTCCCATGACATCCCATTCCTCTCTATATTCATGTACGCTGTAAAGGACTACCGTTTGTCTGATTGTGAGCCAGTGCAGGAAGTGATGAGCTGCCACATATCTTTGTCTTTCTAGGACCTTACTCAGGGCCTGGCATGGAAGAGGTGCTTAGTAAATGATTACTGAACTCAGCAGCATTGGTGAGATGCTGCTATTCCAAGCCC
>NW_011888864.1:6486562-6490872 GCF_000151845.1 Pteropus vampyrus | reverse complement strand
CAATTGCGTCAAAAATTCAGGTTCTTTTGATGGGTTCAATTACAAGGATGCACCTGGGGCCATAGGTAGGGAGGTGGCGAAGGAATAATGTCTCCCAGATTTAAAGGACAAAATGACTGTGTGCTGCTCTTCCTGGGGTGGGTGGCGCCCCTGCAGCTACGGCTGCTGATGTCTGAGCTTGATGACCACCCTGGGTGTTACCCAGAAAGCAGCTTCAGAAAGGCACTAATTTCTAACCTAATCTGTGCCTGCCCAAGAGAAACAGCCATGGCACCCCTATCTCATCTTTGTGGTTTGCACGTCTGTGTTCCGCAAGCGTCTTCAGCCCCAAGCATAAGCAGTGTGGCACGGTGTGGTTTAGTTCAGGGTACAGCTGTCCTCTGGGTGGGGGGATCTGTGAAGCCAATGCTTTCCCATCCCCTTTTTAATAATGAGGAGGGAAAGGACTGGGAGTGGGTACAGATGTATTTGTTTCTTTTTTTTTTTATCTGTCAATTCATCGATAGGACTTCTAGACACTTGAATAACGTATCTGTTCGCTCATCCATACTGAATGTCTGCATGATATTGAACTTCCAGAACTAGCTGGGGATACAACAGTGACAGAACCCTTCTTCTGATAAAGCGGACAGATAAGCAGACAGGCAAGACATCTACAGAGACAGACGCGACGGAGACAGCAAGTTCAGGGAACGAAGGGAACACCCAGAAGGAGGCTCTTCCTGGTTCTGAGTAGTAAGGGAGGTTTTCCTAGGGATGAATCATAAGGACAATTTGTCAAACATTTCCTGCCACTGAAGCAGAGGGAAAGAGAGTGGGGACTTGTACACTGGATCTTTGTGTCACTTTCATTCATATTTCATTGACCCACATAAGTCACATGGCCAC
This sequence comes from Pteropus vampyrus, assembly GCF_000151845.1. NCBI lineage: Eukaryota > Metazoa > Chordata > Mammalia > Chiroptera > Pteropodidae > Pteropus > Pteropus vampyrus. Next base: position 6,489,984 of record NW_011888864.1, on the reverse strand, counting down.
ACCTAACTTCAAGAAGATAAGGAAGTGAAATCCTGCTGTGTACTGGGGAGAAACACCAGGAAACCACACCACTAACTGTGTCTGTCTCCAACGAAACCAAGACTCATGTGTCCAGCTACCCAAAGGCCACCGCCTGGGCACACTGGGTCAGGGCAACTCCTCGGACCCATTCTTCCTCCTGGACTGGCCCATCTCCACGAACACACCCTACAGCCACCTGCACACACCTCCCACCCTCTCCTTCAATGCACCATACACCCAAGTCTCTCCCACAACATGCTCGAAGCAGTTGGCCATAGTCTAGGCTTTGCCATCCCTCTCCAGGAAGACAACCACGCAACCACGGCTTCTCGTTTCCCAGTCTTGGCTCTCGGCCTTGACACTCCAGTCCACTCTACATGCTCCATACCATGGTAAGAATGAGTTAGCTAAAATACGCAGTGGCCCTACTTTTCTTTTAGGACGTGATCCTAACCCCATGACTTGGCATTTCCTACTGTCTCTGCCTGGAAGGCACTCCCCCACCTCCACCTATCCTGTCAAGTCAGCTTAACTGCTCCTTACTCAAGACAGCTCTGGTGTTGCCTCCTGCAGGCAGTCTGCCTCGCCCGTCCCCAGCCCCCACCTCATGCAGATGCTCCTCTTCAGACCTCCCATGACATCCCATTCCTCTCTATATTCATGTACGCTGTAAAGGACTACCGTTTGTCTGATTGTGAGCCAGTGCAGGAAGTGATGAGCTGCCACATATCTTTGTCTTTCTAGGACCTTACTCAGGGCCTGGCATGGAAGAGGTGCTTAGTAAATGATTACTGAACTCAGCAGCATTGGTGAGATGCTGCTATTCCAAGCCCACCTACCATAGTTTCTACTGGCTTGTGTTCCCACCTCATCCAAAGCCCTCTTCCTACAAAGATTCATTGTCGGGAGCACCTACTTGACCATGTGCTACCCATGGGCAGGAGGGATGCAACATAGTCTAAGACACATGCACACCCACAGGAAATTTTAGTCGGAGTGAGATGTTGGGATGCCCACAGGTCATTGAGAACCATATGATGCTGGACGTGTAGACAACAGCTGGGGTTGAGAAGCCAACCAACTTGTCTTCCCATGACCTCATACAGTCACCAGGTAGAGGAACTTGATAAAGACTCCTGCCCAATCCTCCCACATTGCAGGTAAGGAAGCTGAGGTCCAGAGAGGTGAACGACCTGAGTCACTGAAGTCACACAGGTAGCTACAGACAGTGCCAAAGTCTAGACCAGCCTACGGCCTTCCAAGCAAATGCTCTTCAAGAGAAAGAAGGGATGGTGCCTCCCACTCCACGCCAAGTACACCGAGAATGCAAGCAAACACTCAGTTAACTAGAACCAACCCTATTTTCTTTTCCTTGTACTCTTCCTTCAAGAGGAAGTTGAAATTTAGTTGAATTGTGTCTTCTTTCTCTCTTTCAGTCAATAATTGTTATTTAGGCACCGTTCAGGCTCAAAGCACTGTGCTGTGCACAGTTGATGATCCAAGAGAAAAACCCACCCTTTCTTTAGACTGTGGGAACAGGACACATGTGCTTGCATGTGCTTGCAACCAACAATGAAAGGGAAATGGGTGGTTCCAGCAATGAGGATAGTTGGCAAAAATTTCACAAGAAAATGCCCCCCCAGGACAAATTTAGTCAGAAAATTTCACAAGAAAATGCCCCCCCAGGACAAATTTAGTCAGAAAAGCAACTCCTAGGGAGATCCCTGGGCTCCACTCAATTCCTAGCCATGATCAACGCCCACCTGCGACCCTACTGTGCAGCTCGACTTCACTGATGACCCTACAGCTGAAAAGCGCAGAATCGACAAAATGAGATGACCTCGTAATCTCAGTGTTAGACTTTCTCCTAGGCCCAAGGTCTATCCTGGGGCCCTGCAAGGCATTCTTCTCTCTGAAGTTTTCCTGTTGTAGAGGTTGAACATGGAAGTATCTCCTTAATATTTAATTGTTCTTTTGTTAAGCTTTTTTACTGAAATATATCATATTTACAGAAAAGGGCACAGAATATGAACTTGATGACTTTCCATAAAGTTAACACACCCATAGAACTGGCATCCAGACCAAAAACCAGAACATTCTGTGTACCTCAAAAGCCCCTTCCAGTCACTACCTCCCAAGGTTAGCACTACACCCTGAATTAGTTTTTTCTGGTTTTGAACTTTATATAGACAAATGAAATCACATGGTATATGTTCTTTCGGCTCTGGTTTGTTTGTTTAACATTATTTTGGTGCAACTCATCCATGTTGTTAAAAGCTATCATTCTTTCACTCTCGTTGCTGTATATGTTCCTTTGGTAGGACATACCAGCACTTATTTATTTATTTTCTTGTTGGCGAACATCTAAGTTGCATTCAGTCTGAGACTATGAACATTCCTGATCACAATCTTTGTTGACTGTATGTATTCATCTCCATTGGAATATGCCCAGGGCAGGATCGCTGGGCCACAGGGCGTGTACGTGTTTGGCTTAAGTCAATGTCATACTTAGTTGATATTTAGAAGAGAAAAAGAGAACAATGGAGAAAAAAACTTTAATTCTCTGAAAAAAAAAAAACGTAAACTTAACCCTTTATTAAAGGGGTGCTTTTCTTCAGCGATTGCACAATTAAATTTTAAAAATAACAATTGGAGGAGAACTTAGATTTTTCAACCATTGGGTTGAAATCCATGATGGGTTTAAAATGTTGTTTTTTTTTAAATTTTATTTTATTGTGACATATACACAACGACATTTACCATTTTAACTATTTATAGTGGGTTTTGAAATCACTTTAGTGGGTCATGATCAGAATATGTTTAAAAAATGAAATGGAGTAGAAAGCAAAACAGTAGAAAAGAAAATGCATCGTAGTAAAAATAAATACAGTTTGGTGGAACTTTTGGTACAGTGTGCGTGCTCTGGGCTAAAAAAAAATTTGTAAAACATAGGTCTAGTCCAACTCTTTCAATTGAAAGAATGGAAAATATACTCAGAGACACAAGCGATGTTTCTAAACGCAGCTCGAACTAGACCGTGACATTCTTGTTTCCAGTTCAGAGTATTTTCCAATTCCTATCTTACCATCTTTGCTGCCATTCTTGTCAAACTTACTGCTAGATGGAGCCGTATCTTCATGGCCCCCCATTTTATCAGCGTGAAAGGGTCTCATAATCCCTGCCCACGGAGTTGGCCCTCAGTAGGCTTCAGAGGAGCCAGAACCCAACAACTAGCACCTTCTGAACCAATTAAAACCCAGGGCACCCCATTTGACCCTATTTACTTTAGGGTCAACCAGGAATAGTACAGACCTAGAAATTTAAAAGAAGAGTGGGGAAAGGACCTGTGGTTTGACATTTTTCAGAATTTTTTTTCTCTTTTGTGTGTATTTCAAGGGCAC
>NW_011888864.1:6473757-6484501 GCF_000151845.1 Pteropus vampyrus | reverse complement strand
ATGAAACAGATGAGGATCCCCCAGTGCAGGTTAGGCATCAAGAGCTTTTCAGACCTCCCAGATGATTCCAGTGCACAGCCAAGGTCAAAATCAAGGACGACTGCACCAAAAGGTTACTGGTCACCCAAAGTAATCACCTGGCTGTACGAGGAAGGGGGAACCCACGTCCTCCTTCCAGGGGGTGGAATCCTGGTTCTCCCCAACCGCCCTGCGCAGACCTCCCCTTCTGGAAGGCCACCCAGGAGGGTACAGCTACTGTCCTCATCTCCACCAGTGACGCCCTAATGCTGACATCACAGAGAGGGTCTGATGGAGACAGAGACAAGGCCGCCTTGTAATTAGACTGAGAAGGCCAATTCCTTCCATGTCACTAAAGAGAAACATTCACAAGTATGACATGAATAGGCCCTCATAGAAAATTCATAAAGGAAATGTCCCCATAAAGGACTGATCACAACAACAGTCTGATATGTCTATTTCTACACATTTTTCCATATATTTACCTTCATTGGTAAACATACAAATGTATAGTTTTTGTTTGGTTCGCAATCAAATGATATTACGCTCGAAGAATTATGTGAAAACTTGCTTCTCGATGGAGCCCCAAGATCAGTCCATGTCAGAACTCACAGTTCTGATTCCTTTCTAAAACAGCCGCAGAATGAGAGGTGATTTTCCTCATTTAGCCATCGCCATAGATAAAAGCCTGCATTGTTCTCAACGGTATTTGCTCTTGAAAATGTCATTTCCGGGAGCCTCCTTGTACATAACCTTTATGTACACGTCCAGTTTTTTAAAATAGGGTAGATTCTTGGAAATGGAATGTTGCAGTTCTGGGCTCTCCACCCAGCTTTGTTCATTTATTTGCCTGTTCCTGTACCAGTCGTGACTGTAACACGATGCACAGTTGGTGGTTTCGTTCTTGGTTATAGTATGGATTCTGTTGCTCCTGTGAATAGGTTCCTTTTCCCCTTACATTTTCTAATTGGCTATTGTTAGTGATTAAGAAAACCACTGATTTTAAAACATTGCGATAAAATACACATAACATAAGATATACCATTTCGACCATTTTTAAGCGAACAAACAGTTCTGTGGCAGTAAGTACATTCAAGTTGTTGTCAACTGTCACCACTATCCATCTCCAGAATTTTTCTCATCTCCCCAAACAGAAACTCTGCACCCATTAAGCAAAACTTCCCTCCCCACTCCCCTCAGCCCCAGCAACCACCATTCTCCTTTGCATCTTCATGAGTTTGACGACTTTAGGAACCTCATCCAATATTTGTCCTTGTGTGACTGGCTTCTTTCACTTAGCATAATGTCTTCAAGTTTTATCCATGTTATAGAATGTATCAGTACTTCATTCTTTTCATAGCTAAATAGTATTCCGATGTACGTATACAACAAACTTGAGCTGCTGGGATGGGCAGACGAAAAGGACAGAAAGGAAAGAAAGAAGGGGAAAGTCGAGAGACTGGATAGTGTTTGGGAGTAAGTAGGAAAAGAAAAGAAAACAAACTCTGGCCCTGGGCTGGCCAAGGCCACCACTGGAGAGAGGGAAAGTCTACTGGGCTTGTAGGGCGTTTGCCATAATCCGAGGCCGCTGATGCTTTTGTGCCACTGGGGTCCACTGGGGGAGCAGGAACAAGCCTCACGTCCTGTCTGCAGCCGTAGGACACCATGCAGGTGCAGGGTAGGAGCTGAGGGTGCCTGACTGCAGGCCTCCCCTCCCCTGAGGTTAAGGAGGTTGCAAAACCTTGAACTGATTAGGAGTGGCAAGGTGACAGGGCTAAGTACAGCTTGGGAGACAAAAGGTCTAGTATGGAGATTTTTAATAGAGTGTGTGTGAATCCTTTGAAAGATCTTCGAACAGAACTCAGGAGGTTGATGAACTTAAGTGGGAAAGGTTTGCATCTTTTCTTTTTGTGAATTTGTTTTTATTGGGGTATAGGGGATGTGTTGTGCAATGTTACCTTGGGGTGTGCCCCACCAGTGAAAAGTCCATTCCAACCTTCTGGGGATCGTTCTTTGGAACTTTTTCTTGGAAAACTTTACACCTTTATTTTCATTCACTTCTAACGGAAATTGAATACCTACTTGTATTGGGAACATAGGCAACAATCATTTAGTTGTAGCCATACCAAGAAAATTAACAGAGATTTTTCACATCACACTTTAGTTGTCGCTAAGAACAAAATATTGTTTATGCTCATTGCTACTTTGAAATCATGTGGTCACAGATCTGTGGGTAACAGAGAGAGGGTGGCAGCGTCCAGCCCCAAGGGCCGGGCTGAGGGCAGGTGGAGGTGTCCCCTGGGCCCTCGGTTCTGTCTTTCTATCCAGCACGTTCTCTGTGCTGGACAGCGGTGACCCAGGGACAGGCACAAAGGGGAGCAAGGCAGAGACTCTGCCTGGAGGAACTCGGGAGCTGGTGAGGCACACAGCTGAGCCAGACAAGCCACTGCAACGCTGTGTGATTCGTGCATTGAGCACGGAGTACGGGCTCGTGTGGTCAGACTGGGTTTCTCACGGGAAATAACATTTGAACTGACTTTTTCAGGATATATTAAGAAGTGTGTGCAAGGACACAGGACTGTCATTTAACCAGAAAAACCCCTCATCTAGCATGTGCATCTCAGCTTAGAATTCAGGGGAGCAAAAAGCAGAAATTTCCCCTGGCCAGGGGGCTGAAACAGGAAACCACCCAGAAACCCTTGGCAGTAGGAGGCAGGGAGTTCCCAGCTCCCCAGGATCAAGCAGACATTTTCACAGGAAGCGCCTCTGGGGGCAGCAGCATTTGATCACCCCACTCCCCGCCCCACCCCACCCCGCATTGGAATGCAGCCTTCGTGAACTCACAGGTTGTTTTCTGTTCTGTTTGCTAATGAACCCCAAGCACCTGTGCCTGGCACAGATCTGGCCCCTGCATTTATTTCTTGAATGGGTGAATAAATTCAGCCACAGAGGAGGCAGCTAGATAGGGGAGGCCATAACTCTGCCTCCACATGGCATTGTGTCTCCAAATTGTCATGGTGCCTGAACTCTAGATGACCCGGGGAAAACCTCCACTGAAACCTCAGCCGGGACAGAACTGTTTCGAGGCAATAAGCAGGTGGTATGCCCAACACCTGGGCTGCTCAAGTGCGAATCATCTCTGCCCTCTTCCAGGACTGTAGTGTTGTTGCTGGGGTCTGGAGAGTCCTGGCGGATGTCTCAGCTGCCTGGATTAGGGATCCCTTTCCTCAGAGTGTAATCTGAGCTGGAAGAGTGAGCCCCAGGTTAGTGGGGGCAGAGAGCTGGGAGCATCCTTACCAGAACCTCCATCTTTGAGCTCATAGTAGGTGGGCAAGGTCTCCTCCTGTGACAGGCCTGACATAGACTGGTCCCTGATAGGTAAAGAATAAAGCAGAGCATTTCTACGACATCATCTCTGTTCCCTTCGATGATGTTATGAGCTGCACCGTGTTATCTACCCTGTCCCTCACCCCACATCAAGCCATTTGTTGAACTAACCTCCAGCACCTCAGAAAGTGACTGGATTTGAAGATACGGTCTTTAAAGAGGTGATTAAATTGAGGTCCTTAGAATGAGCCTTAATCTAATCTGACTGGTGTCCTTCAGATTAGGACATAGACACACAGAAGGACACATGAAGACAGAAAAAAACCAGCCATCTATAAGCCAGGAGAAAGACCTCCTGGTCTTTCTGGTCAACTCTGCTGACACCTTGATCTCAGATACAAATGATACAAATTTGTATCATTTAAGGCTTTCAGTCTGTGGTACTTTGTTACAACAGCCCCAGCAAACTAATACAAATGATCTCACTCTGAATTTTTTCAATGGGCTCTCAGAGGTATCATCCTCTCTTTCTGCTTTTTGTAGCCACAAAAGAGAAATAAAAAGAAATGCCCTCCAGAAAGACCTCATGACATAAGGTTGGGTTATTTGGTTATTTGATGACCTTGCTGCTTACTCAATAAGAAAAACAAGCTTTCAGAGCTTGAATTTCCCAGAAGCACGAGCTGCTCTTGCTGATGTCAGAGGACCCACGCAAGACAGTCAGCGGGTGTTTGCTAACGTAGATTTTACACACGGAGAGCCAGAGGCCGAGTCAGGTTCAGTGGCGAATGTCTACAAGGAAGTTAGTGGGTTTTTATGTTAAAAAAGAAAATCTCATGCCATGCCTTAGTTTTTACCAGGTTTAATAGAAATGTGCCTGACTTTACAGCATAAAGCAAATAACAAAAGTATGTCCAACTCTGAAGTTTCATAAGGTATTTGGCAGCCAGTCTTTAAATTTTAAATGCATATCACTGATTGCCTGGAAATGCCTTAGAGGACTTGGGAAACGCTGCCCATCCTACCTGTCACTGCCCAGTCTCTCCAGCTCACTGTACCTTAAGTCGCTGCACAGATAACAGCCTCCAGCTGGGCTTCGCTTTAATAAGACTGAACCTCCCTGTCCCCGAGAAAGCCCAGACAATTTTGTCTGTTTCCAAAAGAAGAGTGACTAATGGCCCAATCTCCCTTGCTGGGCTCTGTCACCTCCTGCAGTCCACATTGCCCAAGCTTAGTGGATTCCTCCTGGGCCCAGGGCTTGCAGGGCAGTAGGCAAAGATTTTGCTGTTACCTGGCCCAGCTGCTTCACTCTCTGGCTTCAATTTCCTCCTTGTAAAGTGAGAATAATAACAGCCCCCTGGGAAGGCCTTTGTGAGAATTAAGGGAGTGACATATGTATGAACTTGCCTGGGATCTAGTAAATCCCAGTGTCTGTTCCCTTTCTTCTCAGTCTCTCCCCTTGATGGCAGGACTATGGCTTCTACTCAGCCACCACATATCACTGAGCACAATGCTGGACACACATGACATCTGAATAGAGTGTCAATGAATTGATTTCCTGGTTTCATTCATATCTCATATGTCACTCACCTGTATCTAGCTCAGTTAGGACTGCCTTTGAAGAAGGAAAACTTTAAAACTATTTTTCTGATAACAGTAATTCATGTTCCTTGTACTCAGTTTGGACTATGTATTCAAGTATAAGGAAGAAAATAAATGTTATAGCCAAATACAACATCCAAAGGTAATCATTGGTTAATATTTTGCGGTATTTCTTTCCAGTCTTTTTTCTATGTGTACGTGTACCGAAATCTGTTTTACTCAGCTGCCTGAACATTCTGTAGTATTTGCCCCGCAGCATCTTAGAGTAACTGCTCAGCTTCTAGGGTCTCAAAGAAAGGATCTTACTTATAGCAGAGCTACATTTGATAGCTCTCTCTCTCAATAGATGAAGTATCTGGAATGTACATGTCTGTTGATACTGTCTCACATTTCTGTCTTGCAGAGAGTAAAATCTGCTCCCATATCAAAAATACAATGGAGGAAGCTGACTATTTCCAGACTCTCATCTTGTAATGAGTATCTATTTAAGCTAGGCAAATAATTTAGAGAAAAAAATTTTCTGTTTTTTGTTTGTTTGTTTGTTTGTTTGTTTGTTTGTTTTACGTGCTGTTCTGTGCTTTGTTATTTACATGAAGAAACACGGTAATGGAAAAGAAGAGTGACTAATGGCCAAATCTCCCTTAAACTAGAAAACATAGTATTCTAGTTTAAGGAAAAATTGTCAGCAGACCCTCCAACTAGATCCTTTCCCCAGCTCACAGTGTCACAAATGCGGTCTGAGGGCTGGCACATCTCCACCCCTCGCTGTCAAATGGATGCTAATTCCTTATTTTACCAAAGTCAACCAGGGCAGCCGGCCAGGAGGTTAAGTGGGTCAGCAAGTCTAAGCAAATTAATCTGATTTGAAGTATATTTTGGAAGTGGCAATGCAAAGATTATTTTGCTCAAATATGAGACGTTATGGAGTCCAACAGGGCTGTTGCAAGCCTCTTTCAATTTGGGGCAGTGTCCACAATTTCACACCAGTAGGGTCAATAAAATTATGGCTTTGGTGGGTGATTCGCATATCACCACAGCGTGGCTTCCCTCGGTGGGTGCTTTTGAGTCCTAAAATCTCCCCTTGAGAACTGTGCCACTCCTCCTCTGTGTGGACGAGTCCAACTACCTTTTGGATACATTTAGAGGTGTGCAGGTGTATGTGTGTATATGTGTGTAATATGTGCGACTTTGTGTGTTGTGTGTGTGCACTTGTGTGCTGCATAGATACACGCATGTATATATAAATATAATCTAGGAATTTAGTATATTTCAGGATAAAGAAAAATTGTGTAGAGGAGCGATTATTCTCATGATCAAAATAGTTTAAAAAGTTAGACCTAGCCAAGAAGAAATTGTGCAAGGTTGAACTTGGAGCGTTTCCCCCTTTCTGTCCCTTTACACACACACACACACACACACACACACACACACACACACACACACACACACACACACACACTCTGTGCCCTGAAGCTCTGCAACCTGAGAGAAAGCTCTGATTAGCCTCTCATAAAACAGTTTGAGTGCACGCCTGCGCCCCCTTGTGGTTCAAAGGGAGCAAGACAGGGTGACAGGTCCGTGGTACTGAAAATGTTTCCCTTGGGTGAATGTCAGTTACTTCTATTTCATTGTTGTTGTTGTTGTTGTTGTTACTAGTATTATTGTTGTTGTTGTTGTTACCACACTCTCTACTGGCTTATTATTCGTGAGGACATTATTAACCATATAGCCTGGCACTGTGCTAAGTAAGCACACACCTTGTTTCGTGAAAGATTTATAAGAACCCTTTGTGTAACTATTGTTAGCATTACCACTTATAGAGCAGGAAGCTACAGCTCAGATAGGCTGAGTAACTTTTCCAGAGTCATACAACTCATAGGAAATGGGTGGAGGACTTAACCTCAAGCCTAACCCTAGGCCTAACTCCTGCTCTTAACCACTTACCCACTGCACTGAGCCCCGCCAGAGCCAGAGTGGTGTTTCTCAAATGTGAGTTACATGTGGATCCCTTGAAAAGAAAATACTTTCTTATGAGTGAAAGAAAATTGAAACTCCTTTGAGAAATAGCATTAAAAGTAAAAGCCTATAGCTGCAGATGACTCCCGGTACCATCACAGCCACCCATATGGCAAAAGGCCCACCTGCAAGGGGCTTCCCTAGATGGCATCAACTGAAATGAAAACATAACCAAATTTAATTCTCAAGAGACATGTGGGCAAGGCACTGCCTTCCTCCGTCAACTCTGCCAATCATTTTTAATAGAAACCTGTCTGAGAAATGCTGGCTTAGAATATGGGTAAAGAATAAAGTGATTGGTGTCACATTGCCCATTTAATAGTGCTCATAAGACAGTACCTAATCGGTGGACCCTTTAATCGTACATATTTTTAAATTCCATAAGCCTTTTCTTGGATTTCATCTGAATTTGAGTCTTGGAGCTGCAGAGCTACCTTAGGCAGAGTCCCCCCAAGGCAGAGCTAAGAAAAAGGCTGAATGCCCAGTGAATAAGCCACAGGGGTGGATTAGGAAGTGATCCCAGGAGGTAGGAATGAAGAACAGGGGAAGGGAAGTGAGAAGGAAAGCTATACAAGATATGCTCTCAATTATCCACCAGAACCCTCGGCAGAGTGCATAGAGTGATCTTAGGGTTGTCAGCCTGCCTGAGGGAGAAGTGGGACATTTGTCATCCCTTGACTGGCTTGTTATCCCACTCTTCACTGATGCAGGGTCCCACCCATGCCCTGCTGTCTGCTGAGCACCACGCTCCCGAGAAGACCCAGGTGGTCTATTCCTTCCTTGTAGCCACTTGTAACATATTACCACACACGGGGTGCCTTAAAACAACAGAAATTCTATTCTCTCTCACTTCTGGATACCAGAAATCCAGCATCAGTTTCACTGGGCCAAAATCAATGTGTCCTAGAGCCTTGCTCCCCCTGGAGGCTCTAGGGAGAATCCCCTTCTTGTCTCTTCCAGCTTCTAGTGGCTGCCGTGTTCCTGGTCTTGTGGCCGCATCACCACACCGCCTTCTCCTCTGTATGTGTCAACTCTCCCTCTGCTTCTTTCTTATAAGGATGTTTGTGATGGCACTTAGGGGCCACCCGAGTAATCAGGATGATCTCATCTCAAGATCCTTAGTCACATCTGCAAAGAGTCTTTTCCCAAATAAGGTGGCGTTTACAGGTTCCAGGGATTACGATGTGCATATATCTTTGGGGCGGGGGACATTTTTCAGCTGATCACAGGTGGGAAGAAAGAGATAAGCCTTGATCATTGGAGGTGAGACCTGTCAGTGCTGAGTGGATGGAGGCTCGTTGGAGCCGGTGGCTCTTCCACGAGGCTGGAAGCAAAGGTAAGGCTGACAGCACAAGGACAAAGAGACGTCTGACAGAAAAACAAAGTAGACAGTGCCGCACACCATCGGTTGACAGACCAGGCCTGGAAAGATGACAGTGCAAACAAGCCCCAGTCCTTAGGAATTCCACAATTATATTTCAACTCAGGTGAACATTTTCCATATATTGTGGCATCTGCTTGATTTATTTCTGCAGGAGAGAGGCAGTTATCACATATCAGTTCTGCCAAGGGACATGTAATGGGATAATGCCTGAGATATCTTTTCCTACATGTTTGCTTTTCACTCACCCGGATGTTATTGGAATAATTGCAGTAAGTACCTACCTGGTCCTATCTTCACTTTCTCCACCCCAAAGAAACTTATCTCCAAAAAGTAAATCTGCCCATGCTCCACTTACATCAGGCCCTTCGGTGGCTCCCAGGACCCCAAGGTCATTAATACAGTGTTGCCAGACAGCACTGAGACAGCACTTTACACCACAACCCTGCTTCTCTTAGTCCCCTGTTTATTGGGAGGGGACATTAGAAAATGCAAGAGACAGAAACAAAGAGACACTTGGATAGCATCATAACTCACTGAAGTTGTACTGCTGAGAGTTGGTCAGCACTAGCCAGAGAAGGATTTGCTGGTGGGAGATGGTCTACTCTAAGGTGTCTGAAGCTCTAAAGACCTTTAAATAAAAGCAGCCCTTCCAGAAAAGCACTGGACCTTCTCACTGTGCTTATGTGCCTGCCACCTAACTACTGGTTGAATGAATAAGTGAATGAAAAAGAACTTAGTATCGACACTTGCCATTGGAAAATATTACCAAAATTTAGTTTGTTGTGCAGGTTGTGCATTCATGGATTTTGAAATTCAGAAGGTGCAGAGGGTGCACACACACTCCTACCAAGTTTCTGCAGAGGCGCCCGGTGCTATCTGCAACCCGCGTATCCTTGCAGAGTATTTTATGCATGTATGAGCCAAAATGTGCATGCATAAGTGCTTTCTTTCCTTTCACAATCTCTTAGAAATCATTCCATAGTTTTTGAGTTCTTTCATTCCCTTCTCTTTTGCGATTGCCTAGTGTCTCATTGTATAGATGTGCAATAGGTTTTCTAGTCTACTCGATTAATGGACATTTCCATTGTTTCTAATCTTTTGAAAACAATGGAGTAGTTAATTACCTTTCACAAAAGTAATTTCCAGATGTGCAAGTATGTCTGTAAGATAAAGAAGTGAATTTTCTCGGTCAAAAGGTAGGTGTGTTTGCAATTTTGAAAAATATCACCAATTGACCTCCAAAAAGAAGTTATAGCAATTTAGACTCCTCCCAGAATATATTAAAATGTCTATTCCCCCACAATGTTACACAGTGTACGATCAAATGTTTTGCTCTGTGCCAATTTGAGAGATGAAAATGGCATCTGAATATAATTTTAATTTGTACTTTCTTACAAGAATGAGATTGAACATCTTTTTTATATGTTTAAGAGGTTTTTTGTATTACCCATCTGAACAGTTAAGTCTTCTTTAACCATTTTCTTATTCATTTTATCTTATTGGTTTGTAGAGCTCTTCATATATTATGAAAATTAAGCCTTTACATGGGATATATTTATGATCAAATAGAAATTAAATATCATTTAAGCAGACATATTTTCTTTCATTTTATGAATAGTTCATTGGAATTATAATAGTACAATTGACTACATAAGGCCATTTTCCTACTTACTTTTGAGAATCAAATGAATACATTTTATTATAATGATAAGCTTTTATAATTGGTAAGCTTTTCTAAACTTAATTTTTAGGTAATTAAATATTATATCTTTTCGTGGTGCCTACCTTTCTTTCTTGAGGTTTTATTTTAGCTCACACTGTTTCCACGGTCTGACACATGTCCTGAGGGTTCACATCCCGCCATTATGCGAAACCCACATCAAGTCCCACACCCTCAAAAAACTTGCCCATGTGTTCCCACCCACATGAGCCTTCCCTTTCCTTAGGCTGTAGAGCATATGATGTGGAATTCACCCCACAGTGTTCAGCACAGCTCGATATTTTTTCTGGTTGTTCCAAACACGTGAGTCTTATCCCTTCTGAAAGGCAAGGATGTTATTCATGTTCTTCCCATCACTAAAAACTCTGCTGAGAACAAAGTATGAACACAATAAATACTGATTAACTGGAAATAACCTTCAGAGGTTCTTAACCTATGTTCCATGAATAGAATTCAGGGTGTCCTGAATTATTATTATGTTCTATTTTATATTATATTGCATTATATCATTATATCATATTACATTATATTATGTTCATTAATGATGTTTTTATAAGAAGGTAGCGATACACACAGCCACAGACATAGGCTGTCCTTGTGTAGACAGATGCTGCCATTGGCTAAGGAAAAGCTGGGACTACCACAGGTGGAAGCGCTGAGGAAGGCTCCTCCCCCAC
>NW_011888864.1:6463480-6472432 GCF_000151845.1 Pteropus vampyrus | reverse complement strand
AGAACCAGAGAATGAGAAGAATGCAATAACAGGGTGAGACCCGCCTATTTCTTCTTTGGAAATTGGTAACGCCTATGACGAACAACTTTACTGATTCCTAAGCACTCCAGGCCCATATCCCATGTATCCCTGTGGCCCACGACATGGGGGAGAAATAGTCCCCTGAATCTAAACACTCTATACAGGGCAGTGCTGCCTCTTCACACTGCACGGAAACAGTATTGCATAATTCGGGGTTTAGTTGGATACGACTCTGAGGAATAGCGTGGAGAAATAAAATAAAGTCACTATAGCCAAGAGCTAAATTACTAAAATCAAGTTGGTTGAGGCATGAAGAAACAATTCTGTCCTTGTTTTAACTAACCTGGGAACTTAACCTTTTGAACTTTCCAGTCCTGCATCAGCTCCTGGATATTCATCAAACCTCCAGATAAAATTGTGAAGGACCATGGAAAGAACGTTCATGTATCCAGACCACCTGACAGCCACTATCCAGACCACTGGTCATCTAAAGGGTTACATCTCAGACCAACACAGAGGCTAATAAATGCAGGACCTATTCTTTTCAAGAATGCATTTTTTGCTATAAGAACTCTTAGCTTTTCTTTCTTCTTTGGAACACTCTGGGTATTGCCTAGGTGTGTTGCCAGTTTGAAAACCCTAAGACCCTTGAATAAATCTTAAATGACATTGGGCAAATTATTTATTCCTGAACCACGTCTTTGAATAATACTCATCTCTGAAATTCTCTCTTAACGTGAGTTGTCTCCTCCATAAAATGGGGTAGCAATTGTTGTTTCATGCAGTGGTTGTACAAATTCAATTCAATTTTGTTTGTAAAGTAGCTGGTGCATAGTAACGCTGTCCTCCCTTATCCGCAAGGGGATGTTCCAAGACCCCCAGTGGATGCCTGAAACCCTAAATATATTATGGTTTTATCTATATATCTATCTATCTATGATAAAGTTTAACTTATAAATTAGGCACTGTAAGAGATTAACAAGATTAACTAATAATAAAATAGAACAATTATGACAATATACTGTAATGAAAGTATGTGAATGACTTTGAGGCCATTATTAATGAAAATAAGGGTTACTCGAACACAAACATCGTGCTACGTTGGCAGTCAATCTGATAACTGAAACAGCCACCAAGTAACTAACTACTAAGTGACTCAGCACATATACAAGAATGGATGAACTGGACAAAGAGAGGATTCAGGTCCTGGATACAAGCGAGCGAGATGGCAAGAGATGTCACCACACTACTCAGAAAGGCGCACGATTTAAAATGTGTGAATCCTTTATTGCTGGAATTTTTCATTTAATATTTTTGGACCAGGGTTGACAGTAGGTGACTGAAACCGCGGAAAGTGAAACCTTGGGTAAAGGTGGGCGACTGTACGTATTCTGTCAATGTGGAACCCATCACTTCCTGCTCCCCAAAACATGCTTTCCCTTGAAAGAGCCACACATGTTTGTTACTTCATGACCCTAAAAATAGTCAGAGTGGGGCTGTTAAAAAACACATTTCAGGAAAAGATAAAATCATGACTGTAATTCAAATGTAAAAATGGACATGAGTTAAAGGTTTTACTTAGCTCTTCATTCAACAAGAAGCCAAGAAGCACAAATTTATATGTGCTTTATATGTCGTAAAGGATGTGGTGAAATGAATTGTAAAGGAGGCTAAATGTTTTTTTCCCAGGCAGGACAGAATTTACATGGCTATTAGTTATCTACAGCTCGCAGGGTTGTAAGAATCCTTCAGAATCAGAAGGAAAAAAATCAGAATCGGATAAGGCAGAAGGGTATGTTATAGACGATGCATAATTTTCTAAAGAATACACCTATTTTTCATGCCACTAGAAGGTGTTTGTGGCAGTAATGGGCTCCTTGGTTTTATTTCCTACTTCCTAGAATTAGATCATACAGAAACTAACCTGCTGTGGCGCAGGTTGTGAAATCACTAAAAATCAAGGTCCCATGTCCTGTAACAAAGCCACAGTCTCCAGGGGCAAACAAAGCTGTTTGCTAAGAATCAATGCATTGCAACAAAGAAAGCAGCAGCAGCACACAACCTCTCCTGCCCCCAGAGCTCATTTCCAGGGTTCTGATCACAGCCAAAGCATGTGGGCGGCACTAAGATCACCTGCCCTCCGCCCCCTGGGTGGGCAATGGACCAGTGGTGGTGGTGGGGGCTGGGGGGTCCTACTCAATTTCACACCCAGGGGGCTGCTCAGGTAAAGCTCTCCGCTGGGCAGAGCTGCACCACTAGCTCCCAGTTTCAAGCCCTGGTGGTTGGCTTGCTTATACAAAAACAAATTCTTTCCCCAACACCTTTTCTTCCATTCTCGAGACTCATCAAAAGGCCATGCACCCTACTCTGGGAACCTCTTACCTCCATTCTTGAGCTCATGAAAATGTTAGTCTTAATGTGGCTCCATCGCATTGCCTGTGGACAGGCATTTGGCCTGTGACTGTCGTCACCAAATACTGTCTTGCTTATCATTCAGGTTTAGTACTTAGGTACACAGAGGAAGTGATCCGAATCATTTTTATTGATTGAGCTAGGCGGCTTCTATGTTGAATAGCAGTGGGTTCAGCTCCAGCTCAGCCTTTCTCCACTCCCTTTGGACTTCCCATTCGCCAGGGCCAGGACTAGAGTGAGTCAGTGAGGCATTCATTCCTGCGAAATTTAAGGGGTGCCAGGGTGCAAAAATAATCCAAAATTAATTAATTGTCACTTTCTCTTGTCCTTTAATGAGTAGGAAAGGTTAAAGATGTGACTCTAAGTAGATCACACCCCCATGCTGTCTGGCAGAAGTCTCCATTGTTTATGTAAGGACAACTACATGCCTTTATTATTTTTTCTGAAGCCCTGACATCACCTAGTACGTGATGGATTTTTTTAAAAATGAAAGCATTATTGAGATATAATTCTCATACTATAAGATCGTATCCATTTAAAATGTACAATTCAGGGGCGTGGCCCGAAAGGGGGCCGCCCCCTCGCCTGGCACTTACTGCCCAGAACCTGGAGCTAAACCATTCGTAAAGGACCTGCTTCTGGGTAGGGACTTCGCAGGTAGCGGAGCAGCTCCCTCGCTGCGATCTT
The DNA here is from genome assembly GCF_000151845.1 of Pteropus vampyrus. Classification (NCBI taxonomy): domain Eukaryota; kingdom Metazoa; phylum Chordata; class Mammalia; order Chiroptera; family Pteropodidae; genus Pteropus; species Pteropus vampyrus. The sequence continues at coordinate 6,469,312 of NW_011888864.1, read as the reverse complement.
TTGAAAGTCAACCCTCGACACAAGAGTTTGTAAAAAGAGGGGGGAAAAAAGAAAATAAATAAATAGATAGATAGATAGATAGATAGATAGATAGATAGATAGATAGATAAAATGTACAGTTTGACATGAATTTAGTTTTAGAACATTCTCATCACCCCACAAAGAAACACCACACCCTTTAGTCAGCATCTTCTGAACCCTCTATCTGCACTCTGTCAAACTGAGGCAACCATCAGTCTAGTCTCTTCTCTGAAGATTTGCTTGTTCTAGACATTTCACATAAACGGAAGCATACAATATGTGGCTTTCTGTGACTTCTTTCTTTCACTTAGCATACTGTTTTCAAGGTTCATCCATGTTACAGCACGTATCAGTACTTTATTCTTTTTTATAGCTGAGTAATATTAAGTCTCATCAAGTGTGGTCAGAAAGACATCGTGTGGTCAGAAAGACAAAGATGGCAACTGTAAACTGTGTGTCCATTCATATAAGATGTCCAGAAAAGGCAAATCTATAGAGACTATTAACGTGGGGAACATTCAAACCTGTAGAGAATTTTTATAAGAGCTTATATGAGCCAGACTGTTGACATTCCCAGGAAGCTAGATACCAAATGCTCCAGAAAATGACAGTTTTGCAGTTTCCTTTGTATATTTGGAATTAAGGAGGGAACATAAGGGAAATTACATGAACGTGCGACAAAGTAGCACAGGGAAATCTCTATGATGGAATTACAGAACAGTTAACAAGATTATGTGTCCTCTTGAGGGTGGTTAATCTTCCAAAGGGTCCGAAAAAGAGGCATTTCAAAGGTGTGTTAACCTAGATGCACAAAAACAACGGATGGGGCTTGCTTAAGACAAAGATAACCTTTTACTAGGGAAGTTATAGGCCTGAAGTGTGACTACTCAGCATGACCTGCCCAGTTAGGAATTTATGCTTAGATCACCCTGTGAGATTACTTTTGGATAGATTTATTACAGAGCTCCTCTTTTGTCCACAAGACCAAAGGCAGATTCATGGTTTCCTGGAGCTGGGGGGTGGGACCAGGGAGTGGCTGGAGGGCCCTTTTGCAGGTAATGAAAATGTTTTCTAATTGAATTGTAGTGATAACTGCATAAGTCTGTAAGTGTAGTAAAAATCATTCAATCGTACACTTAAAATGAGTGAATTTTATGATATGTAAACTATACTTCAATAAAGCTATTTTTAGAAAATGGTGCAGAGACTTAAAACTGCCTATAGGCCCAGGGATTCAGGGTAGCCTTCCTCCTTTGTCTGTCTGCATGTCGGGCATTGCGCTGCCCCAGGTGATGCTGGAGTGAAACCACTCTGCTGTTGGAAAGCCATCAGACATTGCCCAACATGAGCTGGATAAGTTATCTTATCTCCCCAGGTTTCACTTTCTTCATGTGAATAGCATTGGGTGCTTACTGAAGAACACCTAGCACCTTGAAATCTGATAATATTATATTGTTACAAGGTGCCATTAGGGATGATTTCTTGGCACTATGAGGCATAAATACGGTAATGAGATAGTCATCCAAACGAAAGTGGATTGGGAAAGCATCCTAGCCCCAGGACACTTCATAAAAGGAATGGAACTTTTAAAATGAATAATGTAAGAGTGATAATAAAGAAGGGTACAGTGTAGAGCATAAGGAAAAGTGCATCAGGCAAGAAAGTGGCAGTGAGCACCATTTCTGGATGTGAGGCTTTTAAGGATTTATATGGTTGGTAGAAAGTCTGGCTTCAGGAAACCTCTAACTCAGTTTGATGAAGAATGAAATGAATTTCCATTAGTTACTCCAGTCCTATTCCACCCTTCTGATAACAGAAGAAAATTGAAAACCACTGAAGTGTGCTTTATATAACAAGATTATTGATTCGATTGGAGCAGGTAATAAACTTGGGGTGAATGCCGCATGTGATTGGTTGAATTAGGTCATATAGTCATCCGTTTTAGTTCATCTCTCTTTTAAACACCGGTCCAGAAATTTCTCTTGCTTTAAACATCTCTTGGAAGCTCAGTTTTCTATCACAAGTTTTCCCTCAATCAGTTGTGGTTACTATAAGTGAAATGTTATCTTATAGGTATCTAATTATCAGAATGAATTGTATCAAAAGAAAATTCTGTGTGTGACCAATATTCCAAATGATTTTGCTTATAGACGGTAATGGCCGTACTGGGGATTTTTATTATTTTATTTTTCTGAATTTTACAAATATTCTAAAACAAATTGGTGTTGTTTTACTTTACTTTAATAGTAGGTATTTTAATTTATTTAGTTATGCCAAGTAATACATGAATATATTCTAGTCATAAAAGATTCAAACAGCTCAAAGACATTTAGAATAAAAAGTTATGTCCGGCACCACTGCTCTCAGCACCAACTCCAAATGCCTTTTTTGCTATAATAACGTAACAGTTTAATATGTATCCTGCTAATTATTTACATATACTCATATGTAGTTTTCATGCTACTATATTATATGTTTTGATTAAAATATGTTGTGACTTGCCTTTTGTGCTTAAAAAGTCTGGATGATCTTTTACTTTTTAATTCTATTATTATTTTTTAATGCCTACAGCACCTGGTCTCCCATCCAAGTACTAACCAGGCCTGACCCTGCTTAGCTTCTGAGATCAGACAAGATCGGGCACGTTCAAGGTGGCATGGCCATAGACTTGGATGACATTTGAAAGCATTACATATTTATATATAAAATTACACAAATAATATACATAATTTCTTTTTAAGGGCTGCATAATATTCTAACATTATAGCTTATTTTACAATTCTCACATTGATAGAAGTTCGATTCCCTTGGTTTTCTAGTTCATTGGACATGATGTACAAAGGATTAATCCTCTGTTCATACACAGTTGGGCACGGAAACAAATATTTTTGTAGGAGAGATTCCTAAAAGTGGAAATGGTAGATCTAACATCATTTGCGTTTTTAGTTTTGGCAGATACTGCCATATTGCTGTTCGTACAATCTAAGCCATACACACTCTCACCAGCACTTTACAAGTGACCAATTCTTTCACAAATCCTGAGTATTATCATTTAAAAATTTTTGCCAGTCCAATTGGCAAAAAATATCCCATTTTCTGAGTAACAATAAAGTTGAGATTAAACATATTTTCATATATTTATTCATCGTGTTTCTCCTTCTGTCTTTTGTTGATTTTACATGTTGCGAACATATTCTTCCAGTCTCTCTCATGACTTTATTTTAGTTCATATAATTTGTCGTGCAGAGATTTTTCATTTTCAAGCAGGCAAATCTGTCAACTTTTTCCTTATGGCCTTTGTGTTTTGATTCATGTTTATAAAAGCCCTCTCCCAGGAAAAGATTAGGAAACTATTCTTGTATGTACTTCCAAATCTTGAACACTTTTATAAAATTAAAACTTTATTCCATTTGATAAATTTTGTTTTATTTTATTTTATGTATAGTGTAAGGTAAGGCTCTAATTTTATTTTTTTCCCAAATAGATAGTCAATACCTCAACACCATTATGAAATAATAAATCCTTCTTCCATTGATTCGAAATACCATTTTTTATCAAATCAGAATTGTTTTGCATTGCATTTTCTATTTTGTTATTATTGATGTATAGGAAATATATTTATTTAATTTAAATTTGAATACATTTTGACAAAAAAGGTTGCTTCATTTTTTTTCTGTGTGAAAAAAGAAAACTGTCTTCATTGTGATGTCTTGGAATGACAGAAATTGTTTTCAGCAAAGTTCACACAATCTGAAGGTATCAAGGAAAAGGAATGAGTATGAGATGGTTAAGAGGCATTTTTCTAAAAAGAAAATGATGTCATGCTTTGCTACTCAGTGTGGTCCTCAAACTGACAATAGGGAAATTATTAAATTGCAATATCTCAAGGCTCATCCCCAGACCCACTGAATCAGAATCTGCATTTTAACAAGATTCTCAGGCTGTACATGTGTATGTTAAAGTTTGAAAGCACCGGGGTACTGAATGTCACTATTTTTGCTTCCCTGGAGATCATGGCTCTTTCCTTGTTAAGAGCACCTTGATTTTGCTTTCCTGAAATGCACTTCCCCCCTTACACGTGGGAACGACTGGGTGAGACTTTCAACCGAAGAGCCTTTTACATCTTTGCCAAGAGAAGTAGACATTCGACATGAGTTCAGCAAATAAAATTTCTATCTCCTTGGAACACCTGCCATAAATGCCAAAAATGATTAAAGTTGCTTATTCCTAAGACTGCACAAAAACAAAGACAAAAAAACCCAAAATCCCATCCATTAGATCTTGCTCTGCTGGGCTGTCTTGGTTGCTTCCCTTTCTAGGGCCTGGCTTCTCCTTTGACTCTGCAAGGCACATCATGTACGTCGACTAAATTTGATTTTTGCTTTCGTTAACCAAAGTTGGGTTCTATAGCTTACATTCAGAGAACTCTGACAAATTCCTCCAAGTGGGATGTTGAAAGGGACAAACTCCATCATGTGGAATTGGCTGAGTCAACATAAGGCAAGAGACTAGACCCCATCCTTTGCTAGGAAATTAAGATTCTAACGAAGTCATTAGAAAGCTCCAAGCTGTGCAGACACCGCGTTATCCTGGAATTCTGTCCGTGTGCCAGCTGAGACTAAGCTTTCGGAGGCTTGAATGAAGGGTTCCGTGTCTTGGCTGCTCCTTGTGGCCTTTAGTAGAAACCTACAAAGAAAAAAAAAAAAGAGGCAAGCTTTGAAATAAAAAAGAGCCCTAGAAGGCTAGGAGAATGGAGGCCTGTTTCTCAAAGACTAAACCTATCATGTCTATGTCAAGATTTTAGGACCATGACCATGACTGACCCTAGAGAATTTTAAGAACCCAAGATCAGGGATAGCTCCATGGTGCAATGGTTAGCATGTCTGCTTTACACTTAAAAGGTCCTGGGTTCGGGCCCCAGGTGGAGCCATGGACTATATCTCAGGTGTGCTAGGCCCCCCCCAGGTGCTTGTGGGAGGAGATGCCCCACCTTTAGAAATCTAGTTCTTAAAGGGAAACGGCAACATCCTTAGGTCAGGGGCGGAAGTGTTGGGGGGGAGTACTAAAGAGGGGAAAAAAGGAAAAAAGAACCCAAGATCCCCAGAATGTGGGCTCCTCAGGACAGGGACTTTGTCTTTTTCATTGCTATATTGTCAGCCCTGAAAACAGTGTCAGGCGCATGGTAAGTTTTTGTTGAATGAATGACTCAGCATTCATTTCAAGCATTACTAGTCTAAGCATTTGATTTTAAATGCAAACTGGATGAAAGTACTCCACAGTTTTATGGGGTCCATATTGCCAGAGAAACCCAAAGCTGTTCAAACAATGTAGTTTGGGTGGGGCTGACCCCTCAGCTTCAGCTCCAGGGTTGGGCATGGGACCCAGTTATGGCCAAGCGGAGCAGTGAGTCTCCAGACACACTGATTGGTAGAGATGGAGACATCATGATGCACGCTAAGTCAATTTCATCTCTGGATCAACTGTGACAGCTTCTGGGCTTTTTCAGATGCTCGAGATGATGAATGCCCTTTCTCTGCTTAGGATGGCTGGAGTTGATTTTTGTCACTTGTAACTAAAAGGAAACTGAATCATACGCTTAGTCTACAAGTTTGTTTACCCAGGAATTCAAAACAGGATGTCAAATCAGTATACAATCTTTTCAAAACTTTGTTCACTGATTTAGTTGATGTCGTGGAAGGTAATCAGTTGCAGGCAAGCACACCCCCTTCCTTTTGGTTCACTTCAGTTCACTTCCATTTTAGGTTCTCTTCAGTTGGTTGAGCTGCAGTGTGAATCAGTTACAGTGCCAAC
>NW_011888864.1:6459345-6462095 GCF_000151845.1 Pteropus vampyrus | reverse complement strand
TGACTTACCTCCTTGTAAGTGTAAACTTTCCCTGCCCCGCTACTCAGAAGGGACAAATATCACAATCAAATGGAAATTCTCAGAGACATTACAAGGTTTAGCCACTTCTGTTTTCCTTCTGCCACAACAAAACAGTGGCTGCTCTTTCAGTCTGAGCCCTGGAATGAAGAAGACATGTGGAAGAGAGCCGTCACTAATATACAGATGACGTGTAATGGAATGGAAAAATAAATCTTTGTTGTTATAAGCTACTGAGATTTGGGGGTGTGGAAACCTACTTGGCACCCCAGATAGTTTAAGCTCAAGACATTTGAGATTCAACAGACGTAAAAACAAAACAAAACAAAAACAAAAACAAACCTCATATTTTATCTGACTTTTTCTTGTAATTTTTCTTTCTTGTGAATAACCACAATATGTTATTCTTGTGAAATAGAATAACATATTGTGACCATCATTTATTGGTGTTAAGTCAGAGTAATATATATTCTTTTTCAGAAGATAAATTATACATATTGATTGTAGCGAGAAAAGAGATTGTATATTCGCCAAATTCCTATGAGAAATAATAATTGTCTAAAAATTGTTCTTCTTTTCTGTTTTAATGTTTCCATTAAAGAGTAAATAAGGAAGTGTTCATTCAATGTGCTTGAGATTCTCATTTAGAATTATGATGATGGATGTCACATGGCCCATCATCGCTGCCCCAGGAGAGGTCATTGCAGGAAGTTAAGTCCCTCCCTTTCTTAAAGCTGGCACCTCACCCTCCCCACAGAGTTTGGCTGTGGATCACAAGCAGCACTTCTGTATTTGCCACTAAAATCAAATAAGGAGAGTCCTCAAAATACTCAGATGATATTTGGAAAAATCATCTCAGAGCAAGGGGCTAAAAAATTATATATAGTCCTAGATTTTGTAGCAAAGAGTTTGAGATAGGAAATAAAAGATATAATACATTATCATTTGACTGCTTGTTACTTATTATTGTGCAGAAACTTCCATCTCATTGAGTATTTTAAAAAATCATGATTGAAATGAGACTTTCTCTCAATTTATGTATAATTTGAATTTTTCCATAATGAAAGTTTAAGGGGGGAGGGAGAGGGAAAGACAGAGAGAAAGAGAGAGAGAAAGGGGGAGAGACAGAATCAAAGTAGGCCTATGCTGGGGGGTGGGGCTGTCACCTGACATTAGCTAGAGTTTAAAACAACTGAGTAAATTACTTAACTTTCTTTGCTTCGGTTTACCTGTGATATGGAATTAATAATACCTTCCTCAGAGAATAGTGTCTTCATAAGGGATTCCAGGGACAATATCCTTTTGTTCACAAAACAAATACTTGTTTGTAATGAGACTTTTTTCTCTGATTACTAACGTAACCCTCAAAATATTCGAAGTCTCTAGGTAGGAAGTTTGCTGTTGCAACTTAATTATAATAAAGCATTTGGATCTGGCAGCAATGCTGTTTTAAATATAGGTATGTGATTAGGTAAACATTTTAAAGGACTGGGGGGATAATTTTGTCTGAGTAGCCCCCAATTGCCTGCGTGTTCTCTATGGATTTGGATCTCTAGCCTGGCTGCCTTGTGGACCACTCTTTGAAAGACTCTGGGCTCCTCAGCTGAGGGAAGGCCCAAAGGCCATCTCGGTAGGAAAACCTCGAGGGCATCTGTGTTGCTATGTTGAAATTGCTAAAGTTCACAGTTGAATGCGATGTTCCTCCTCTAACTAGAGAAGGGGGAAGTAGGTTCCCTGAGGACCCCTCCATCTCTCTCCACTGACACTTCTGCTCCTGGTGGCTACAAGTTGTAATCTTTTAACTGCCTTCTGTGGCTAGAGATGCATTTTCCCCGTTTTTTACTGTGGATCCTTGGAAGGATGAAAGGCAATTTAGAGAGGGCAGAAAAACCTGCTTCACTTCGGAAGTAGGCATTTATTCTTTAACTCAGACTGATGCAGATAAAAAGGTAAAGAACTTGATGCTATTCTCAATTTCTTTCTTGTTGAGTTCCCACAGGTCTTCAAGTATTTAGAATGTTCTGTTATAGCATTTAGAATATGCAGTGTATTTTTATTTTCCTTATTAGACAGTGAGTTCTTCTGATATATGATAGATGCTCAATGAATGTTTACTAAATGGATGGATGGATGGATGCCCTGGGAGATGCATGGATGAATGAAAGGATGGGTATGTGGTGAATAAATGACTGTACAAGTCAAAGGATAGAAGGCTATCTGTAAGCCAGGGAGATAATAACAGCACTTATCTCATAAGATCATTATGTTAGATATCTTTATTACTATGTTATAATTATCACTACTGATCCCTAGATTTGCATTAAAGAAGTCTGAATTTATCTTATTTTACATCCTCATTCATGAAGGCAGTTTTAATGGTTAAGACTGGGTTTGGATCTCAGCTTACCCATTGCTCATCCGTCCATCCATTGATCCCTTCAGTTTCCCCACCTGCAACATGGACATACTAAGAGTGTATTCCCAACGGGATAGGGTGAAGTATTCCATGTAAACCGCTTAGTACAATACCTGGCACAGAGCAAACACATACTAAGTGTCAGCCGATAGAAACAGCACAGTGTTATGTTGAAATGGTGGTGCAGGCACAGGTGGTGGTGAGGCTGCCGTGCTGATGACTTCATGGCTGTCTTCACAAAGCAACTTTTCCTGGGAAAAAAGGGAAGATGGGCCATAGTGGGTCTGTGATGGAAACCACCCCCCAAATTCCCATG
>NW_011888864.1:6449476-6459295 GCF_000151845.1 Pteropus vampyrus | reverse complement strand
TATCATTTGACTGCTTGTTACTTATTATTGTGCAGAAACTTCCATCTCATTGAGTATTTTAAAAAATCATGATTGAAATGAGACTTTCTCTCAATTTATGTATAATTTGAATTTTTCCATAATGAAAGTTTAAGGGGGGAGGGAGAGGGAAAGACAGAGAGAAAGAGAGAGAGAAAGGGGGAGAGACAGAATCAAAGTAGGCCTATGCTGGGGGGTGGGGCTGTCACCTGACATTAGCTAGAGTTTAAAACAACTGAGTAAATTACTTAACTTTCTTTGCTTCGGTTTACCTGTGATATGGAATTAATAATACCTTCCTCAGAGAATAGTGTCTTCATAAGGGATTCCAGGGACAATATCCTTTTGTTCACAAAACAAATACTTGTTTGTAATGAGACTTTTTTCTCTGATTACTAACGTAACCCTCAAAATATTCGAAGTCTCTAGGTAGGAAGTTTGCTGTTGCAACTTAATTATAATAAAGCATTTGGATCTGGCAGCAATGCTGTTTTAAATATAGGTATGTGATTAGGTAAACATTTTAAAGGACTGGGGGGATAATTTTGTCTGAGTAGCCCCCAATTGCCTGCGTGTTCTCTATGGATTTGGATCTCTAGCCTGGCTGCCTTGTGGACCACTCTTTGAAAGACTCTGGGCTCCTCAGCTGAGGGAAGGCCCAAAGGCCATCTCGGTAGGAAAACCTCGAGGGCATCTGTGTTGCTATGTTGAAATTGCTAAAGTTCACAGTTGAATGCGATGTTCCTCCTCTAACTAGAGAAGGGGGAAGTAGGTTCCCTGAGGACCCCTCCATCTCTCTCCACTGACACTTCTGCTCCTGGTGGCTACAAGTTGTAATCTTTTAACTGCCTTCTGTGGCTAGAGATGCATTTTCCCCGTTTTTTACTGTGGATCCTTGGAAGGATGAAAGGCAATTTAGAGAGGGCAGAAAAACCTGCTTCACTTCGGAAGTAGGCATTTATTCTTTAACTCAGACTGATGCAGATAAAAAGGTAAAGAACTTGATGCTATTCTCAATTTCTTTCTTGTTGAGTTCCCACAGGTCTTCAAGTATTTAGAATGTTCTGTTATAGCATTTAGAATATGCAGTGTATTTTTATTTTCCTTATTAGACAGTGAGTTCTTCTGATATATGATAGATGCTCAATGAATGTTTACTAAATGGATGGATGGATGGATGCCCTGGGAGATGCATGGATGAATGAAAGGATGGGTATGTGGTGAATAAATGACTGTACAAGTCAAAGGATAGAAGGCTATCTGTAAGCCAGGGAGATAATAACAGCACTTATCTCATAAGATCATTATGTTAGATATCTTTATTACTATGTTATAATTATCACTACTGATCCCTAGATTTGCATTAAAGAAGTCTGAATTTATCTTATTTTACATCCTCATTCATGAAGGCAGTTTTAATGGTTAAGACTGGGTTTGGATCTCAGCTTACCCATTGCTCATCCGTCCATCCATTGATCCCTTCAGTTTCCCCACCTGCAACATGGACATACTAAGAGTGTATTCCCAACAGGATAGGGTGAAGTATTCCATGTAAACCGCTTAGTACAATACCTGGCACAGAGCAAACACATACTAAGTGTCAGCCGATAGAAACAGCACAGTGTTATGTTGAAATGGTGGTGCAGGCACAGGTGGTGGTGAGGCTGCCGTGCTGATGACTTCATGGCTGTCTTCACAAAGCAACTTTTCCTGGGAAAAAAGGGAAGATGGGCCATAGTGGGTCTGTGATGGAAACCACCCCCCAAATTCCCATGAGGTGAGATGGATGGTCATGGCTGACAAGTGTTGGCTTCCTTCACTGAAGAGGAATTCAAACTTGTCATAGCTGGAACGTGGCCCTGTATAGGCCCTTCCCCTCCTGAATTGGTTTGAAGGCTAATTCATTCTGCGTCTGTGTGATGACAGACCTTTGTTGAACCTTTATTGTGCTTTTCAACTGAGTTTCTTAATACATTCTTAACACTTGTGTTTATAAAGTAGGATGAACTAGACACAAAAAAATTATATTTACCCCCCAAAAAGTAACTTATCAAGTTGAGAAAGGTAATTGTTCTCTTGGAGCCTAAATTTTCTCATGTATAAAGTGAGAAGTTTACAAGATCAGCTGTAGCACTGTGTCTGGTTTTCTGGGGATGTATCTGGCACTCTCATTGTGGTTCCCTAATTCCTGGACCTTGTCCTGATGGTGTATGGACACAAATTTCTGTGAGTTTTGTTTGGAATATCGATATTAAATGGCAATTGGGTACCATGTCCCAGGTTCAAGTACCCTGCTTGCTATTCCTTCTTCTCTGTCACCATCTGCACACCAGAGACCAGGGGACAGCTGAGCAAGACAATATCTGATTGGATGCCGGGGAAAAGGACAGAGAAATTAAGTAATAATAAGCCTCTATCTGTACAAAATCTTTCCACTGCTGGGATTGATGGCCATACCCTATTTCTATCCTCTCCTCAAGGAATGTCTAGGCTGTGTACTTTTTGCTTATTAATAAGAATAAATGTGCAAGCAGGAATGCAACATTATTACGTCAGCCAACATTTATGGAGTATTTACCACGTGCTTGGCGCTATTATCAGTAAGACTTTTACAAGCATTATCTCTTTCCCTCCTTTTCAGGATTACTCTTAATCAGACTCTTATCAGCTCATAGGCACTATTACAGCAATACCAGTTGATAAACTATGGAAATACCACAGTACTGATTGGTAACTAGGTGATATTCAAGCCCACCAAGTGCCTCCTACCCACCCACTGCTCTGGCCCTGAGGGGCTGCTCTGGCTTCTACCTACTAGCAACCTGCTGGGGCTGCAACAGCTCCCACCCAATTCATTACCTCAGACCCATGAGAAATGCCTGGTGCTGACCTGGCTGTGCAACACTGTGTTTACAACTGGCTCCCTCCGTAATTATGGCAGCTGCTTGTTGTAGTGGCCTCCATGGTATATAATACAGGTTATTCAATATTTTTAATATCACCTGATTTTCCCCCCCACCAACTAGCAGATTAAAGCAAACTTGACTAAAAGATTTTTTAAAATCTTCTCAAATCAGATGGTTTCCATTTTTACCTGCTATCTTGGAGATATTGTATGCATGTATCTATAATTATTACACAGCTGTAATCACAGCGAAGTTCATTTTGGTGTCTTGCTTCTTTTACGTAACATTACTTCACAAGCATTTTCTGAAAGTTTTACATGATATCAAAATTTTTATTTTAATGATTTATCAGGTGCCATTTTGATTTAAGCCAGATTCTGCACTCTAAAAATTATGTGTGAAGGGTGTAGGAGGAAGAGAGAAAATAAAGACAATACGATGTTCTCTCTTGTCATTTACTGGGACCTCCCACATCCAGAAGATTTTTCCCAACACGTGTCAGATAGCTAGACAAAATATAAAGTTCAAAGGTCTCCTACTGGGCTGAATTCATAGTCCTGGGGAAGAAGAAATTCCAATATAATTTCACAAGCAGCTGTCATTACAACTTCTTGATGATTCTTGGTTCTTTGGTTCTACATTGTTTTGCAGCCATTTTCTTGGTAAGCTCAATCCCCATGACACTTTAATGCTTTTTGTAGAAGTACTAAGACTACAATTAAATATGATAACTAGAACAAATGGTTAGTTTTGAAAACAAAGCCTGTCCATTAAGTTCTAGAAAAAGATCACTAGTCAGAAACATCAGTTGATCTCAGAATGACTAATTTGTTTACTTATGAGAATCTTTTTTAAAATTGAGTTATCTTTTTCTATGCCCTACATCAATTGTCTCTATACTTCCCCATGTCTTCTTTCAAGTTGGAAAAGTAATAAAGAAAAATGAGAGAGGGCTTGATAACACTAGATATTTGACCCACTTTCCCGTTATAAGGCTTTTAAAAAAATTCTTTTTCATAGTACACGGTATTATCCCATGCTCAGCTTGCTGTAGGCAATTTAGCAACAGGATTTACCTAATAGAGCAGTTTTTTTGCTTGATCTAATTTTAGGTAATTACCTCTCTTTTCCAAGCTTGTTTTTCTAGTACTTCTGCTGGTCTTGGTTTGTCACACAGCAACGTTTAACCCAGGATCCCTGCTTGTAAGGCAATAGAAAGAACAGCTCAATTTCTTAGATTGACTATTAAGCATGAAATATAAATAAATGGGTAAAATAAGGAATTCCGCATCAATCATAAAATCTACCCACAAACAGGTATAGAATTTAAAAAAAAAATCTGAACCAGAATGCCTAAGTCAGTAAAAGATTTTATAAACCCAAGCAAATGCCAACATTACTGACAGCTGGATATCTAATCTGAGTCATTACCCAAATAGGGTGCCCTACTGTATGATCCCCGAATACTGAGAATTTTCACTCAAAAGGTTATGCTTTCCTGGAACTGGGCTTGCTAATGCCTTCATAAAGTTAATCCCGGGAAATAAAGATGTTAGTCCCAGGAAATAAATTAAAGAATAAAAGGGGGGGAAATCTTTTTACTTATAGAGCTTTCAATCTTTTTGTTTGAGCACATTTAAAAATGCTTGCTTTCAAATAAAGAAATATATTTCCAAATATTTATCACAGGGGAGAGGGGGAAAATATCAGGGCCTCCTCTGGGCCAGGCACAGAGTAGGTGCATTTTGGCTGTCTTCTCATGGAAACTCAGCCAAACTACATGCTGAAAACTGTCCCCAGAAGCTCCATGGCACTGGCTATCTGAGCAGGCACTGTCATGGCTTCGCTGCTTATGTCACAAAGGTTTTGTGAAGACCAAATTAATGAGTGCCGTTGCAGACCGGGGGTGGGGAGACTTCAAACTCCTAAGAGCCATTACCTGTGTGGGGCAGGAGGCTACTTTTTACTTAAGACACTTTTAACGTTATACATTACATTTGAAGCAATCGACTTTTCGATAACAACTTTTTATTTATGTGCAGTGTGCTAAAGGTTTCTTAAAGTTTAAAACATAACAACTAGTATTATTACTTAAAATATAACAATTAGTATTATTCACTTCACATTTATTTATTCCACTCGAATCTAATAAAAATGAAAAAAAAATACCATCTGAAAATTTCCCTTTTTAATATATACTTTATTTTTAGAGCATTTTCAGGTTTACAGAAAAAAATTAGCAGACAATACCCAGAGTCCCCAGTCTCTTTCCCATCCTTTCTTCCTCTATTAACATCTGCCATTAGTACAGTAATTTTCTTATAATGGATAAGCCAATGTTGATGCAGTATTATTGACTAAAGTCCATAGTTTACATTAGGGTTCACTTTTCGTCTTATACATTCTGTGGGTTTTGACAAATGTATAATGACATGTATCCCCCACAACAGTATTATATAGGACAGTTTCACTGCCCTAAAAATCCCCTGCGTCCCCCCTATTCATCCTTCCTTCCCAGGAACCCCAGGTGACCGCTGACAATAATTCTCTCCAAACTCTAGCCAGGCTCCTCTGAGTCTTTTTTCTTAACTCATTCTCAACCTTGGCCTATGAAGACTCGAATGAACACTAGCATAATTTCTAAAATCCCAATTCCTAGGATGAACTGAGCCCCACTTAAAGTGCCTCCCTGAGGAAACTCAAGGCTGCCAAAAGAATTGACTCTTCCAGCCAACAGCTGAAGATAAGATCCCTGTCCCTCGGCCTCTGTGGGAGGATGGGAGCCTGACTTTGACAAACGCCAGTTAGCAAACCCAGATGTTTTCCCATGGACGAATCTCCCCTTCCCACTTTTTATAATTTTTCACTTCCCGCCCCCACCATTCCCCTTTCCTACTCCTTCCTCTCCCTTTAAAACAGCCAGTCTTCTCTGCATAGATCAAAGTTGAGTTCAGTTTATGCTGGATTCTTTTCCCTACTGTAACTGATTAAAATCTGTCCTCACCACTTTAACATCCTTCTTTATCTTTGACACCACTTACCTTTTTACTGACTCCGAAGTTTTGTCTTTTCCAGAATGTCATATAGTTGAAATCATACAGTAATGCAGCCTTTTCAGGCTGGCTTCTTTCACTTAGCAATATACAGCTGGGGTTCCTCCATGTCTTTTTGTGGCTTGACAGCTCATTTCTTTTTGTCTCTGTATAATATTTCATAGTCTGGATGCACCACAATTTATTTATCTATTTACCTTCTATAGGACATCTTGGTTGCTTCCAAGTTTTGGCAACTGTGAATAAAGCTGCTCTAAACATTTGTGTGCAGGTTTTTGTGCAGACATAAGTTTTCTGGAAATGTAGTGTTTACTTTGCTTTTCCACTTGACACACAATCTTAAGTCACCTAAACACTTCTAGAATAAATATGATTTAAAAAATGGTAAAACCTTAATGAACCAGAGAATTTAACATGTGCAATGTGCAATTAATTAAGATATTTTCTTCTATATTTGACTTTTAAGTAAGGAGAACAAATATATAGAGAAACAAGCTATTGGAAATTTATAAAATCCCACATCTTATAGGTTGAGTCCTGGGGATTTTTGCAGTTTATATTTGCAGTTGTACCAAATCAATGTCTACATTTTGTAGAAGAGAAAAAACTTTTCCTTTTCCTTTCTAGGTTCTTTGGCTGGCCTAAAATTAAATTTACATAAGTCAAAGAAAAAATTTAGTTATGCATGTGTGGGAGAAATATGAGACTCAAAGAAATGATCAAAGCAGGCAGATTTTATACCTTTTAGACAAAGAAACACTAAATTTGTGAAGAATTGACAAGACAAGGGGGTTTGGGCTTTGGGTAGTAAATTACTGAAGAAGAACAAGGTTTGTTTATACAGCCCTCCATTCTCAGTTCCCTGCTCTGGTGATAAGGATGTGCCTCTACCTCCCAGTCCAGGGAGGATGCCTGTCACATGGGAGATTTATCTCCTAATTTCAGGGGACAAAGGAGGGTCAATTTCTTCTTGCACTGGCTATTTCTTAAGTAACTTTAATTCGAAATAACCAGTTGGCCAAAATGGCATAATTTGGAGTAGCATATTTTGCTCCCCCTCAGTCTACAAGATGGGCATTCTCACTACAATTGCTTGCCTTGTCCATAGATCTTAACTAAAGAGCTCCCTACAAAGTAGATGCCATGCTTGGCACTGTGAGATTTCATAGCACACTGTGACCCTGGCCCATTGATCAGATAATTGTCAGGGGCCCGGTCCACAGCTGTGGAGGTGGCCTTTTGCGAAAACACTACCTGTCAGGGTCAAGGCAATGGAAGTCTTCGTTTAGTCTACCAAGAAAAATGCCCCTCTTCTTCTGAGAAACATTCCTTCTCACCATGTGGCATATATTACACTCTATCAAGTTATAAATGATGCCCTTGGCGTTGTGCAAGTCATGACCCTCTTATGCCAGCCTGTTCTATACACTTCCTTCCTTAAAAACCTTCAGTGGCTCTCCATTACAATAAATAAAACTTAAACTGACTGCAAGACACTTCATAATCTGCCTCCCACTAGTTTTCTTGGCATTACCATTCACTATGTGCCCTTCCATTTCATGTCATATTGAGCCCAAGGCTGGGCCTTTTTTTTTTTCCCCCCTCTGTCTACGATTTTATTAGACTGTTCCCCTGCCCATGTACCTGTACTGGAAGATTGAGACAAAAAGGCACAAACTCACATTAAATAGGGTAATTTCATCACAACCTCCTTTCTGCTCTCTTCTCACTTCTTTATGGAATTTGTCACTCTGAATTATCATCATTCTTTTGTCTGGCTTCCTCACCAAACAGTGAGCTCCTCAAGAAAAGAAAACTTTAGAAATCCCCTCTCAGTGGGAAGTCAGCGAAAGCCTAACGATGCCCTTTCTTTTCACTTTCTACCCAGTAAAATGCTGCCACCTTCCTCTGGAGCTGACAGTTTCAGTGAGATTCTCTCTCAAAAGGCCTCACCTGGCCTCTCACAGTCCTTGACATGAAATCTAGACACTCTTAAGGTTGTGGATGGCTCTGAACCTACCCCCTCTACCCCACATCCCCAGCTTGCTTTCCTGCCGCCGTAAACTGTCCACCATAAGTTCCTTTACAGATCTCATTTCTTCTTCTGTCATGTGGTTGCTGTGTTTCTGGATATTCTTCCACTTCATAATCACTCAGCAGTTAGAACAGAAATAATCTAATCGGACAACTGTTCGAGTCTCACTAGACCATCAAACCCTATTGTATTATTTCTCCAAGGTTCTTTTGTCAACTATGAAACTACCTTCCCTATTCAGCAATATTCAAATCCCAATTCCTTCTTTAGGTGCTATGTCCCCTTCCAAACTTCCATAGTTAAGGAAAGAGTAGAAGACTCCTTATTCCTCTCAAATTTATTAGAACACTTAGTCTTATAAAATGACAAAATAGTGAACTTATCCCTTTCTGTCCCACCCCAAAAGAGGATCCTAAGACTTAAATTATTTTAAATTGATTTTAACTTATACCAATAATATAAGATGTGAAAACTTCAATAGTTATAGGTAAATTTAAAGCCCCCCACTTCCATTCTTCACTATTGTCACCAGGCTGGTGTGTATATTTCCGGATCATTTTCTATGATTGCACATATATGTTTGGGTAGCGATGAAAATATGTAGAATTTTTGGTTTTGCTTTGAGTTGCAGAACTATTAATGGGAGTCAAGGCCAAAACCTTAAGAAATTATAACATGCCTGCCTTAGCCTTTTGTAATATTTTTGCCCTGTGTGACATATATAGCTCAGAAGGCAGCCAATTGCTCACTGTCAAACTGCCAAAATGAAGCAGAAAGTCTGATAATAGCTATGGATTTTTGAGAAACAGCTTGGCCTATAGGATGCCTGTAGCTTCACTTCCTGCTGGTAGCCATGGCATGAACAGATGAGGGAGGTTGGGATCCCCCCAAGGAGTAGTGGGAAGTGTTGATTTCTGTGGTCCAGTAGGGGGTCTGCTTCTCAGTGCCAGTCTGCTGTCAGAATCTCAGGCTTTTGTCGTGGACGTACCAAATAATGACTAAGGAGGCCAAACGCACTTGGTTTAAGTTTTGCTCTCTAGGTTTTGGATAAAAGCATTTAAAAATTTCATCTAACATAACTTGGGTTACTTTCATAAAGCAAAATTAAATAAGCCAACTGCTGTTGGAACTCCCGGCAGCTTCCTAATGCTTAATACCTGATGAGAATTCTGATCCATTTACAAGACAAGCTAAAATTGATGAGAAAGAAAAACAAATACTTAGCCTATGATTGCATCATCACTTCTACATTTTTTTCCATTTCAGAAGGAATTCTGGCTGCATACCCTGAAGTGAAAGTTGTTGGTTAATGGATGTTAATGGGAAACCTAATGGTGCAGCAGAAAGCCAAGACACTTTGTGCTATAGCCCATGGCAAAGTACAGATTTATGGAGATATGTTAGCACTGCCAGTTCTTTTATAAGTGAGAAAAACATCTTATCCAAAACATATTTTTCCAATAATGCAGTGAAACCTCTTTGTCCCCCAAAGGCTGAACCAATATGAAATAATGGCAGGCATCACTCAAGTTTTCCTATAACATGATCTATTTACATAAATATGTATATGTGTATTTATCCTATCTATATAAAATTTCTTTACAAATATAACATATGTTCACTATTTTTTAAAATGGAAAGACTATGCAATCACGAGGGAGGTAAGTCAGCCTGTATTTGACCCCACAGAATTAACCCACTATAAAAATTTTCAGATGTGTCCTTCCATTCTTTTATCTGTGATCATATATATTTTTCAATTTTAAATACTTCTTTCTATGAGTTTTAATACATATATAGATTCATT
>NW_011888864.1:6421148-6449001 GCF_000151845.1 Pteropus vampyrus | reverse complement strand
TTCCTAACAGTGCTTGCTATATGAGAGTTCCAGATGCCTTACATTTTTGTCAGCTTTTGATATCGTCAGGATATATTATTTTAGCTATTCTGATAGGTGTGTAGTGGTAACTTGTACGGTTTTAATTTGCATTTTTCTATTGGCTAATGATGTTGAACATTTGTATTTATTTGCTATCTATATATCTTCTTTGGTAAAGTGTCTGTTTAAGTCTTTCGCCATTATTTAATTGGGTTGTTTGTTTTCTTACTGTTCAGTTTTGAGAGTTCTTTACATATTGGAATAAAGTCCTTTGTTAGTGAGGTGATTTACCAATATTTCCTCCCAGCTTGTAATTTGTTTTTTCATTCTCTTAACACATGTGGACATTAACAAAAATAAAATCATGAATTGCATGTTATTTTATAATAAACTTAGCAACATATCTTTAACATCTTTCCATATTACTAGTTCTTCTCGACATAATTTTAATGGTTGCAGACTATTCCATTATATTCCAGTTCACAGAACAAGAACATCAGACCAGGCATTTCTGTGACCATGATCAAGACAAAATGTGACGCCTTTGTTATTATGTACCATAATTTATTTAACAAACTCCTCTGTGGAACATTCTGGTTGTTTTCTATTTTTTACTGTTAAAAATATTACACTGGTTAACATACTTAGAGCTAATTTTTTTCATACATTTAAAATATTTCTCTAAGACAGATCTTGCAAATTACATATATTTTAAAGGCTTTTTCAAAAATATATAATACCAACTTGCCTTTTGAGAAGGCTATTTAACTCTCATCATCAGAGTATGAAATAACATCAGGCACTATCATTGCTTTTTAAATTTGCTTCCTTGGTAGATTAAAAAAAGTGTGTCATTGGTTTCTTAAAAATATGCCATTCTTTTATTACAAATAAGGCTGACTATTTAATTGCCTTTGCCACTCATATATTTGTGTGTGTAAGTGTATGTGAATTGTCTCTTCATGTCCTTTATGCATTTTTATATAGGAATAGCTCATCTTTTGCTTATTTTTTCTATAATAACTCCTTATTTTATTGCAATGTTTTCCCCCAGGGTTTTATTTCAATGCACCTTAATTGTGCAGGCCCCTTTGAGTTCTTGTTCGAATCCATGTAAACCAAGGATCTACCAGTATGAGAGTTGCCAGATTTAGCAAATAAAAATAAACAACAAATACTTTTAAAATAATTATACCCCAAATAGACATGGGATATATGTGTACTAGAAAAATATTCATCGTTTATGTAAATGTAACTGGCATCCTATACCTTATCTGGCAACCCTAGCTGGGAGTCACACCTGCAATGGAGTATGGCTTAATTGGGTGTTAGTTTCCAAAATTCTGCAAAAATTGTATAAGGCCGAAAGTGTCATTAAAGTGCCTTAAGTAGCTTTCTAAGTTCAGTATGCATGGACTTCTGCCTTCTACCCTTTTTGATAATTTTTATGCTCAAAGAACCTCTCAAGAAAAGAAGAAAAGTCACTGGGAAGATGCCTTGTCATTCAAACTATCTCACTCTTGTGTGAAGTGTTTCTGTTTGTCTGTAGGCCCTTTCTATTTTATATCAGTTTTCTAAAAATGTTTAAACTTGTAGTTATTGGTAGTTGTGGTGGTTCAACAAGATACAAGGGAAATTCATCTCACATGGGTATTAAGTTCTAAAGTTAGCTCTTAAGGAAAACATGACCACGCTGTGACTCCACTGAATTATTTTTATACAGTTACCCTTCAATCTAGAGTCCCCAACTCCCTCAGCCCAAATTTTATTTTCAATAAACATTCTACTCTCAAATTACTCAAATATTTTTCTTCTGGGGGAACCTGTGTATTCTGGCCCATTCAGTAGCTACTTAAGAGCAATCATGGTGACGGGCCTCATAGCGCTTGTTGTGCAATCATGTCCTGTTTCATGCATCCTTTGTCTTTGTTTCCCTTTATGGATGCTTTTCTATGAGCTTTGCCCAACATTTATATAGTGAAATATACCTAGAAATACTTGGAAGTTTCAATCATTAGCCAGGATTCCAAAGCAACATGTATAGAATGATGTGTTCATTTCTCTCAAGCACAATTTGTGAATGACATCAAATCTCATTTATTTCTAGCATATTCCAAACACTTCAATGAAATAAAAATTTGTAATTCTTGCTCAAGTGCATTTTAATAGTGTTTGGCTTGTAGTCAAAGACATTGTCATATTGTCTGTCTTCTCTTAAATATATTTATATCTGTACCTATAATACAAATTCAACATATTTATATTAATACGTGTATAAAAATGTTCACTCAGATTGTCATTTTACATATCAAATATATTTCTTTTATTGGTTAATACTATCCAAATACACTAACTCTCTTTATATCCTAATTTTCAAACCCACCATGGTATAAAAGAATCACATGGCTCTAGTCATTGCTATGGTCTCTGGAAAATCTGGTTCATTTTTGAGGAAATTGGAAGGTCAAGGAGCAGCTAAAATATTTACAAACAAATATGCATACAAATATATACATGCATAAATATACATGTACGCATATATACATACACATATTCACATATGCATACACATGTTTAAACTTTTTATCATGGAAAATTTCAAATGCAGAAAAGTAGAGGGAATGGTATAATCTTCCTGTACTAATATCCAACTTCAACAATTAACTTTTTCACAGCAATAATATGCATTTTAATAAACTTTTAAAAAAGTATAACATACACACAAAAAAGTATACTGATAATAAGTGTACAGCTCTATGAATTATTACAAAGTAACAGCACCCAGATAATGACCACCTAGATAAAAATACAGAACACAACCAGCACTGCAGTTGCCCCACCACGTGCCCTCCTAATCATTACCTCTTTATACCTCCCTAAAGGCAACGACTATCCTGATTTCTAACGCCACAGATTAGTTTTGCATGTTTTTGAACTTTATTTTAATGAAATTATATTAGTTCTACTTAATATCATGTTTGTGAGATCAATATATGTTGTATTTAGTAGTAATTTGTTTTCATTGCTGTGTACTATACTACAATTTATCCACTCTACTGTAGATGAACTTTAGACTTCTGTTTTGGTGAATACATCTTTTGGTAAAAGTAAGTAGGCATTTAGGTCTAGGAGTGAAATTTCTGGTTTCTAGAATATGTGTGCCAAACAAATTTCCACCAATTTACACTCCCACTGGCAGTGTATAACCATTCCAGTTGTTTCACATTTGGTATTGTTAGTCCTTTAATTTTTAACTCTTTTGTTGTTTGTAGCTGTATCTTATTGAGGTTTAATTTGCAATTCCCTCATGATTAATATACATACATATATATATATATATATATATATATATATATATATATATATATACTTTTTTTTTTTTTACCATTGGCTATCTACTCTTGTAATGCATCTTTTCTATCTCTTGCCTATTTTTCTACTCAGTTGTCTTTTTTTAAAAAAATTGATTCATAAGAGTTCTTGCATCTTGGATAGGAACACTTCAGTATTTACATGGACAGCAAATGTTGCTAAACTGCATTTAAAAGATGCAAGGTCATGAAAGAAAGTATTAACAGAATACTAACATTGTTGTTCACTGCCTCACTTATAAGATGAAGGGTGAATCACTTAAACATCTATAAAAATTATCACAATCTGAGTTTGAAGGTTGGAGTTTACCCAACTGGGGTAATATTTTTACCAACTGGCCTATTTTTGAAGTTTCAAGAAAAAGGCAAATAAATACATGTAGTGATATAGAGGAGTGAACGCCTGGCTAGTTACCCAGATAAGTCATCCACTAGATGGCATATCTTCGTGAGAAAGAGAGAAGCAGCTCCTGGCATTGGGAACTGGCCTGGTACTCACACCTAGGCCCTGTTGAGTATAAACAATTTCACAGAATATGAACATCAGACAAGGCCACTCTGACCACAATTAAGACAAAACATGACCCTTCTGTAATTATGTCTAAACAAAAGACAAAAAAACTGAATATTGTCCAAACTCCAAAATGGTCAACATCCCCCTATTTTAAGAACTGACTACTGTTGTGTGTGTGTGTTGTTTTTGTTTGTTTGTTTGTTTGTTTGTTTTTACCAATTACAGCTTTAGCCTCAGTCTAGTCTGCCCCACTTTTAGATAAGACTTATTAAGATATCCAGTCTTAAGAATTATTCTTGCTTCTTGGCAGTATCTAATCCAGAGCAAAGCTCTAGTCTTTTATACACTCACTCAAATCATCGAACACAAGCTTGAATCTTATAATGAGTACCTTTCTAATATATTTTTACTGAGACAACCCATGGTTCCCTATAGTGTGCATTCTTTCTCACTGCAATGAGTAATAAATGCAATGAGTAATAAACCCAGCCATTGTTGTGTTTCTGGTTGTCTTTGACTAGAGGTCATTGACTTGGGGAATCCAGAACAATCCAGCAGCCTAGTACAACTTACTTGTCAGAAAAGTGAAAACTGATCTATCTCTGGGGTAAATTTACATTAGCCACAGACACAGAAACTGATGGATAAATAAAATTATTATTTTAAAAAGCAAACCCCGAATTGTCAGAAAAGGCAAATATATAGAAATAGAAAGGAGATTAGTAGTTGCTTGGAGGAGTGTATAGAAAGGGGATTAAATATTAAAGGTCATCTCATAGGGGTGACGTCCTAAATCTGTATTATGGCCGTGGCAGCATAACTCAGTAAACTTGATAAAAATCATTAATTTGTACACTTAGAGTGAACTGCATGGTATATAAATTATAGCTCTATAAAGTTGTAAAAACAATCCTAGAGGAGATCAGCTATTTGAATCCAACACTCTCTCTGTAAGCAAACTACATGGCAAGCTACACTGTAAACAGAAAGTTGGCTGGTGGGTATAAATTTAGAGCAAGCTGGATTAGCTAAAGGCATACCTGTTTATTGCACTTCACTTTACTGTTTCACAGATGTTGAATTTTTTTACAAATTGAAGGCAAGACCCTCCACCAGCAAAAAAAATTACAACTTGCTTTATTGCAATACTCACCTTATTGTGGTGGTCTGGAATCACACCCTCAATATATCCAAGGTATGCTTATATATGATTAGAACATGTCTATCTACATCATCGAGATACTCCATCAACAGCGCTGCAGATACAGTCTTTGGGCCAGACCAGTGTCTTCCCTGAGTAACTCTTTGCCTTTGTGGCTTTTCCGGGTTCTGCTGCACAAATAATCTCTCTTCTGGTCCGACTTGAGCTTATAAAACAAGTCTCGTTGTCCTGGGGACCATTCTTTTATCTTAAAATATATGAAGATCTCTCACACGTTGGCTCTGAACTACCATGAATTGTGTTTTTAGCCCGTTATTCAGGGCCAGTTTCATTTCCAAGTTGCAGTGCTTAGACTGGGAGGGAAGGTGTCTATGGATGACTCACTTCTTGTCCTTTGGACTATCACAATTTTATATCAGAAATTGAAGGTCAGTGAGGTGACTTTTATCTTCTGGAAAACCTTAAAAGCCCATTCCTTTACAGGCATACAACAGAGTATAGCTGTCCTTCCTGCAACTTGACACAGAAGTGGGTTGCCAGGTAAAATACATGCATGTCCTATAGAATATTTAGGACATATATGTACTAAAAATTATTCATTATTAATTTGAAATTAAACTTTGGGCATCCTGTAGGTTTGAGACTAAATAGAGGCCCTGGGAAATGCAGAAAAACAGGCTGTCCGAATTACTTTGGTGGAGAAGAGTGGAAGAAACAAACACCAGATATTTAAGAGTCTTAAATCAGAGGAGGCAAATGTCTTCTGTAGCAGAGAAACGGAAAAAAATCGTATTCCTTAAGTTTTACAGCAGAGTCACAAGCATTAGTACTTTGAGAAAGGGCGAATCACAGTCTGGGGTGCATGGAAGGAAAATTTCATTTCTTCCTAGTTTGGAATTGGAATCCCTACTCAGCCTTTCTGTATGACAGCACCCACACGGCAGGGCAATTCCATTTTATTCATTGGGTGGGGTGCGAGAAGAGCTCTCCACGTCACGCCTTAGGTACTGCTCGGACACCGCAGCAGGTGACCCAGCAAACACCGGGGTGGGCGTTTCCTTGGAGAGTCCGGATCCGGATGTAAGGGGTCGGATCCGCCCCGTGGCCAAGGCCCGGCCTCTGCCCCTCCCACCAGGCCTGCTGCATGGGATGACGTGTCTGAACTCTGGAGGCGGAAGCAGGGAAAAGGTCGAGGGGTGGGAGTTGGCAAGGTGAGGTTGGCCAGTTTTGCGCATGCACTGGTAGGACCGTGTTGTGTTGGGATTCCAGAAACCATTTTTATTGAGGAATACTCCACTTCTCCGGGTTTTTGATGATGCTGAGCTCGGAAGATTGAGGAGGCTGAGAGGTTCGGAGGGAAGAAGGTTGGGAATCGGACTCCCACGCCGTTATGGGCTCGGCTTCAATGAGTAGCCGAGTGGCTGCGGGCAGTCCCGCACCTTTCTTTTCTCTGTAAAAGGAGGTTAACCTTGTTTGGAAAACCTGAGGTTTATTTCAGCGCTGAAAGTCTGTGGTTCTAAATTCTGATCGCTAGAATTTCTGTGGTCTGGCCAGTACCAATCCTGTAGTGCTTTCCGGTTACTTGCACCTCTTGTCTTTATGTGTCAGACGCTGCGCTAGGTTCTGGAAATGTAGAGATGTAGGTTGCAGAGATGAGGTCCTTACTCCATGGAGTTTACATGTAAATGGGGAGTGAGACAAAACAAATAGCCACACTAATTCGATAGTGGTAAGTAGTGGTAGTGTGGGATGTCAGGGAGGCGTTAAACAGAAGAGTGATATTGAAGAAATTAAAACCTTTTTACTACCGAAAGCTTTTCTGAAAGAGTTAATTGAGCCACATGCTTGCCAGAAAAAGGACCAGGTCCTGGGGCATGCAGTCTAAACCACCACCAGCAGCAGCGCTAGACAGAGAAGACGAACTTGTCTGCTGTCCTGGAATGGATGGGGCTCTTTTTTAATACAAACAGTTCGGAGAAGAAAGATGTGTTTTGAAGGAATTTAAATTAGCTATAGATAAAGAAGGTAGGAGCCGGTGAAGCGGGGTTAGTTCCTGCATGGGTCGTAAAGAAGTGTTCGCTCTTTTGGACTGGTTGTGGGCAACAGTCTAGAGAATGTAGTGGCACCTGTTGGTAGGCTATTCTCTAATTGTGGAAATAACTACATTTGGAATTTAATTCCAAATTTTATCATACATTCAGTAATAGTATCAGTCTTTTGTTTTTTGCCTGTATAGAAAGGGGATTAGCTGTTATGTAGCTGTTAACTGATTAGCTGTTATGTAGCTGTTAACTGATTAACCTTTCTTGTCTCTTCCACCTTCCAGCCGGCTCTAATTTAATTTACGACATCTCAGAATTTCTCTCTTGTCAAAGAATTTAAAGAGTTTTTTCAAAGGTTGCTCTTGCCAGAAGTGGAATTTGAGAGGCAATTATAGTAAGTAGTCCTAGATAACTAAGATTTTGGCTTCGACTGGGGTGTAGCTGTGGACATGGAAAGTATTGAAAGGGTTTAGTCTAGTTCAGTAGCCGGGGGAACAGAACTTGCTGAAGGACTGAGCCTGAGAAGCAGGGAAGCAGCGATGCCATTTTCTGAAATGGAGAAAACTGGGGGAGTTACAGGTTGGGGTAAAAAAACGGGTAAGTGAGATCGAGAAGGTCAAGTATTTATTGGTGCCAAATTGATGATAGTAAACAAAAATATTAGTTTTCTTCTCCTTTCTTAATTGAGAGAACTTCTGCTTCCTCTTATAGTGGAAGTCTTTGGGACTTCAATTACAGAATATTGTAATTCCTTTTCCTTAACCTGATTTGCTTGAGGGAGACTAAAAAGGGGGGAAGTGACACTTTCACTGCTAGATTGGCTTTTGTAAAAATGGCTTGTCATTCCTCTGTGCCAAGAAATGTGTTATGTGCTTAATGTACTTTTTTTTTTTTTCCATTTAATCTTCAAACAACATTAAGAAGATGGATGTTTTCTCTCTGCTTCCCAATTCTACTACTTGGGACTTGATTAACTTGCTCAAGGTCACATGACTAGATAGTTTCACGCTGGAGCTCCTAGTGCAATCTATCCTTGCAAGCAAGAATTTTATCTTACATTGTTCTGGTTACTCTACAATATAAAAGTGATTCTTAACCTTTTTGCAGGGTCATAGATCCCTTTGAAAATTTAATGAATGTTACCAGCTTTCCAGGGAGATGTGCAAACACCCACAATAATTTAGATAGGATTGCACGGGGCTCCCCACTTTTCTGAATTCTTTTAGTGAACTTGCCCATTCCTGAATTTCTAGCTGGAGGTACCTTCGGGTTATAATTCCTTGCTGTATAGTCTGAGTTGATGCACTCTTCTGAAGTATTTAGTTGAACCTTAAGGCTCAACTGAATCGACTTCGTCACCAAAGCAAATTTCTCCTTGAAAAATACTCGGAAAATGCACCACACACATAAACTTAAGTGCACAAACACGGACATGATGCCACTGCAATAGGAAAAACAACAGAAACTTGCTCTAGGATAATCAGATTTCTTTTTCGCTAGAACTACTATCCTTATTCACTGAGCCCTAGGGTGTGCCCCCATGTCCTCCTTTGCAAAGAAATGTCAACACTACCTTCTATTCGCCTACTCCTGTTTTTCTCCGCACCTCTTTTCCACTCTTAAAGAGGTCTTGTTTGTTCTATGCAATCACTGCCCCATGCAAGAATGAGCCACTGCATCCAGTACTTTGAACCTGTCTGTGCACACACCTCTGAGTAGCTGTTTCTTTGAGGATTTATGGCTGTTCTTCCCCATTTGTTTCCTCACCCTGCTCTCAACCAGGTGTTTACCAAACTTCTCTCCACCAACTTCGCCTCCATCAGCAAGGACTCTCTGGAGCACTAATAGGGGGTTGGCGTGCTGCGATCAGCGTGGTGTGGAAATTTAAGAGATGTGCAAGGGAAACTGAGACAAAGTAACAAGCCGGGAGCGTCAGCCAAGCGGGACGATCCACGGCGCTCCAAGGGAGCTCTTAGATCCGAATTTGGAGTAGGAACGTGAGCGCCGGAACATCTCTCCCAGCAACCATTCAGCCGGCCCGCTGAAAACCTGGAAAGTGGATTTCCTTCCCTGCCTCCCGGAAGCTCCTCAGGGCGCTTGCTGCCGCTCTCACTGAGCATGTGCAGGCAGCATTGCGCATGCTCAGTGTAGATCCGGCTCGGTTTCTGTTGCGGGACCCGCCGTATCTCCTAACGCAAGCGGAACTGTCCGTCGGGGGCTGGCCTCCTTCAGCTTGGGTGGCCTTGTCGTGTCCGAGGGCTCCCCGCCCCTCATTCCCTTTTCTCCCCTTCGGCTTGTCTTCCCTTTCCCCGAAACAGCCGTCATGAGCGCAAGGCTGCCGGCGTCGTTTCCACCTCGGTGGCCGCGGTTGCTGCTGTTGCTGCTCTTGCTGGGAGCGGCCCCCGGCCCGCGTCCGGGCGCAGCTTTCTACTTGCCCGGCCTGGCACCGGTGAACTTCTGCGAAGAAGAAAAAAAAAGCAACGAATGCAAGGTGGGTGAGGCCCGGTGGACCTCCAGGTGCACTGTAGGAAGGGGAAGTCTCCCTCTGCGGGAGAAGCTGGGGTCCGAGGGGAAGGAGGCGTAGCAGGGGGTGGGGCCGAGTGTCTCCTGAAGCTCTTGGGCTTGGCCGGGTGTCGGTCGGAGGCTCTGAAACTGCCCTTGTAGGGGGCGTAGATTCTGTAGGACTCAGTGGGCCTCAGGCTCACCTCCGTCTCGTGGGCCGGGTTGCACGAGCAACGGTATTCAGTTTTCCTGGAGCAGGGACTATGTGTGTGGCGCACCCTTGGAATTGAATGCGTGCATGTCAGCAGCAAGCGTTCCACGAGTGAGTTGTTCGCCTACAGCTCTGTGTCACGCCGTCCAAACAGGTAGACCAACTGGTCTTCCAGTAACTTTATTTCATTGCTTCCTGTTTTAGTCTACTTTCTGGACCAACTCCTGGTTGATTCTGAGAGCTTCTTCCTTCTAGGACTTTTATATTTTAACTTCACGTTTAGCGGTTAACCGGTTCTTACTTGTGAAACATAACTCCCAGAACCGCGTAAACTGCATTAATAAAGAGTTGTTGTAATGGTTGAAACTGTGCATTTTTATTTTTCCAGTGCAAAAAAAAATTTTTAATGTATAAAAAATAAATAAGATCCCACTAGTTTCTCTGAGATTGTTTTTAATGTATAAAAAATAAATAAGATCCCACTAGTTTCTCTTAAGACCTTCAAACTCAAGGTTTTCATTTTAACTGCTAGTAAAAGATATAAGTAACATGCTTTTAGGTTAGGCCGTATAAGCTATGATGATATACATACATAATTATTCTAAGATGGTAAAATTTAACTTTTGGGGCTTGAGGATCTCTTTGAAACCATTAATAATTTTAACAATTCAAATAATCGTTCAGCAAACTTTTACAATCTATAAATAGATTTACTTATTAAGCTTGATTTTTTTCTTTTAAAAAGTGGGTGTTTATTTTATATCTGCTGGCTTTACTATAGCTGTTAATTTGAACTTATTTTAGGGCATTAAAGAAGCTATTAAAGTTTTCATAGCATTTTACAGTTTCTGTTTAAAAACTTGGATCTCTAAAAATATCTAAGGACCTTTAAGTTTAACTCAAGTCAATAGTTGCAATTGTAACTCTCATACCCTGCAGTGCAAGAAGCTTTTACTTTGAGAATTCTGACTGAAAGAATATAGTGCTTCCTAGTGGAACGGAGAGCTAGTCTCGAAAGCACACTGGTTTTTCCATTAAATATGTTAGTAACCAGCCTTTAAAACCTAATATTTGGTCTTTAAATTTAAATTTAACAGCAATTGTGTATTGTATTCCTTGTGCCTTAGAGACAATAATATCTGTCTTCTAGGAACCTCAGTGAAGGACATAAATTTGAACAGATTATTGAAATCTGATATGTTATAAAAGATTTATGTCCAAAGTACTCTAAAACAGAAATGAGGAAACATCTGTGGATTGGAGTCTTTGGGGAAAGCTACAGAGAAGGAAGTGACATTTGAGATGGACTTCAGAAAGTGATTATGTGTGAAATTTACAGGTAGTCTGCCAGTTAGATGATTTTTGTTTTCTCAGCAAGGTCCTTTAAGTAGCTACTTTTTTAGTTAATTTTTGGTTAATCTCAGAGAGTCCTTTTGAATTTTTAATTTTCAAAAGTATAGGGATAAAACAGGCAAGGAAAAACACCATTTTTCTGAAGCCTTAGGATTGCATCTTTTTTGCCAGCTGCGTTCACATCTCCGTCAATGGAAATAACTGATCAGAAGAAAGATATACTTTGAGCAGTTTTTGTTTTTTCCTACAATTTGACTAACTGATACAGGGAGTTTAAAGTAAACTAATATTTCTTCTCTTTGCCTCTCAAAGGAGAAAAACAGCAGTTTAAAATTTCACTGCTTCGATCGGGGTATTAATAATTTTTTTTCCAATCCATTCCATATTTGTTAAGAAGGACAGTCTTGTGTACACTATTCAGAAAAAGCTGAAGGGACTTATTTTAAAAATTAGAAATGGAAATGATTATTTCCAGAAGATATGATTAGAGTAGGGAATCAAGAGTTTAATGAATTGGTCAGGTCATTGATAGTTTCCATCTGAAACAGGGATAATCATTTGCTAATTATCTATTCCCCTTGAAAGATATTTTGCATTTCTTAGAGGAAAAGTACCATATTTATCATTGTGATATTAAAAAATATTCAGAAGTGTACAGATAAAACAAGTATTGATATCTTCAGCATAAGTGTAATTATATAGTATAAGTCTTTACATGTACTGTCAAGTCTGTGTCCTGCATTTCACTCAGTGTGTACATTGAGAGACAGACAAAAGAATCCTGAGGATTTGGTCATTTTCTCCTCTCAAAATATTTTATGTTCGATTTACTGGCAATAAACAGAAACAGAAGTTAAGTGCACATAAAATTCTGTTTATATTGCTCTGACTCCAATTTATGATCTTTATTCACCTTCATATAAATGCTATGACTGAGTTCTGTGTTTTTTTTTCTTTTGGCTTGGTATCATTACATGCACATACATTTGAATATCAACATAATGTACATTCTTACTGGTTTTTCTTGACTACATAGTATTTCGTTCTATAACTGTACTGTGGTTTACTTAACCATTTCTTGCTTGTAGAGCAATTAGATTGGCCCCAAATTATCTCTCTTATAGCTTTGATAGAATGTATTTATCAGGAATTACTGGCATATTCCCAAATTACTAGGTCAAAGGCAAGAAGCAATTCTATAGCTTTTTAAATTTAATATTGCCAGGATTCTTTCAAGAAAAGTAGGTTTTGTGCACCTGAAACTACTGGATTTCGTTAACCAGTGTCACCATAATAAAAATAAATAACCTGTAAAAAGAAAAAAAAAAAGATAGGTTTAATTTATAACACCATTAGCTAAATGATTCCACAATATTTTATAGTTTTTGTTTTTCATTTTAATAGCTATGTGATGGTACCTAGGACATTTTTAATGCTACCTTATTTTCATAGCCGTTGAGGTTTCTCTTTTTTAATTTATTTCTTTTATTTGCCTTATTTTCTTAGTTTTTGAAACCATAGTAATAAAGGATTCAGCCACATAATCCCTTCCTGTAGAGTCCATTTTACTTTCTTAAAATCAAAGGACAATAAGTTGACTGCAATAAGTAGAATAAAGCCCTGATCAGAAGTGAAATAGATCTTCCCAGGGTGTAAAATGTGCAGTTCTGATCTATTTTGTGAAAAGTTTTGGCAGTTTCAGTTAGTTACCACATGCTGTTTAGGTTTGGACTGAGTCTTAAGTGTGCTGAGTAGCATTCTGATAGCTAATAGCTAAAGATTAGTGAGCAGTTGTTCACCCTTGCTACTTTTTAATTTTCAGTAATTACTGGATTTTCAACATAAATTCAGACCCAATAGCTAAACTCTATAAAACATCTGCTTCTCTGTTACTATTTGATCTCTAAATCATGTTCTTAGATGAAAGATTAAGGTTTTCTTTCCTGTCCAATAAGGAAAGATAACCGAACATACCCACTGTTGTTGTTTTATTTTTTTTTAAAGAATATTTAAATGAATTTAACAACTTTTTAATAAAAAGGAGACCAAATCAGAATCATACTTTTAAACTTAATTTCTTGATAGTTATCTTTAGACACTCTTAATAAATGGTGTGTCTGTTATTTGGGGAGCAGTTGCCTATAAATATGGAATAAGTCAAATTTAAGAGTTCTAAATGTTGCTCTGGACACAAACATGATTGTATATCCACCTGTTTTAATTTGACCGTAGAAATAGTTTGAAGATTTTGAACTATCTAAAGAAAAAGTATAATTTACATGTGTACTTATCAGTATAATTGACACATTTATTTATTGATATGTAGTTTCACGTTCTCATAGTTTTCTCTGGAATAATAGCATTGATTTTTAGCTTCTGAAAACTAATCAGTGTGTGGGAGTTACAGACAGTGTTTCAAATATGAAATCTGGCATGGAATGAGTGACTTCGATAAATTCACATTCCAACAATTGTTCTTCCTTCTGGTGAACAAGTACATGGAGCTAAGTTAGAAAGTTTGCTTTCCAAATAAAAATTTTGAATAAAATTATTTTAAAACTGTGATTGTTCATTATGGTAGATCTGAGAACTAGGATTGGGAAAGCAAGCAAGGTGCATGTGGATAAAATAATATCCTGTTGCCTTTGGCTCTCCACAAAGGGAATCCCTTCCAAAGGTATGTACGTGAACATCTGAAAGAAAACCACAGACGTGTGCTCCATACCACACACCCTCCTCATACTCACACAGACACAAGTAATTTCTAGAAACTGTTTTGTGCTGTTAGCCTTAGAGCCCAGCTCCTATTCTTGCAGTTTTCTATCATTGCCCTCTCAATAAATGTTGTAATTGTCGCCACTTTAAGTATACTCTAAAAGGAGATTCTCTGTTGCCATTAAGTATCCATGAAAAGCTTTGGAGGAAATTTATAAAAATTTTTCTTTGTTCTTATTCTCAACTTTCAGACCTATTTATTGCCCTTTGCTATTGATATATGCCAGGTACACACAAAGTAATACAATTGTAGTCTTTGTTAGTGATAATTATATCATTAATTCTCAGAACAACCCTGTGGTTTTTAGATAGGGAAACTGAAGCTGAGTAAAACATAGTAACCTTCTCAAGAGTACATAGCTAGTAAGTAGTGAATCCAAGGTACAAACCCAGGAGTGTCAGAATCTGAAGTTTGGGCTCTTCATTGGAATACTGGTTTATCTTCCATACTGAGCACTCTCTACTTCTTTTCCTGCCTTACTCTGGAGATCCTTGGCTGTTTATAATCCTGGACTTCCATATTTAATATAGTTATTATATTGTTTTCTCTGATACAGTCTAAAATTAAAATTTTATTTTTTGGTGGCATATGGAGAGGAAGAACCTTAGTATTTAGGTGATCATCTTCTAGGTATTGCAGGTCCGATAACTCAGAGCTCATAATCATCCATTTGTGTGTTCCAGCATTTTTTACTATGTCTGCATTAAGATTTCTCTTCAGAATTTTTGCCACTTCTCCAATATTTAACAGTTGAAGCTTCCATAGCTTTTCTTTTTTTGTGGCTTTGCCTTGGTATCTCAAAACCCTCATTGTCACTTGCTTTGATCCTTGTACAAAGTCACATTTCTTTACTGAGATTTCTTTCTACCTTGAAAACCAATTGTAGGTATGGGGTCTCACAGATGTGATGACAGTTAGGTAAGATGTAATAAAAGCAGAGAGAAAGGAACAAGGAAATAGGGGGGAAAAATGTAGTCCTGTGGCATGGCTTATGTGTCTTAAAGCAGTAAAATAGACTGTAGTTGTGACCAATGCTGGGATCAGATGTAGAACTGGGCAGATTAGAACTAGAAATAAAAATTGTACATTTGGGAGAAGAATTTAGAAAGGAGACTATAGAACTCCAAACCATTTCCATTATGAATTTCTTATGGTGCATTGTAATCAGTCTTTTTGTATAAATCTTCCTTTAGAATTTATAGTCTTTAAGATTTATTTATAACTTTCTTAAAATGTTTACTGTTGTAACAACTTTTCATGCTTTTAATAACTCAATTTGGACATTTTGAAAGTGGGAATGTGAAGTAGCTAAGTAACCTTCAGGGCTCGTTCAAGTTATATCAGTGATATTTTGGAGTCAGTTGTCTATTTAAGGCAAATTTCCAGAAGGAGATGCACTTAATTTTTGGATGAGGAATAAAAATGATGTTTAGAGTGGAAAGTGACCTTGAAATTAATCAAATATTGCCCTCTTATAGCACATTGCTATTTTAGTGATAAAATTAAATCCCTTAGAGATTGAGTAGGTACCCCAAGAATATATAAATAGCTTTGTCACTCTTTTATTTTCTCGAATATTTATTTTGTCTCCCATCTGGATTATAAATTCTTTGAAGGCAAATGTTAATGTGTTTTGTATTATCACTCACAATATCTAGTTCAGGACATTGTGGGCATTAAATAAATACAATAATTGAATGATTTTGTTTGTTTTCAGAATTATTTGTTAGTGTTCTTAAGTTTTCACATACATTGCAAATTCTATGATTTTTCCCTATTTAATATTTCTTTTGAAATCATCCTCCCTGCTTCTTGAACATTTTCCACACTAAATTTTACTCTTTCATCTTTATTTCTTACTGTTTTGATTTAGGTCCTGTCACTTCATAGGTCTAAATTCTGCCCTCAACTGTAAAGCCTTTTCTTTTTCCAACTCTTACTGTGACATTTTTCAAAATTCAAATAAGTTGGAAGAATAGTATAATGATCACTTGTATAGCTAGCTACCTAGACCCCTAGAGCCTACAGTTGTTTATATTTTTCTCTATTTGTTTTATCTGTGTGTGTGTGTATTTTTTAGGGATGCACATCATGATGGTTTAGTGTACTTTTGCCCTTGATTGTAACCACAAAAAGTCATTAGCGGTCTCATTTCCTTTCTCTTTTCTCTCAATTTTTAACATTTGCTCTACTGCCATATTATGAGGATCTCATTCTTATAATACTTTTGAAATTTTATTGTTTCACTAGAAGGATCAATATTTAAAATACAGTATCATAATGTAGCATATTTACAAATGTAAATTTCTCTATGATGTTAAATGTATCATTAATTTTAACTTACATTTCTTAGCATGTTTTAAGTGAGATGATGATTCTTAAATTTTCAGATTTTTACAGTTTAAAAAAGGAAGAATGAATAAAAGTACTGCAAAACTAGTCAAGATGAATTGAATATCTAAGGTGTATTTTGATTAGTTCAACTGAACAACTGAAAAAGGTCCATAATTTATTGGTGATATCTGTGGTGGACTAACTTTCTTATAAAAATAAATGTGGAAAAGTGTCAGAAGAGACAAAGATGAAAAGGACAGAGTAGCAAAAATTAAAAGTGATGGTAGCAACAGTTGAGTTTACTTTTTTTTGAGGTAGTAGTCCAGTTTTTGAACTTTTTTGTCTTAAAGTAGAGCAAGTAATTCCTAGCTCATAAAGTTATTATGAGAATTGTGCTTGATAATTATTATCTTCTTCTCTAGAGTAATAGCTAAGAAGAGAGTAATGAATAGGCATAAATAGGAGTTGAGAATGCTTACTGTCTTAAGTGTCCTTTGATGGAAGGAGAAGAGGGAGGACCTCTCACAGAAACCCTCAGAATGATCCTTATACTAATAAATATTTAGATTCAGGAATTCTACTTTCTGTAAAATAATAAATAATAATAGCTGTGCTTATTTAGTCATTTAACTTATTGCATACTCACTGTTGACCAGCTTCTATGTCATTTTCAGTTATTACCTTGTTCATTCCTCACATTAAAAATTATTACTTGCCTAAAAGCTCATGTTAAGAGTAGACCTGGCAGTCTGACACAGTGCTTCCTCCAAACTGAAGTCACGTTCCCTATTTATGTGCCATATGTTAAATTTTGTTTTTAGGTGAAAAGTTGGTGAGAATTGTTTTTTTGGATTTTGCTATTTTGGAAGATTTTGTGGACAGCCCTTAATAGTTGTAGACATTCTTATAAATCACAAAGTAAGGCTAAAACATACACTTGTTGGGTGGCATCGTTAATACTCTTGTTATTAGGAACAGAATTTGAAGCTGCTTCACCAGATCAGGAAAACTTGGCAGATAAGGTTAATTAATTAATTAAGTTTATTGGGGTAACATTGGTCAATACAATTATATAATTTTCAGGTGTACATTATAATTTGATATCTATATAGTCGATTGTGTGATTACCACCCAAAGTACAGTTTCCTTCAGCTACCATATATTTGATACCCTTTGCCCACTTCACCCTCCCCCAAAACCCCTATAGATAAGGTAAATTTAATGGGGATTTGATATTAGCTAAAATACCAAGAAGATGGCTAAAAATTTAAGAATGAACAAGTAAGAAAACAGGGAGGGAAAGAGTAAATGGGTCTTTGGGTTATAGACTAAAATGAGGTAAATGTGGTTATAATCAGTTAAAATAGTACTAAATTATATAAACAAAAGAGTAGCATGATTTCTAGAAGAGACATTCACCTGTCTTATAGTTATTCAGGACTTACAGTAGACTTAGAGGGAACCAGTGAGTTTGATTTCTAAAATTTTGACAAGATTGTTATTTAAAAAGGTTAAATTGGAATTTAAAGTGGTATAAGTTAGCTTAAGGTCAGAATAAAGTAAAGAATAAATTCATGGGGAATAGTAAAAGTGGAGACAGATTTCCAGGACAGGTGCTTGAGGCTAATTTGGATCTTAAATTTAGCTGAGTATGAACGTGAAACATTTCATAGTATTAAGCTCCTGTGTGTAATACAAAGTAAAGCCAAAAGAATATATTTCCAGAAGCTCTCTTAAATTTATATGAGAGAGCAAAAAGTAGTAAGTTAATTTGGTCATGAGCAAGTTAGTACATTTGAAGAAAAACAATAATTATATTTTTGCGATAATGAGCTCTAAGTTGTTAGTTAAAGAACATAGGAAAGAGATGAAGAGTATCTATCATTGAAGAATTATGCTTATGATCAGAAAGGGTAATGAAAAGTAACAATGTCATTCTATACATATGTGAAACTTTGATGTCTAAACCTCAAATATTGCCTGTAATTCTCAATGAAATACCTTTTGAGAAAGATACGAGGGTAGGGCAAGGTCCCGAGAAAAGCATCTGGCATGATCAGGAAGATAGACAAATCAAAAGATTAAGACCTTTCTGTTTTGAAAAATTAAGACTCAGGAGATATGAGAGAAGTCAGACAATGAGTAAAGGGTTTTCTCTCAGTCTTATTAATCCTGTAGCCAAAATATGTACTGTAAAACTTCAGAGAGAATATCATAGGCTAAGCAAAAATTCTTGTCTCATCCATTGGGTAGAAATAGAAGAAACTTTCACCCTAAGTTTATATGCCCTTGAATAGTGTTCTAAAATTTTTCACATAGCATTAGGTCTTTGAACTCTGCGCCTGTTTTAGGTTCTCTAGGAATTTAAAGAATATTGAAAAATATCTAGAAACCGGAGCTCAAGGACAGGGTAGGAGTCCATTCCAGCTTGCTGCCTGTTTTTGTAGAGTCCTTAAGCTAAGAATTATTTACACTTTAAAGTGATTTGGGGGTGGGGGGTGTAAATCAGAAGAATAGTATTTAGTGGTGAGTGAAGATCAAATTTCAGTGCCCATAAATAAAGTTTTATTGGGCGACAACTATGCTCATTCACTTATGTACTGCCTATGGCTGCTTTCGCACTACAATAGCAGAGGCTGCATGTCCTGCAAAGCCTAAAATATTTACTCCCTGGCCCTTTAATAAGTTTGCCAACCCCTGGGATAGACTGACAACATTAGAGTTATTTTTCCTGGTAGAGGATACATTGTAGTGACTAGAATAAGAATGATAAGTATATGAAGAGGGGTATATAAGCGGTACCAAGCAGCATTTTATTGTTTTCTGTTGTTATGATAATATTGAAGCCATTAGCCACCTATGACTACTTAAGTATAATTAAAATTAAATAAAATTGTAAAATCATTTCTTTAGCCACACTAATCACATTTTAAGTGACCAATAGCCGTGTGTGGCTAGTGGCTACTATATTTGACAGTGCAGACAGAATATTTCCATCATTACTTAAAGTTCTATTGGACATTGCTGCATAATAGTAAATACTTACATAGTATTTTGTTCTTGAATCTTCTCAAAAACCACTTGAGGCAGGGAGTAGTATTACTTCCATTCTACAAATGAGAAAACCGAGGCACAGGGAAGTAAAGAAATTTGCCCAGGATTACACAGCTAGTAAATGTCTGAGTCGGGATTTAAACCCAGGCAAGTTAGCTCAGAGTCCCTGTTCTTAATCACTTCGTATTGAACAAAGTTGAGAATAAGGAATATACTTAATTATAGCTCGCAGATTTAGCTTATATGGTGAAAATGTGGCTCTTCACCTTTTGAAACTCAAAGTCGTGTAGAGTATACTAGCTACATTCCTCTCTAGAAATAAATCTAGAGATGTGTACTGGATTAGCTTATAGGAACCTTTCAGTCTTCATTAAGATATATTTAAAAGAGTGTTTGGAGTCTGATGTGTCTTCATAGCAGTAAAAACTATAATTAGTGAGCATCATTTTGGCAGAGTAAGCCATCAGCTGGAATTTTGCCTTCACAACAGTTATACACATATGTGTATTCAAGTATGCTGTAATGCTTAAATGTCGTATCCCATTATCTTTTTAGCTAAAATGACCAATAATATAGTCTTGACTATTATGCAAGAAGACACACATTTGTTGTGTGTTTGAGATAGTGTTGCCATTAAGTTGTCATTTCATTTGAGTAGAATTTTTGAGTTGCATATGATATTGTTTTCTGTACTGTATTCAAAAGTTAATGTCTTTTTCCCATTTTATAACATGAATGTTGGATAAGCATTTTAGTGGACCAGCAGTGTAGTTTAGGCATTTTCAATTCTGAATATCATTATATTGATTTGGTTTTACTTATTTGTGTATTTATGAAGTACTTTATAACTCATCAGTACCTCTGCGAGGTAAAAACTTTTTCCCATTTTGCCGATAAGGAGACAGAAGCACTCTTGAGGAAAATGAGGTATTAAATAACTTGACCAAAGTCACACAAGTAGTAAGTGATAGAACTGGCTGGGGTTTGAACCCAGGCAAACTGCCCCAGAGTCTGTACGCTTGCCTGCTATGTTTTGCTGCTTTTCCATTGACAGTGTATTATCAGTTTGTTGTGCATCAAACATCTTGACTTGCTTTTGGGATGTTAACAAGTACAGACAGCACGACTACTGACAGCGCTAGTGAATGAGATCAAAATGACAGGTGTAGTTTTGTGCCATTCCATGTAGCCTAATGATCACAGACTCCAGATGCAGCCATAGCAGGCTAACTCTGTGAAAATAATTTGTCCCAAGTAAACAGCTCCTATTTAGTTGTTTTTGGTTAGCACCAGAAAGTACTTCCATACCAATTATTTACTGGAACTTTCTTTACTCCTTGGAGAAATTTTGGGAGCTTCAGTAGGAAGGTATAGCTTTAAATTAGCCATATTTCCTAAGAAGTTGATAGAGCTTTTCTTTCCCTCCCCCATTTTCGAATTTTATCTGGTCTTGTAAATTTCTTTAATTGGTATTTCCCTGTAGTTAGCATTCTCAAATTGATTAGAGCAGCCCTCCAAAGTTAGACCATGTTGTTATTGTCCATCTCCTGTCTGCTTAAGGGTGATACACAAGTATATTTCTCTTATAGTTGATCTAGAAATTTCTTGCCTGCTTGGGAGCATTATTTTTGTGCTACAGAATGAAATATTGAGTTTGAAAAACAGGTTTTTAAATCAGCATCTATATTGATGTAATAAATGTTTTAGTTAAAATATCTTATTAAATTTTTAGAAATTTTAGAATTTCAAAAGCGTTTAAAAAATATTGGAGACATTTGCACCTCTGAGAATTATTTGGGTAATACATGTAAATCTCACTCAAGTGAATGAGTTTATAAGAGAATTGTTTAATGTAGGTTGCATATCATAAAATTTCACATTTCAAACATGTTATTCTTTTTCAATTCTAAGCATGACTTTAGTTTTAATCTTCAGTTATTTATATTCTTATTCTGTGTTTCTTTATTTTCAGGCTGAAGTAGAACTATTCGTGAACAGGCTTGACTCAGTGGAATCTGTTCTTCCTTATGAATATACAGCGTAAGATCTTCAGCTTGGTTTTTATATAAAATTTTGTGTGACTCATCAGGATTTTGTACATTTAGAACTTTAGTTTCTCCACAGTTGTGGATAAATTCACATGCATTTAAAAAATGTACATGGCCTGAAAACATTTTTTAATGGGTATTTTTTATTGTTAAAATGTGAAATGTGATCTTTTTATGTCTCTGCAATACAATGGAAGCACCAACTAGAACAATGTATTTCTTTTTCATCTGAGTGGATAAAAAGCCATCTTTTTCCTTTAAATTTTTAATAATAAAAATTTTTAAACAAAATCCTTTGTCCCACATAATCAGTCCCCAGAAATAATTACTTTAATGTCTGCTCCACATTTTTTCTCTGTCTGTTCTAATGTATGCAACCACATTTATATATTTTTGTTTTAAACAAAAGTAGGTTTATACTATTATATGATTTGCACCTTATTTTTTCTCACCGAGTGTAATGTAGGCGTCTTTCCGTGTTAATGCACAACTACCTCAGTTTTTTTAGTAGCAGTTTATTATTTCTTTGTAGAGATTTGTTTGTGTCCATGTATGATTTGTTTTACTAATAACTTTTTAATGAACATTTGGTTATTTCCATCTTTTGATATTATAAGAATGTTGCATCAATATCATTTATTCATTTGACCACTCTATACCATATTGGGTATAAAACATAGTTTTTAAATTTTAGTTGGCTTTTAAATTTGTCTGAGAGTTTCGAAAGAAAATATGTGTTTACTGTAGAAAAAAAGCACACACAAGAAAGTAAGACTATCCTATAAGAATCCATATGCCTAAATATGTATGAGAGTACAAAATTCATTAATGCATGAACCATAATTTATATAACTGTTGGAGACTTGAATGCTTTTTCGAGTTTTTATTTTCTTATATAAACAAACATCTCTTAAGTCTTTGTGGCTTTTTCTGGGAAAACTTAATGACCTCTTATATCCAGTAGATGGAGAGTCTTTATTGAGGCCTTCGCAATCCCAGTTTTTTATCACTCGAGAGTCATCTTCCTTTAAGAATCTAACTGATCTGTAGCTATCATTTTGCTGGCCTCAGGTACTCCCGTATCATTCCAGAATGAACACAGAACTTTAATTTTCTATAGCAAAGCTGAAAGTAGGCTATTATTTCAAAACAGAACTTTATTTAAATCTGGTTAGTAATACAAGGGAATTACAACAGAGAGGGAAGCTTACAAGTGACTGATGATGACCCTTCCACAGCTCCATTCTCAGAAGGTCTGGCAATGCTTC
The DNA here is from genome assembly GCF_000151845.1 of Pteropus vampyrus. Lineage (NCBI taxonomy): Eukaryota > Metazoa > Chordata > Mammalia > Chiroptera > Pteropodidae > Pteropus > Pteropus vampyrus. The sequence continues at coordinate 6,426,345 of NW_011888864.1, read as the reverse complement.
TCATATTGGGATGTGTTGGCCAGTGTGTCAGGATGCAATAGAAACCCAGGGAAAATTGACATATCTTCCTGAAATATCATTATTAAGAAAAAATTTGGATTGGAAAGTTATAACAAAAGGAGCTAAGTTATGTAAAATTAAGAATATTATTTAGAAATCAAAGCTTTTTTTTTTTTTTTTTTTTTAACGCCTACGGCACCTGGTCTTCCTGCGTGGTCTCCAACCCAAGTACTAACCAGGCCCGGCCCTGCTTAGCTTCCGAGATCAGACAGACTTGGGCGTGTTCAGGGTAGCATGGCTGTAGACAGAAATTAAAGCATTCTAAGGCATAACTTTGAGGTAATGTGGTACGTGGAACTTGAAATATGAATATATTTGTTACTCATCTATTGGAGCCGCTGGAATGATCATTACCTAATCTGCCCTCAAGATTGTCTAGGGGTTTGTTATTTTATTATTTCCTTTTGTATTTAAAAACTTAAATATTCTTTCCCCCAGGTTTGATTTTTGCCAAGCGAATGAAGGAAAACGCCCATCTGAAAACCTCGGTCAGGTACTATTCGGGGAAAGAATCGAACCTTCACCATATAAGGTTTGTATTCAGTGTTCTATGTTATTTAGTTGCATTTTTCTTCTTATAGAAAATCCTGAGATAACTTGGCTGTCATAGCTAAGGAGGAATTCATTTCTCTTTTGCATCCAGGAATAGTTTCTTCAAGTTACAGTTTAGAAGGATCCCTCCCCTTCTCATGATATGTCATAGATAAGTTTGTCTTAACGAACTTATAATACAACCAGTATTATAAATGATAAGGTGGTAGCCAAAGAGACAGTGCTCAGACACCCAGCCTGACCTCATAGAGAGACCTAGAACCCAGGCTTCAGTTATGAAAAGTTGCCCAGCTGCTCCACATCTCCTTCCCCTCTTTGGGAGCAGTGTCCATAGACTTTCTCTGTTAGCAAATGCAGCACAACTTGGACTCTTTCATTGGGTTTTTGGGAAGCTAACCTCTCCATTTTGACCATTGAATATATTTGGAACATCTTTGATATATTTTTAGTTCATCAGTTAAACCAATCTAAGCACAATATAAGATATTCTGTTCAATATAAGTACTTCATCGTCACCCAGAATAGTTCTACCTTTTAAATCTAGTATCTTTTAAGCCTGTTATCTTTCTACATTTCATAGTCTCTTGTTCATTTTATATCTGCTGTCTTGCACAAAGAATAATGGTCTCTCCCCTTTAGAAAAATTTAACCAGTTTATAATAGTAATGTATCAACATATAAAAAATTAAATAGTACAGAAGAATATAAAATGAAAACTTAAGTGTGTTCCCCCTACCCAGTTCCACATCACAGTTTCTTATTATTAATCTTTCCTGACATTTTCCATACACGTACAAGCATATATAAATAAAATTAGATTTACTTAATGCTTTAACATATTCTGAACTGTGCATTTTTCTTCAACTCTGCCTTAAGCATCTGTTCACATGAGCATTCCTTTTAATGGCCTGACCTCAGGTTTTATTCCCCAGCCTAACAGCTCCCTCTCTTGGTTTCACGTCCTTCTCTTCAATGGCTTAGACCCCATGGTTAGCTGCTTTCCCTGCTTCTTTATTAAACACACTTATCTCTCTCCCTTGTCACTTTATTACACTGAGGATCTGTCCATCAAATCTCGGAGCCAAGATTAGTCCCATTAGCCCTCTTATTCCTTCCAGCACTGTACTTATACTGTGAAGCACTGAAGGAAAAGACACATAATTGTGCTAGTTTAATCCACTAAAGTTTATTATTTTCAACCATAGATATGTCCTCTTAAACTATTCTAACCTGTGATTTTCTACCCCAAACATGCCAATAATTTTTTTAAAATTTCAAAGACAGTAGATTTGAAAGCCTAATGGGAGAAGTCACTGGGAAAAGAGGCACTCAAAGTGTATGGACATGGGTAGTATTGGGTAGGGCAGGCATATTAATTGTGTTAACATCTCCCTGATAACAATATTTTGAAAGGTTATTATGGGAGTTATCACATTCTTTTATAGCAGAGAGTGACATATTAAATAGTGCAGTTAACTTAAAATACTTCTATGAACTCTCAGCCCCATCTTTCTGTTTATTTATTCTTTGGCCTTGAGAAATAATTGAAGAGGGGAGGAACATTAGTAACACTGTTCTGTGAACTTGAGGGACAGCAGGAGTCTCTAGTAGTAAACAGCCATTAACAGCAGTAAACAGAGAAGGCCCACAAACCCATGGAAAAGTTTTGTCCCTTTGGGGCAGAATTTAAATGCAAATTACTTCCTTAGTAAGATCCCATTCAGAGTACTTTTGTGTGTAAAGACTCTGCCTTGCTCATGCAAAAGATTCTTCTTTTAGGCTTCTTATTTTTCAGATTTAATTTTGTTCTAGGAGTTGAGATAAAATAGAACAGAGGGAATATTAAAATGGAGAAAGATGTGCACCTAATATTTTCTACGCGTTTCCTAGAATTTTTTAGGATCAAGATTTATGCTAAAACAAATTCTTTAAGCCCCAATTTTAAAGAGGGGCATTTCTTAAGACCAAGGCATAGGAGAACAGAGTCATGGGGGCTAAGATATCAGATTTTTTCTCCCAGTCAGCCGTAAATGTATTGACTTACATTTTTCAGTATTCAGTATTGATTTCAGTATTGATTATTTGTCCTTTATTTTTAAAGAATTTTACCTTCAGAGCTGTAGTAAAAATAATGGTAATAACCAACAATAAAATGAAATCCCAAATCTGCTTTGCTGTCCTTTATCTATGACTTCAATTGAGGTCAGAAAAACAGCAGTGCAATACATTGCATGTGTTATGTGAAGCTGGAGCCACATTCATAGGATCATAAAATCTCATCTCCTGTCTAACCACTCATATAAAGTCAGTTAACAGTACTTAACAGAAGTAGCAATGCAGCCAGAACAAAACTCTTGGCTGACAGGTGGCAGCAGTGGTTTACACTTGAAACATTTATCAGCTGATACACAGAAACTGGTTTAGGGATTTTAATAAATAATGTACAAAAGAATGAACTACTTAGAATTGAAACATAAGCATATTTGTTTTTTTTTTTACCCCTGGTAATAATGTTTAAATTTATTAAAAAGTATAAAATTATGAACTGTTCATGGTTAGTTTAGTAAATTACTGCCTTCAGGATACTAGGAAATATATTTTTTAAATTAAGACATAAATGGGTCTCGATAAAGTAAACCTACATTATATAATATGATGTGAATGTCATTATTTTTACACACATGAAATAAGTCTTAGACTCCAAAATTGGAGGAATCCTTAGTTTTCAAAATTTGGTTTAAAAATTATCAATTTTTGTGTTTCAAGTTTACTTTTTGTTTCAATTTTACTCTTTGTTTTAACTTTATTATTAAATAAGATCCTGAAAATTGACAGTTGTTTCAAATGTAAGTTAGAAGAATCACATTTACCCTGATTTTAGACATCCAAATTTGGCTTCTTGTATCATCATAGTTTGTTATTCACTACTGAATCTCCATCACCTGGCACAGAGAGACCGCTTAACAAATTCCACCAAATGAATATATGGACATAAAAACTTGTCTGCTTGTTACTAGAAAGCCTTCAAATCCGTAATGTCAAACATTATCAGGGGACATTGCTGTGGAGAGACTGATGTTCCATTTTGTTCTCCATGTAGATGTTTTCCCTTCTAGGACTCCTTTACATTTAGAAGGTGGGTTAAGTTGAAATTATCAAAAATAAAACCTGTTACTTGTCAAATGAAAAATTGATGAGAAGTTTTTATAGAAAAAATAAGATTGAAATTTAAATCTGATTGAGCTATGAGCAGTTTTAAAATGTTTGTTATCAATTTGAATGCACTTAAGTAATTAATGAGACCACTGTTTTTACTCTATGGTATAGATGTGAAGGAACTGGATAATTTTTTTATAATTTACTTTTCACTTTATTTTAATACAGTTTACATTTAATAAGGAGGAGATCTGTAAGCCTGTGTGTACAAAAACATACCATACAGAGAAAGCCGAAGACAAACAAAAATTAGAATTCTTGAAAAAAAGCATGCTACTGAATTATCAACATCACTGGTAAGACATGGAGATTTTGGATTTTGGGCTTTTCCTTTTCAAGATGAAACCTGTTTCACTGAATGTATAAATTACCTCATTGACTCTATTAAAAATATAGCAAATTAATTTATTTCCCTTTTTTGTTATGAATATTAACATGAAGTAGTGACTTTTTCTTGCCAGAGGAAAGTACCTAGGTCAGTCTTCTAGAAAAATACTGTTATTTTATACTTGCAGGCTATGAGAAAGACCATTGAAAACAAAATTTAGGTTTTGTTTAATGTTTGATAAATAGCACCTACTTCAAAGAAAATACTTACACTTTGTGTAACCCGTTTTTTATTTTATAAACATGCTGTAACGTTAATGAGGTCGTTACCAATTTGTGTTGTAATCAAAAAGCATTTAAAACTTTTATTTCTGCTTCCACAGTAGTTGTTACTTACTCAAAAAAAGAATATTAAAAAAGGGTCTCAAAATCCAACTTGTCAGGTATAACTATTATTATTATTCTAGATGTTTGCCAACAACAAATGTCTGTATTCTGTGTGGGGTCATGGTTTACACATGTTTTTGTGTGTTTGCCTTTTCTAAAAACTATAAGATGCTGGAAGTGGTGAATAGGAAGATTGTCTTCATGTGTTTCCTTTTGAATGTTTGTCATATCAGTATCTCAAATTGACCCATTTGCTCATATCCAGGGAGGTTAGGAACTTTTGATGTCAATTTGGACATGACCTGATTCTGTGGCTCAAGTTTTGTAGGTGGAGCCTCATTCCCTTTTGCCCCCTCAATTCCTCTCCTTCCTCCCTTCCATACACATAAAACGAAAAAGACATAGGGAGGGCAACCTTGGGTCACATGCCTATTCATGAACTAGTCTGTGATCAGGGAAATTCACTCTGAGTAGCCAGACCTGATTAGTGTACACCTGAACGATACAGAGTTTCCCATAACAGGGCTCTATTAGAAGAAAGGAAATTTGCACATTGCACTTGTATCAGCTTCTTTCTCATGTGACCCTCAGTACAAACAGGAACTTGAAAGTCTCCTCCATCTCCTCATTTCTTTGGTTTCTGGTAAGCCAAGAG
>NW_011888864.1:6401655-6420598 GCF_000151845.1 Pteropus vampyrus | reverse complement strand
TCTTTTTATACTTTTTTACTCTATCACATTGAAAATATTATATTTAATATTTTTTGAGTTATAAATTCAAGTAACTACTACTCCCTGGTAATACTTGAAAATTATATTCTTTAAATTTTCTTGTGTACGGTCATGCCACCCTGAACAAGCTGGATCCCGTCTGATCTCGGAAGCTAAGCAGGGTCGGGCCTGGTTAGTACTTGGATGGGAGAACACCTAGGAAGACCAGGTGCTGTATGCATAAAAAATAAAAAATAAGGGATTGTAAGCTGACAAGGTACTTGCAGTCTGTGAGGTCAACCAAGGGTTCCCTCCCCTAAAAAATAAATAAACAAACAAATATTTTTAAGGTTTTTTTGTTTTTGTTTTTGTTTTTTTGTTTATTTTTAATGCTTCCTAGTACCAGGAAAAGGTTATTGTGTCAAGGTATTGTATAAATGATAAATTTAGGACTATAATTCTTATGTAGTATTTTCTCTGATATGATAGCGTAAAGGTATTATACTTAACATATTGCTAGTATACTATTTATTTATTGAATGGTCTTCACACTCTAAAAAATTAAAGCAATTAACTGATTTTTTAGGCCTCCAGAAAATGTGAATTATTTACATTATATAGCATTGCCTTCATGCTTCTAATATTTTATAGTTTTTTTCATGGAAACCACTAGCCTGCTGGTTGTAATAATGAGCAACTTAATAGTTTAGGTGATTCTAAAATTTGGTACATTGGGTACTATTAAATAGCGTTTAAATGTGACGAGACATGTTTTATTAGGTCATTAATGTACATCTGGGGTGACTATAAAATCATAATTTTACTTCCTAAGGCATACATTAATTAAGAAATAAAACATGCCCTGGAGTGTTGTCTTTTGACTATAATACAGCTAGTATATTTTTAGTAATTTTTTTTTTTTTTTATTCGCATCCTGCAGTGTGCTTTGGGCATAGGGGACCACATGCTCGGACTTTAATGTAGTCATGTAGTGCTACAGAACCTTATACTTTACTTTTACTCTTTTTTGTTTAAAAGTTCTTTTTCACTTTAGAACTTGAAAGATTTGTTTCTCTAGCTTTATCGTAGTATTTCTTTTAGAAATAAGTTGGAGTTACACAGTTTTAATAGATAATACTATAATTTTCACTTTTTCACCTGGCCTTTAAGTTGAATACTTTCCCATATCTTGCAATTATATTTTTCTCCTTTTTATTGAGTTGCTTGAGTGATAAAAGACATTTGCTTCTATACTGTTCCCATAAACTCTGACCTATTTAAAGCTTTTGAATATTCTGCTAAAGGTAAGTTATACTTAGGTGTCTAGATAATGATATTATTAAATAAGGAAGTGTAATAAATAAATGTCCCTTTTCTACATATGTTTATAGTTTCAGCTATAAAGTTTTTTTTTTTACTGCAGTGTATCATATTGGCATAATTTCTACTTATGAAATACCACATTTCATCAAAATTCTTTGATTGTAGTTTTAACATCTTAAGGTATTTATAGACATTTTGTGAAATGATGACATATTTGGGCAGTAATTCTTAGTCATGTTTGGTAATTTCTTCTTGACTATTATTTCTGTGAATAGGATTGTGGATAATATGCCTGTAACGTGGTGTTATGAGGTTGAAGATGGTCAGCAGAAGTTTTGTAATCCTGGATTTCCTATTGGCTGTTACATTACAGATAAAGGTCACGCAAAAGATGCCTGTGTTATTAATGTAAGTTTGTGATAAACTCTATACTTCTTTTTAAAATACGGCTTTTTGGTAGATGGATTCAGTTTTTACCCAGACAAAAAGTGTTATATTTATCAAATGAGTACAATACAAATGTTCTGAAGTACAACTACTTAGATCTTAAACCTAAGCCAGATTAACAATGTATAAATTTAACTCTAGAACTAAAATAATACAGATTCAGTTCAACATTTACTGAGAGTGTCTGTTACATGCTAAGTACTACACTAAGGGCTAGGACTTCGTATGTTCTGACTAATAAAAGTTAGATTTATAATCTTACATATGAAAATATGTAGATAGTAGAGTGCCAAAAAAGACCTCATTAAATCCATGAAATTTTTAAATTTAAGTCCATAATATATTATATTGCAAAAGTTTGGTATTATACCTTTTTTAAAAAAAGTGTCTTAAATGGTTACTAGACTTAACGTGGTGATCATTTTGTAAGATATTTAAATGTCAAATCACTATGTGGTTGGTACACCTAAAACTAATATAGTATTGTATGTCAACTCTTTCAATGAAAAAATAAATGTGTGTAAAAATGAATGAATTAAATAAGATGTCTTGTCTTCAAGACCAAATTTGATGTTTAAAAACAGAATAATAAAGTGAAGACATTAATATAGAAAGTAATTACAATTATTGGGATATATATTAAATTAAATTTTTTGTAATCAGGTCACCCTGATTTAATCTCTTCATTTATATGATCTGGGAGTAGAAGTTAGCATGAGCTTGATCATGAAACTGGTTATAACAGTAATGCTTTTGTGCGAGTTGACAGAGACACTTGAATAATTTAGGCTATTATTGATTTAGTCTGATTATAAACTTCCATGGGAGAAAAGAAAATGTATACGATTTAGCATGTTCATAACATATAATATTTTAAAATTTGTTACTTTTATCGTAAGTGAAAAACTAGAAAATATTAGATTTTTTTTTTAATAAGTACTTATTAAGTTTTATGTAAGAGTTAAAACGTTAAGCATAATTTTCACCTCTACCAATCAGTTTTGGCTTATAAGAGTTTAGGCTTAAAACTTAAACATTTTTATGGGGAAGGATTAAGATCCTGTTCAAGCTTAAATTTTCCTACTTGTTGTGGCTCATTTTAAAGTTTTATGTTTTGACTCTTGTATAGCCAGTCTTCTATCTTTAATTCTAAGTTCTTTTCTATAGTCAGAATTCCATGAAAGAGATACATTTTACATCTTCAACCATGTTGATATCAAAATATACTATCATGTTGTTGAAACTGGGTCCATGGGAGCAAGATTAGTGGCTGCTAAACTTGAACCAAAAAGGTAACGATACAAACAGATAAGTAAATATAAGTGAAATGTAGGCCCAAAGAATAAATATTTTGGGCCTAATGAGCTTTTTCCTTAATCAGTGTTCTGGCATTTTAGGATTGATTTTATTAAAACTCCCTGTATGATTTGTTACTGAGTTATGGTTTGTCAAGAGAAACCATACAAATATTTTTTTCCTGTCATGGTAAAGTGGTCAGACCAAGGTGACTTTTTGTTTGGTTTTCAGTCAGAAAGTTTTGACAACTTTTCTGTGTCAGCTTGGAATGGAGGCCGTGAGGTGGTTGGGTCAGTGTTCTCTTTTACGGTGGAAAAGCATTGCCTCTGATGTTTGCAACTCGACCTCTCATCAGAGGCACAAATGAGCGGACTAGTACTATCATTTAGAAAGTCTCCATGTTGTGCTTGCTTTGGCAGCACATATACTGGAAAGTCTCCATGCAGTGTTAGATGCCAGTAGGTGACAAGTCATTGAAAGGACATCTCTTCAAGTTATCAATTTTTTAGTATGAAAGTACCTATCAGTTATTTGAGATCCTTTTTTGATTCTATTTTTTCCATGACTTCTCTCCCCTCATTGAATTAACCATTTTCTCATGCCACTGGTGGCATGCCATAATAAGATGGCAGTTAATTTAAACTTCCTCAGTGGTTTTTTTTTAGATTATTTAATGCTTTTTAAGTACACAGTTTTCAAGTTTGTTTCTAATTTTGAGTAACAATTTGTACACATTCTTAAAACTAAGCCCATTATTTATACAAGGTAAATATTTGTATTAATATTAAGTCTGATGTGATAATTTCACCTTTGTCAGTAGCATTATGAAATATGTACAAAATCTCTAACCTTTACTTTACCCCATTTTTTAAAACTGTACTTTATCAGCATCTTGCCAAAATGTTTCTTCCCACAGCTTCAAACATACCCATACAGATAAACCAGACTGCTCTGGACCCCCCATGGATATAAGTAACAAGGCTTCTGGGGAGATCAAAATTGCCTATACTTATTCTGTTAGTTTCCTGGTGAGTTTGTTTTTATCTTTAGTATAACTCAGAAATTGATTTTATATTCATACTACTTACACTAATTCAAATATGAATGACTAAGCTTGTCCAATAGATAAACTTTTAATGAGCTGATTTTTGGAATAGTTTGTCAGTGCACCAGGCAACATAATCACACCGAAAATTAAATCTTCGTTTAAATGAGACATATAGGAAATTGGAGAATTGAGCCTGATTAAGTGTTAAGTCATAAAAAGTTACATATGAGACAAAAGGTAGAAAATAGGCGTAGAGGTATGAAAATGTCAAAGATACGTGCAACAAGCATTTATGAAAACAACACCATTTTTAAAATCTGGATTTGGGTATAAACTTAAATGGAGAGTTTCTTGATGGTAGATGATTTATATAAATTCTTAGGGAATTTAAGGGAAGGTTTTCATTAAGAGAGAGTTTCTTAGGAGGAAAGTAAAAGTTCGTTTTATGAGAATCTTAGGCAGTATTCTACCTCTATTTTTAATAAACTATTGTGGCAGTCCAATATAATTGTGACATTTACTATCCCCATATAGTGTGTAATTTGGCAAGCCGAGTGCAGTAAACAATATATATTTCTTAACAGAGCTCAGTGTGGGTGACACCTGCCAGACATTCAGTGTTACCTGGGTTGTGACTGTGGTCTGGTTAAGCACCTCATAGGCATAGATAGATGGTGTCAAAGCAAATAAGTTTTTCCATTCGATTTTCTGAAAAAATTAAATATAGCTCTAAATTTTGACATCTAAAATAATCCCTTACTATTTAAGACTTCAAAAAAATAAAGCTAGTAACTAGTTAACTTTAGGAACTCTTATTATTTTTTATTTACTGTTTAATCTCATCCTGATTTTTCTAAGATTTGAGTAAATTGAAACTTTCTGAATCTCACAACTAACCCAAGTTATGATGAGAAATTGCATTTATTGACTGAATGGAAGGTCAAGCTGTGAATGGAAATTTTTGGATTTTTAATATAGTTTTTCTGCAAACGCTTATTTAAAGAGTTTTGTTTTCAATCCTTCTAGGAAGATAAAAATATCAGATGGGCATCTAGGTGGGACTATATTCTGGAATCTATGCCTCATACTCACATTCAGTGGTTTAGGTAAGACTACAGATTAATCTGCTTTATGTTCTTTACTTATTCTAATCTTTGTCCCTTTGAACATTTCATTCACTCTCTAGTCCTTTGCAGTTATTCAACAGTCTGACCTTTTGAATCAGACTTAGGTTCAGTCTCTGGTTGTGAGTCAGGCCAGGTCACTCAGTTTTTCAGAATCCATTTCTTTACAAATATCTGCCTTGTGGGACTATTCTGAGGATTAAAGGAAATAATGAAACAGAGCATATGAGCACCTTACCTGGCATGGAAGAGTGCTCAATAAGCAAGGTTCTGTTGCTGTTATGACTAGTCATTATTCTCTTTTAAAAGCATGACTCATAACTTTTATTTAGAAAACTGTTCATGGTGCCATTACTCTCCTTTTCTTACTTTGCTGACTGTCCTTTTGAAACTCATTAATTTACTGAGTAAATTTGTCATTCAGTAAATTTCTTGAGGGACAGATTAGTCCTTTGTTGATTTTTGCAGCTTGTGTTGCACTGATTTGGGCACAGTAGTCATTTAATAATGTTGACCATGGACAAAAAAGTTCTGGTTTTCAACAGACCACAAAACTATGTTATAAGTATATCATAAAGTTATGTATCCACTGTATCTACTGGAAGGACACATAGCAGAACACAGTTAATTGAATTTATTGGATTTTAAGTCAAATTTCGATTTTGAAAAATGCTGTTTTAATATTTACTCAATAAACGATTTTTTTTAAAAGAGTGCTACTGTTCCAAAGATTAAGCTACAGATAAATCCTGACATGCTTATTTCTCCAGCATCATGAATTCTCTGGTCATTGTCCTTTTCTTGTCTGGAATGGTCGCTATGATTATGCTACGGACGTTGCATAAAGATATTGCCAGATATAATCAGATGGATTCTACGGTGAGTGAAACACGTGAACTGTGCTTTGGTTTTTCAAGAATAGCCTTTATTTTTCCTTTGGAAATGGTTTAAACAATAGCTTTGGACAGAATCTGCCCTTAAAACATTCTTCTCAAAAGTTAGCCTGAATTCACATTTTCACTTGGAAAATGATCCTTAAGAATTGGTATTCTCTAGAAACTTAGTCACCACAGCATTCAGAGCCGCACTGTTCACAGCCTCATCTGCGTCAGTAGATTGGTGCAGAATGGGTGTAGTTGCACAGCTCCGGTTCTGTCCTCTTTTTTTCACTTATGTGCCATCAACTCTCAGATTCTCCATTCCCAGCATACACCCAGTTTGTGAAATAGCAAACTTGAATGGATTAATTTCCAAGCAAGTTTATTTGTGTGTATATTTAATTTTTTGAAATTAATTTTAACTGAATTTTTATCATTTCAACCTTTTGGTATATTCACAATAAAGTTCCAAGCTCATTTATTCTCAAACATTTTAAGTGGCATAATGTTACACATTTTATAATTTTTCATTTCATAGCAACTCTTTAACAGAATTTCCACAAGAATCAGTGACTTGTAATAAATACAAAAAACTCAGCCTTTTCCCCTCAACCTTTCTGTCCTGTCTTAATGAGGAAAAGAACACATTAATGTTTATGAGCTTTTTAGCACTTCTACTCTACAATTTTTTTCTGATTTTTATTATTTTATTAAATATTTTACTAAAATGTTTTCAAGATGCTCTGTTCATATTAGCAATTCCAAATAATCACTGAGTTAATGGAATTTTTTCTTTAATTTGTACAGAGGTGTGCCATGGCATATGGGCCAGGACAGCCCTGCTTCCACTCTTGCTCTCTTTTTTTTTCTTCTTCTAGTTTCTTTCTGTAATGGTCAGAACAAATCTGTTCAAGCATAAGTCAGATCATTTCACTCCTGATCACAGTGGCTTCTTATTTTCTGAGTGACAATCAAAGTCTTTACAATGTTCCATAAGGTCCTGTAGTACCTCTTGGAGCTCTGCTCCAGCCATACTGGCCACCTTGCTGTTCCTCAGATATGTCAAACATGTTCTTACCGCAGGGCCCTTACACTCAAAAGTTCATCCTTCAGATATTTACATGGCTAGCTCCCTTACTTCCTTCTAGTCTTTACTGAAATATGAGCTTCCCATGAGACCTTCCTGATCATCCCATTAAAATTATATCCTCTCCACTTCCCATACACATCTATACTTTCTAATTTTTCTGTATAGCACTTAAACCATTTAATGTACTATATATGTTTTTTTTCACTTATTTATTGTCTGCCTTCCAGTGAGCACATGTACTCATGAGAAGAGGGATTTTTCTGTTATACTCACTGTAGAATCACTGATGTTTTGAACAGTGCTAAGCATATAGTTGCTCAGTAAATATTCATCAAATGAATGAATAAATGAGTCCTTTACGTACCAGATTTGTTGGTACATTTCTGGGCTCAAGATAGATAATAAATGTATCTTGGGGTACCCCACCACTCCCCTATAAGCCCCCACCACCAAAAAAAAAAAAGTGAGCTGAGGCCAGAGCAAGAAGCAATGCAAGCCTGAGAGGTTGAAGTTCTTTGGGTTGATGCTGATATAAAGTCTTTAACCAATTGGGAAACTAAACCTTGGGTCATTAGTGAGGGGACTGAACCTTAGTCTACTTCTACATTAAACTTGGATTCTTGCAGGGGAAGGCCAGATGAGTCTGGGTCTGTAAGTGCCTTCTGATTCTTGGCCAACTCAAGTAGAAATTCTCTGAAGGAAAGTCTCCCAACTTTAGCTTTTAATTTTAATTAAATTAAAATTAATTTTAAAATATAACCTATTAGCAGAAATTCATAAAAATTCATAATAAACAACAGAGTTAGACACCCCCTCAAAGATTTGTCGCTAGAACTATTATTTACAGAGTAAACATTTTCTGTACATAATAATAATGAGTCTAAAATTGGAGGTAAACAAAAGTGTATCAATGAAGAAAAATCAGTAGATGCATAGTATTGGATAAAGTGGATGGCTTTCTGGGAAAAAAAATAAGGTAGATTCCAACTTTATTGTATTGAAATGCTTAATGCTTTAAATGAAAATGTGAAACTGAAGTATTAGAAGAACACATAGGAAGTTATTTTTCAATCTTGGAGAAGGGTAGAATTTTATAAGTGTGACAGAGAGCCAGAGGCCATAAAATAAATGATTGCTCTATGATTACTACATTAAAAAAAAAAAATTTAAATAGCAAAAAAAGTACCATCGAGTAAACATATTTTTATTTTTTATTTTATTTTTTTTAGCCGAGGCAACCCTTGGTTGACCTCACAGATTGCAAGGACCTTGTCAGCTTACAATCTCTTATGTTTTTATTTTTTTACGCCTACAGCACCTGGTCTTCCTAGGTGGTCTCCCATCCAAGAACTAACCAGGCCCAACCCTGCTTAGCTTCTAAGATCAAATGGAATCGATCTTGTTCAGAGTGGCATGGCCATAGACAAGTAAAAAGATAAATGTCAGATTGGAAAATATTTTATCACCTGTCACAAATAAATTGCTAAATTCTTCAATAAATAAAAAAAATGCCAAAATTTTTTTTTAAAAAAAGTCAACAGCTCAGTAAGAAACTGGGCGAGGTACATGAAAAGAGAGTCCATTAAAAAAATACAAATGATTCTGGAACATATAAAAAGATGCAACATCATTCATAATAAGAGAAATACAAATTAAAATTGCAATGCAAAATTGTTCACCTGGTACACAATGGTGGCATGGCAAAATCTGTGTCTTTAGGAAAGTCACTTTATATGTTATGTGGAGAATCATTTAGAGTAGGGCAAAATAGGAAATATAGAAACCAGTCCAGAGGCTGTTTGAGAACTGCCAGGGGCTGTTCGAGAACTCTTAGTGACGGAATGATGGCAGGAGAGAAAGAGGGCATTAGAAAGCTACAGAGGGTATTTAGGAGGTAGAATAGAATCCTGGTTGACCTGTTAACTGTGGAGAGAATGGAAGATGGAGAGAAGTCAGTGAATAATGCCATGTTTCTGGTTGATTAAAGGTCCCTTCTGGTTGCTGTATTGAGAAATGAATGGAGAGACAAGGGCAGAAACAGATACCAATTTAGTGCAATAGCTGGATGAGAGGTGACAACTTGAACCAGGGATGGGTCCTATGGTTACCTTTTGGAAATAAAGCTCTAGGATTTGTTAAATGATTGTATTTGAAGTATGGGGAGAAAAAAGGAGGAATCAAGTATTACTCCAAAGTTTTGGGGACTGAGCAACTGGCAGGATGGAGTTTTTTATCTCCTGGGAAGACTGCAGGAAGAACAAGTATAGGTGGGGAGAGAGAATCAGTTCAGTCATGCATAATTCTGTTTGAGATGTCTATTAAAAACAGCTAAGTGAAACTGTTGATTAAGCAGTTATATATGTCTGAAGATCAAGGGAGCAATTTTGGCTGGTGACAACTTATTAATATTTTCACAGCCAAGCCTACTGTAGCAGCAAAGTAGCTATGGGACCTAATACCATTTGCTTATTTTGGAGATTAATAAATGTAGGTTGAAAAGGATAGAGTGTGATTAAAAACTAAGACATCAAGTTGGATCATAAAGCTTAGAACTGGGTAGCTATCACATTATCTTCATATTTATTTCTAAAGTTTCTCAATACCTATATTTATAGACCTTTACGTACAACATTCCTTTAAAAACAGTTCAGGAAAACTATATAAAGCTCTATGAGTCAGGCTTTATACTTCAAAATTGAAATAAATATTAACATTATAAATTTTTTAAGATTTTTTTTTATCAGCATATTCAACAATGAATAAACTCTGTAGCCTTGGTGATATTACATGACAGTTAAACAATTTTATTCCCTTTTTAGGAGGATGCCCAAGAAGAATTTGGCTGGAAACTAGTTCATGGTGATATATTCCGTCCTCCAAGAAAAGGGATGCTGCTATCAGTCTTTCTAGGATCAGGGACGCAGATTTTAATTATGACTTTTGTGACTCTATGTAAGTGTTAAGTGAAGTTAAGTAGAAAATACTTTTTCTAAATAATTATTTGAAAACTAGTTTTTCTAAATGAGGTAGCTAGGCTAAATTGTCTCTTAAGAGTCCTTTTGGCATTCAAATCTATGTGCTCTAGCTGTATGTGACTTGGGGCGGGATAAGCTGTGCCCCAATGCTGACTTCATATCTCTCTTCAGCTGCATGGATACCAAACCTTTGTCATGGCAGCACTGGAGCTGGAGATGACTAGGTCCTAAAAGACCATCTGGGCCTGGGTGGCGTGGAGCCAGGATCACACAGGTTAACTACGCCACCCTATCTGGAGCCAGTGTGGTTAGGATTCCAAGATATTCTTGACTTCCACTGAGAGACAAAAAGAAGAAGGAGTAGGCAGGACCTTTCATATCTTGGAAGGATTTAGGAAGCAAGACCTCTTTTTCTCTCTAGCAGTGTTCAGGAAAGGTCTTCTAATACAAAAAAATATCTCATCATGCCACCTGAAAATCTTCAGGAATTTTACTTAAATTTTTGTTAGTTAGGACAATCTTTTTTTAAAATAAACCTTTAGAGGTATCGATTGGCCACAGCAGTGTTCTGAGACTATTCTTTGAGGATACATTATTTCCATGGTTTTCCAGTTTTCCCAATTGTGAGAAAAAATATGAATAGAATTTTCTAAATTTTGCATTTTTCTTATGTTTCCTTTACCGATGAACAGTAGCAAATGAATATTTCTGGAAGAATTCAGAAACCACTGACCTTTTAATAACATTTTTTAGTGGACATTTGTTCTTAATGTTTAATACATATTAAATATGTAATACTAAAGTCATTTTCTGTTAGTAAAATTGTTCCAAATTTTTATGATGGAATTAACTACATAAATGATTTACAAAGACGATTATTACTTCAAAATGTCTGGCACCTGAGTAAATTTGGGAACTACTGATTTACACCTCTAGGCTCAGTTTGAAGATTAACTAGAACAAATATCTTTATCTGCTTAGATAAGAAAATGCAGCTGTGATGTAGGACATAATTTTGAAGTATATTATATTCAAGAGGGTAGATTGGGAGAAGTCATCAAGGAAGAGATCTGGGCACAGCCAGAGGATAGCATGCAGGCACTAGATCCCCAGAGAGCCAGGATGGAGTTAGAGCAGAATGGATGCTTGAAGATAAAATTATGCTTTAAAGTTTTATCCAGGACTGCCTTCTGTCACTGCCTCGACATTGTTGGGGTGAGCTAGGAAGTGAGCTTGTGAAGAATGAAGGTTTCAGAGACCCTAGGACAGGAAATAAGAGGGATCATTTTCCTTAAATGCTCGAATACGACTGCTTCAGAACCGTCCATTTCTCAGTCCTGTGGGGGAGTGAAGGGAGTGCATTTTAGCTGAAATTCTGGTAGATCTTCTAAAGTTACCCTGATTGTTTTCCTGATGTTCATGAGTTTTTCCTCCTGCCCCTCAGTCAGTGCTGCTCAGAAGGTGTGCACAGCATGTGCATGGCTACGTATACCTCGGGAAACCCCAGGGGCTGTGTCACTCCTGGGATTAGAAAGCCACTTGAATTTCTTTCTGAACAAGTCATAACTTCTGAGTCCCAGTTTAAAGCTAGAAGTCTCTAGAAATATAAGGTAGTATTTTTATTCTTATTAGTAAGGAGAGTTATATAGGGAAGAGAACAAATAAAACTAACTAACCGAATAAAGGTAGGAGCCAAAATTTACCTAGAGTCATTGATCAAGTCTTTCAGTAACTATGTTCAAAAAGCTAATGGTACTTTTTCCCCTTGTTTTATTCTTTTATTAAATTCTGTCTTGTCTCTTACGTTTGAATGTTATAAGCGTTTTTTTTCACCCCAGGGGTGAAAGAAAAGAACAAAAAGTGAGAATATTTCATGGTGGGCGTATTTTTATTGATGTTAATTTTAAAGCTGTATTTCAATCTTAGAAGAGCTGAAAGCACTCATGAGCATCCAGTCAGCCTCCTCTGATAACAGGAAAGGTGGGGTCTTAGGCAGCTTGACAAGAAACTTCCAAAGTGGAGCTTGCCTATGTGTATGGTCCTACTGATGCATTAAATATTACTAAATGTTCAGTGTGGCTACATGGTAAGATAGCATATTTTCATGAAGTTGTCCTGAGTTTATTATTTAAAAAAATGAGAGAGGTCTTGCATCACTTTGCAACAAAGGAAACTAATAAAATATGTAACTTTAAATTATATTTTAGTTTTTGCTTGCCTGGGATTTTTGTCACCTGCCAATAGAGGAGCACTGATGACTTGTGCTGTGGTCTTATGGGTGCTCTTGGGCACTCCGGCAGGCTATGTCGCTGCCAGATTCTATAAATGTAAGTAAAAGCTACCTTGACTGGGTGTGAGATCACAAATCTAATCTTCTATATTAGCATGTATGAGCCTTTGTGTTTGATTGTTGATGCTCTTTATACAACATATATTATAGGTATATATCTTTATTAAAAGAATCTTATGAAATGGATGACTAGATTTATTTCTTCAGAAATGTTCATACAACGAGATAAGCAAATTTAGGTGCTACTTATCTACCTTCCCCTCTCTGTTTTCTTTTAATTTTGACTTAAGTTCAGCTGAACAACTTAGATTTGCTACATTCATGGAAACATAGACTAATAAAGGAAGAAAGTATACAAATGAGTATCACCAATGTATCTACTAAGCCAAGTAATACATACAGGAATACCTTTCTTATGACCTCTTACAACAAGAGGTCATACTTAGAATTGTGTCAAATTTATATTTATAAAAATGAACTATAATTAAAGTAAACTAAGCTCTCATTATTTTAAGGAGCTCTGAAATAAGTTACTTTTGTAATATAATTAGTTGCAATCGCTTTTATTCTGTAAAAGACAAAAAGATCAGGGGGCGGGGGCAAAGAGGAAGGATGCGATATGATTACATGACTTGGAAAGCAGCTTTGCCAGGGTCAGTGAATGCCAGAGTTTGCCTGCTTTAGTAATTCAGGATTCCATTGAGATGGTCCCATAGGTAATCAGTGAATTAATGTGCCAACGAGATGGAACAGAGCTAAGGTTGATATGAATAAGGCTTGAGCTAAAACAGGAGGGTTACATAGGTGGCTATAGTGTGTAGTTGACTAGACTCATCCTCAAGTAGAAATATTAGTTAGACTTTGCCAGATGCAATTTCAACTAAGTATGTGAAGTCCTATGTGTGTGTGTGTATAAGTGTGTGTATAAGTTTAATTTCTCTGAATTTTGTCAAGTCATTTTTTTCATCCTTTACTAAAGGATATAGGATTAGGGTTGCCATGTGTATTTTAGCACATGCAAGATATAGTTGGGCCCCTGCCTGCCACATAAACTCCCTCTTTCTTGCTGTTTCACCTATGCTTCAGTTCTTCAGTCAGATTGTGGACCTTCATACCTGCCTAAGGACCTTACTACATACTGTTCCCTCTACAGAACATTCTGAGAGGTGCTATTAAATGGCCTCAGTCACAGAATACTTCATTAGAAACATTTCTTATGTTTCAAAAAATATTATTTGAATTTTGATCAAAATCAAATTAAACCCAAATTAATAATAGTTTGTTCAGCTGAGCTTAAGTCACAATAATTTCTTTACTGATAATGCTGTGACTTCAAATCATATATATAATTGTCATTTTCTTTTAGGCAAGTGGTACTTAAAGGTGCTTAAAACTGTTAAAAGTTTATTTTAAAACAAAGTTGTTGTCAGATCTCAGCCAGTTTCATATCCAGCTTTTAAACTGGGAGCAGAGGAGAACTTTCATTTTTTACTCTGTATACTTAAGTTTTTTATTTTTTTTAATGGAAAAAAATATTGGAGAGGGGCGAACAAAGGAAGGTAAAATGTTCATAATAAAATTTGTTCTGTCAAGTGGCCACAACCCTTCCATTCTTCTCAGTCACCTGATCTAACACACTGATATATCTCCCCATTCCACCCATGCCCTACCAGAAACGACAATGCTAGAGGAATTAAGATTCAGACTTACTATGGAAATTTAAATTTGTTGCATGTCAGGCTTTAGAGTTCTTGGTTTTGTAAGAATTTCTGAGACAGACCCCAAGAGAAAATCTTAAGTACGCCCTATCTCTACCCAGTCCCATTGATTGAAACTGGCTTAGCATTTAAGGGTTTGTTTTGTTATGAAGTTAAAAAAAAGGCATAGAAATGAAAAACTGGTGTGGATAAATTTTCTTTCATTTATTCTGTGCCGAAGCAAAAATCTCTAGAGCAGGACTTAAGCCAGGGCAGTCCTGTGATGCGCATCTCTGATTTGGATCACTTGATAGGGAATCATTTGCTGTCTGACAGTTTGTCCAGTACTAGACTTGGAGTATTGCCTTGAAGAAAAGTCTGTATGTTATGCCATTTTTGTTTTCTTCTGCAGCCTTTGGAGGTGAGAAGTGGAAAACAAATGTTTTATTGACATCGTTTCTTTGTCCCGGGTAAGTGAATATTTCAATAATAACTTTCTTAACCTAGCCATGTTTTAGTTCTCCAATTTTTTTCTCAAAATGCTTTAAGTGTTTAATCTTCTCTTGTCTCTAAACCATGTACTCAGTACAATGAATTTTTTAAAAGGGGTAAAATTAATATTTAATAAACATTTGCAGAATGACTACTACATGCCTTATCTGGAAAAAGTGCCTCTAGATATGAGAAATTTTTATATTCCTTTTTTAAAAGCATGTATCTTAGTCTGTAGAAGTTAGTCTGGCATGTCTCCATGTATGCTGTGTTTTAAAGCTTTGGACATGATCATAGAAAGGAATCCTCACCTGAGATAACTCAGGCAAGGACACATTTTCATATTTTTATCAAAAGCATTGCTGCTTTTTAGAGTTTATTCCATTAAGTAGAGTAAAATACCAAAAAAAAAATTTTTTTTAAATCCACCATATAAAAAACAAAACAACCATATCCCTTCAGAGGGTAGCTTCTGATACCAAGTATCTGATGTACATTTAGCCCTAGAAATAGAACCCACTTTCTCTCCAATTCCCCAACTCTCCCCATACTCTCCTCTAGCCTCTCAACAGTCAGCAGCAATAAAGCAAGCCAAAGGTTAAATCTGGAAGCTAGGACTGTTCCATTTGCAGGCCAGAAATGAAAGAGTTGCAATAGCTAGAATTTTAATACACATTTGGGATAAATATGCTTAGAATTTCACCTCCATTGAAGAGTCACATGCCTCTCAGCCATTCATGATGAAAATATGTAAAGAGTTAACTTTAATAAGCTGCTGGTAGGAATTAAAGTCAGGCAAAACCAATCCGAAGAGCAAGCAGTTTGGCAAGTCTAAACTTTCAAATTCACATACCCCATGACTCAGCAATTCCACTGTTTTGTATATAACACAGAAATTGTAATACTTATTATATATGATTGCTACTATAGCATTTTGCTTCTAACTCAAATTTTACCTAAAAGCTTATTGTTTCTTTCAGGATTGTATTTGCTGACTTCTTTATAATGAATCTGATTCTCTGGGGAGAAGGATCTTCAGCAGCTATTCCTTTTGGAACACTGGTTGCCATATTGGCCCTTTGGTTCTGCATATCTGTGCCTCTAACGTTTATTGGTGCATATTTTGGTTTTAAGAAGAATGTAAGTTTCTAGTTGTTAACCTATTCAAATGACTTTCTGCTATGGAAACTAGCATGTGTTACCTTAAAAGATATGTGTCTGAAAGATATAAAATTGTCATGTGAGATCTGGATTTCATAGAAAATTGATGACTTCATAGTTTGATTACAGTCATTCTTAAAATAATAGTACATGCTTAGGAGTGTGGTATAGAGATTACAGATATAAACTTAGATTTCAAAGTTTTGTAAGTAATGGAAACTAATACAGATAAATAGGAAATGAAAAGCTAATTTAACTAATTAACACTTTGAGTATCTGCTAATATTTGATTTTAAGGAAGATTATAATCAGGATTCAGTCTCTCCCTCCCTCCAACCTGTCTTTTTCCACCTCTGCTGCCCGCTTCTGCCCTCAGGCTAAGAGGAAAATGAGAATTTATTCTTCAATGTCCTTCTCTGACTCCACTATCCTTGCTCTTCTCTGAAAATATTTAGTCCACAAGGATAAAAGAAATAACATAGTGCGGTATGCTTTGTGAGATGACCTGGAACGCCCTGGGAGAGGCTATCATTGGTTCATAGTCTCCACTGCACCTACCATGCCAGTCTACTAAAAGATTTTTCCGTTGTTGGCATTTTGTTTATGTAGCATAGTGAACTGACACAGTTTAAAATTCTTTTAATTACATAGATTAAATAAGTACTTAAAATTCTAAAAATATAAAAATTGAAGATATATAATGATTCTGTGCACATATACCTACATGTAAAATAATCTAGTCCATGGAAGTATAATCCCTGTGAGACTATCAAGTTTTAAATTTTAATGTATCATCACAAAAACTTTAGAAGTATGTTTTGAACTTTTTTGCAGGAAAATGGCTTTCTACATATGTGCCCTTTTCCCCCTTTTGAAACTCTGTTTAGGTACTTTAGATTCTAGTTGTTTTTACACTACAATGTAGTAAGTTATGAAAGGGAGAATAATTGAGAACGTCACCAATACCTTATGGTCATAAAGCTTCATATAGCCATTCATTGTCTTCTTCGTGTTCTTAAGTCTTTGTAAAATTGAACGATTCTAATAAAGATGACATTGTCCATCACCAAATAAAAATACATTGACAATTTCAGAACCAGCTGATTTCTTACAGTAAGTATATAAATTTAAAAAAAAACAAAAACAAAACTAACTCTGCCTTTTTATTAGCGGTTATTTCCCAAGTACTATATTATCTTCTTCTTTGTATTTCTTACTTTGTGTAAAGCCATTAGTCAGTGAATACTGCTGGAAACAGTGGTGGCTTGTTCCAGTAGACAGACAAATATCGTACCTGGTGGTATCTGCTTTGTTGCTTCTAAGTACAGGTTTCTGTTTGATGACTTAAGTAGACTTGTGTTGCCATTAGTGTCAGCATAGAAGCTGAAAAAGTCAGGCAAATAATCTAGTACAGAGAAGAATTTTTAAAATAGATATATAATTATGCATCCTTTCTTTCTTTCTTTCTTTCTTTAATGAAGGCCATTGAACACCCAGTTCGAACCAATCAGATTCCACGTCAGATTCCCGAACAGTCCTTCTACACAAAGCCGTTGCCTGGCATTATCATGGGAGGGATTTTGCCCTTTGGGTGCATCTTTATACAGCTTTTCTTCATTCTCAATAGTATTTGGTAAGCTAAAGACTAAGCCTTCTTATTCCCATTACCATTTTATGTAATACTAGCTTTCTCTTTTTGTTTATATGTATTACCGTTTATATCTTATAAATGTAAGTCATTCTCCAATAAGAAATTTTAAGAGTTGAAAGGTTATTTTATCTTTCCATGTGGGAAAAAAGTAACAGCTATTATTAATTGAGGGTTTATTAATTCTTACTCTTACTTAATTCTGAGCTCTCTGTGAGATGGCTATCATCCCCATTTTACAGAGTTGAAAATGAAGCTTTGGAAGTTATTTGTCTATGTCACATAGCTACCACGTGACAGAAAACCCAAGTCTCTCCACATCAGTGTTCTTAAAGAAGTAATCTGTACTGCTTCAGAAAAGATACTCTGAGCTCTTGCTAGAGGGTTTGCGAGCACGCATTGAAGGGATGATTGAGCTACATGACCTTCAAAGTCCTTTTTAATTCCAAGATTTCTTCATTCTCCAATTTCTTATTTGCATGGAAAAACTCATGTGATAATTTTGAGCTGTTCTGTTAGGTTGTATACATCGCAGTATATTAATGATCATGATTTGAGCACATTGTCATATGTTACAGAAAGTACCAAGTAGCATAAAGTCAGAACTAAATTTGAACTTTTTCGTGATTGAACCTCTTTCCTTTTTGATTGTTATATTTTCCAAATTCAACTGATTTTATCATGTATGATAAAGTATATGCTGTAACCTTTTCCTAGTTTGAGTCTGCCTTTCTATTAATTTTTTATCAAATTTATCTGACACCAGTAGACAAGTAGACTAAGCATATGTGAATAAATAAGAGTTTCAGGTTCTACCTGAACAGGAAGGTGAAGATCATGACATTGCCATATCCTTCCTTCCCTGCATTCCTGCTCCCCACCCCATCACCATCTAAACCAATGAAAATTTGTTCTTTGATTAGTTGGAAGTAAAAGCAACATTTTCAGTTCAAGAAAAATGAAAAGATTATGTCATTCGCTGTGTCAAAGAGACAATATTCATTATTTTATTTTGACATGTTTGATTATAGGTCACACCAGATGTATTACATGTTTGGCTTCCTATTTCTGGTGTTTATCATTTTGGTTATTACATGTTCTGAAGCAACTATACTTCTTTGCTATTTTCACCTATGTGCCGAGGTATGTATTAGCAATATTCACTTACGTTAATTTGTGGACAATATTTATAATTTTGGCATAAGACCACCTAGAATACTATTAATTGAAATAATTTTTATAGGTATGTGTCATTAAGATAGAAATTGACCTGTATTCCTGCATCAAATATAGCCCTCTTTAGGGTTGAATTAAGATTGTATCTTAGTTCAGTATAATATTTACTTAGTGCTTAACTTTAAAATGGTAATTTCCTGAGAATAGCACATTATGCTAAATTTTAAATTTTTAGTTTTTAAATGTTTTATTTAATATTTTTTTTGTAATATAGATATTTCTAGGCTGAAATTTTAAT
>NW_011888864.1:6379544-6401605 GCF_000151845.1 Pteropus vampyrus | reverse complement strand
ACTTGTGTTGCCATTAGTGTCAGCATAGAAGCTGAAAAAGTCAGGCAAATAATCTAGTACAGAGAAGAATTTTTAAAATAGATATATAATTATGCATCCTTTCTTTCTTTCTTTCTTTCTTTCTTTCTTTCTTTAATGAAGGCCATTGAACACCCAGTTCGAACCAATCAGATTCCACGTCAGATTCCCGAACAGTCCTTCTACACAAAGCCGTTGCCTGGCATTATCATGGGAGGGATTTTGCCCTTTGGGTGCATCTTTATACAGCTTTTCTTCATTCTCAATAGTATTTGGTAAGCTAAAGACTAAGCCTTCTTATTCCCATTACCATTTTATGTAATACTAGCTTTCTCTTTTTGTTTATATGTATTACCGTTTATATCTTATAAATGTAAGTCATTCTCCAATAAGAAATTTTAAGAGTTGAAAGGTTATTTTATCTTTCCATGTGGGAAAAAAGTAACAGCTATTATTAATTGAGGGTTTATTAATTCTTACTCTTACTTAATTCTGAGCTCTCTGTGAGATGGCTATCATCCCCATTTTACAGAGTTGAAAATGAAGCTTTGGAAGTTATTTGTCTATGTCACATAGCTACCACGTGACAGAAAACCCAAGTCTCTCCACATCAGTGTTCTTAAAGAAGTAATCTGTACTGCTTCAGAAAAGATACTCTGAGCTCTTGCTAGAGGGTTTGCGAGCACGCATTGAAGGGATGATTGAGCTACATGACCTTCAAAGTCCTTTTTAATTCCAAGATTTCTTCATTCTCCAATTTCTTATTTGCATGGAAAAACTCATGTGATAATTTTGAGCTGTTCTGTTAGGTTGTATACATCGCAGTATATTAATGATCATGATTTGAGCACATTGTCATATGTTACAGAAAGTACCAAGTAGCATAAAGTCAGAACTAAATTTGAACTTTTTCGTGATTGAACCTCTTTCCTTTTTGATTGTTATATTTTCCAAATTCAACTGATTTTATCATGTATGATAAAGTATATGCTGTAACCTTTTCCTAGTTTGAGTCTGCCTTTCTATTAATTTTTTATCAAATTTATCTGACACCAGTAGACAAGTAGACTAAGCATATGTGAATAAATAAGAGTTTCAGGTTCTACCTGAACAGGAAGGTGAAGATCATGACATTGCCATATCCTTCCTTCCCTGCATTCCTGCTCCCCACCCCATCACCATCTAAACCAATGAAAATTTGTTCTTTGATTAGTTGGAAGTAAAAGCAACATTTTCAGTTCAAGAAAAATGAAAAGATTATGTCATTCGCTGTGTCAAAGAGACAATATTCATTATTTTATTTTGACATGTTTGATTATAGGTCACACCAGATGTATTACATGTTTGGCTTCCTATTTCTGGTGTTTATCATTTTGGTTATTACATGTTCTGAAGCAACTATACTTCTTTGCTATTTTCACCTATGTGCCGAGGTATGTATTAGCAATATTCACTTACGTTAATTTGTAGACAATATTTATAATTTTGGCATAAGACCACCTAGAATACTATTAATTGAAATAATTTTTATAGGTATGTGTCATTAAGATAGAAATTGACCTGTATTCCTGCATCAAATATAGCCCTCTTTAGGGTTGAATTAAGATTGTATCTTAGTTCAGTATAATATTTACTTAGTGCTTAACTTTAAAATGCTAATTTCCTGAGAATAGCACATTATGCTAAATTTTAAATTTTTAGTTTTTAAATGTTTTATTTAATATTTTTTTTGTAATATAGATATTTCTAGGCTGAAATTTTAATGAAAATAAACAGATTTTAAGTGGAAAAATCCATTGAAACATTATATTGTAATGAGTTGTATTCATGGCAACATGGCAGAATGATGGCATCTTTGTGTAATAGGTAGAGTTGTTTAAAGATTTAGATTGTGTTAAATCATTCTTTTATAGTTATTTTCTATACAGGAAATAAAATCTAACTTTGCTTAAGACCCTTTTTAAAAATTTTTAGGTTAAATTCACATAATATAAAATCAGCCATTTTAAAGTGAACATTTCAGTGGCACATACCACATTTATAGTGTTGTGTAAACACCACCTCTGTCTATTTTCAAAACATTTTCATTACTTGTGAACAAAATCCCATATGCATTAGGCAGTTATTCCCATTCTTCTCTTCCCCCTAGACCCTGCAACTACCAATCTGCTTTCTGTCTCTACAGATTGATCTCTTCTAGGTATTTCATATAAATGGAATCATCTAATATGTGTAGCCTTCTGTGTCTGGCTTCTTTGATTTAGCAGAATGTTTTTAAGGTTCAGCACATTGTAGCCTGTATTAGTACTTCACTTCTTTTTATAGTGAATAATAGTCCATCGAATAGATATGACCCAATTTGTTTATCCATTGATGGACATTAGGTTTGTTTCCACCTTTTGGCTGTTATGAATAGTGGTGCTATGAACATTCATGTACAAATATTTATTTGAATATCTGTTTTCAATTTTGGGAGGTATAAATGTAGAAGTGGAATTGCTGGCTCACATGGTAATTCTTTGTTTAACTTTTTGAGGACTCTTTCCACGGTGGCTGCACCATTTTACATTTCCACCAGCAGAGCTCAAGTATTCCAATTTCCCTATATTTTTGCCAATACTGCTGCTTTCTGTTTTTAAGTTACAGCTATCCTAGTCTATGTACTGTAGTATTTCATTATGGTTTTGATTTTCATTTCAGTGACTAATGATGTTGAGCATCTTGTGTTGACCATTTGTGTATCTTGCTTGGAGAAATGTCTGTTCAGTTCCTTTGTCCACTTATAAATTGGGTTGTTTGTCTTTTTGTTGAGTTGTAAGTGTTCATTATATATTCTGGATACTGGATCTTTATCGGATATATGATTTGCAAATATATTCTCCCATTTTCTAGGTTGTTTTTTTTTACTTTTTTGACAATGTCTTTTACACAAAAGTTTTTAATTTTGTTGAAGTCTGATTTATCTGTTTTTTTGCTATTTCTAAGAATTTATTGCTAAATTTAAGGTCATAAGGATTTACCCTTATGTTTTCTTCTACATGTATAATTTTAGCTCATATATTTAGATCATTGATCCATTTTGAGTTAATTTTTATATATGGTATTAGTTTGGGGTATGAGTTCAGGGTCCGACTTCATTCTTCTGTATGTGGATATCCAGTTTTCCCATCACCATTTGTTGAAGAGACTATTCCTTCCTCATTAAATGGTTTTGGCATCCTTGTTAAAAATCCATTGGCCATAGATATATTGGTTTATTTCTGGATTTCCAATTCTATTCCAGTGGTGTATCTACTATTCTTATGCCAGTACAACAGTTTTGATTGCCATAGCTTTGTAGTAAGTTTTGAAATCACAAAGAGTAAGTCCTCCAACTTTGTTCTTCTTTTTGAAGATGATTTGGGCTATTCAGGGCCCTTTGCAATTTAATATGAATTTGAGGATCAGCTTTTCCATTCCTGTAAAAAAAGGTTGTTGGAATTTCGATAGGGATTGCATTGAATTTGTAGATCACTTTAGAGATTATTCCCCATCTTAACAATATTGTCTTCCAATCCATAAACTTTTATAGGATGTCTTTTCATTTATTTAAGTCTTCTTTAATTTCTTTTAGCACTGTTTTGTAGTTTTTAGTGTATAAGTCTTTCACTTCCTTGGTTAAATTTATTCTTAGGTATTTTATTCTTTTGAATGCTGTTGTAAATGTAATTTAAAAAAATTTTTTTCCCCTTTTTTTGGATTGTTCATTGTTGGTGCATAAAAGCACAACTGATTTTCATGTCGATTTTGTACCCTGCTACATTGCTGAATTTATTTATTAGCGATAGTAGTTTTTGTGTGTGGATTCTTTTGGATTTTCTAATCTTGGTATTCTTTTAAAATATATTTATTTTTCACATATTCTAAATGGTAGGAGAGACAGTATTTCTTTTACAAGATCTCCTGCTAAGCTATAAATAGCCACTTACATAAAAGTAAGAAGAGCTGTTTTAAAAACTTAGCCTTGTCTAAATTGTTAGTGAAAGCTGAAAAAAGATTTCAACCAAGCCTTAATAGAATGATCTTCTTCCTAATATTGAGTTATACTTACAGAGTATAAGATAAGAAATACTAATTTTGAACTTAAGCTTATTTACTTACTAAGTAAGCTTAGTAAGTAAATAAGCTAAGTAAAAAATGCTTTTCTTTGAGAACTGTACTTTAAGGTAAAGTTTAATGTTTCATTATTCATAAACTGTTTAAGATTTTTCCACATATTTTTAGCTAGTCTTTAAGTAGTTCCACCAAAGATAAGAGGTGCTTCTTAGCACTTTTAGTGAGGAAGGAAATGGGTTAAGTTCAGTAGGAGAAAGAGACTGGAACTGATAGCAAAAATCAGGTTTGGGTGGCTATTTCACTTAGCTATGTTTGCTTTATAACTTTATTCTGCTACATGTTATCTATTGAAAAGTCATTCTTATTCTTTAATTTTTTTTCTTTTCTACTAGGATTATCATTGGCAATGGCGTTCGTTCCTTACTAGTGGCTTTACTGCAGTTTATTTCTTAATATACGCAATACACTACTTCTTTTCAAAACTGCAAATTACAGGAACAGCAAGTACAATTCTGTACTTTGGTTATACCATGATAATGGTTTTGATCTTCTTTCTTTTTACAGGTAAGAATTAAAATGATTATTTTTAATTAATAAAATTCTAGGCAATTATTTATAAATATTTTCCTTTTAGAAAACCCATGCAGGCTTCTCCTATTTAGCACTCCTATATTAAGTCCTTAGTGCAACTAAGCATATTTTTGTCTGCCCCCCTTTGACGTGAATATCAGTGAATTAAAGGCGAGAAAGCAGAACCTAAGGGAAGAAGACTAAACAAGGTCCATATTGTGCTAAAAGTACAGGGTCACCTGGACCAGAACATCTCAAGGTTTTCCCCTGTTAACCTCCTAATGGTACCATCTTTCTTTTGCCCATTTCAAAAATAGAGTTAAAAGCTCTAGTTTCATAAGTTTAGGAATAAAGTAGAAATTGGGGGGGTGAAATCAAGATAAGATTGAGAATAAATGATATCAAGAAAAAATAATTATAGGACATCCCTTATGCTAAAAGTTTTAAACTATAAGTTTATATCTCTGCTTTAAAATCCAAGTACCTAACAGGATATAGTGTATATTGTATTGGTGTTTCTACATATGTGTATCTTCTGTATCCTTCTGGATAAAAGTTTTCCGTATCTCAGAGCCCTTTGGGTGTTTGGTAAATGCTTGTGGAATGACCGAACTGAAAAAAGAAAATTGGGGGCCTTTCTTTGGCATAATAAATGTACATCTGAAATTTTATCTAAGATTGTGTTGCATGCTATATGAGGAGATACAGGATCCCAAAAGAAAAAAAACTTTAAAAACATTAGAACTGTTCTACTTTTTACTCATCAATTAAGATTTAAGAGCATTAGGTAGGGTTTTGAAGTGCCCCTGTTGCTATATCAGTGTATAACAATCTTCAGGCACATATATCAGTTCTGTATTCCAGGTCATTGGTCAGACATTGTGAGGTTGGTGTGTGTGTGTGTGTGTGTGTGGGTGGTGGGGGGAGTGTGCACATATCTTGGTGCTATGTGATAGATTTAGACTCACAGCCATAAATCTTAACAAATGGTCTGTAGAATCAAGGTAGCTTATGAAACAAGGAATTACTGTTTTTGTGTATCTGTGTATCTATAAATGCATCTATAGAATAATTTATTCCTTGCCTACACACAAAAAATAATCTTAGTGAATGTTGTTTTTCTAAGCATTTGTTATAATAATAATTTAACCATCATCTAAACTTTATTGTTCTTGATTTTTAAAGTGTCATATTTTCGCTTAGAGTTGTTAAAGTTAAGCCAGTAATTTTTAGTGTATTTCACTTTGTGAAAAAAGTTCTCTACATGGGAGTGGTGAGCACTTTTAATGTCTTGCATTTTTCTAAAGTGGGGTATACCCCTAGTTACTTCAGGACTCCAAACTGACGTCATTTTTTCAATCTGTTTTACAAAACAAAGTAATATTCTGTCACATAAGGAAAGATGCCACTTTTAGTATGTACATTATATCCATCCTATATTAAGAAAAAAAATACTAAAAGTATTTTGTTAAGAACAAAATAAACTTATCTATCTTTGGATTGCCAGTATGGTGATAAAATGTTTTTCTCATCTTAAAATATCTTCTCTTGTTGTCTTGAAGTTCTTGCTAAGCATGAGGTTGTTTAAAGATATTTATGTTTTTAGTATTACTTTTCTGAAATTAACCCCAGCTTCTTCCCAAGCTTAGCTTACTAATGACCCTTCGAATATCTGTAAGGTACTATGTGTTCTCCAAAATAGTGACTTGGCCATAGTAGGTGCTCAGTACATGTATGATGTAAGAATGAGTATAGTGTTTATAACTTCCCATAGTAATGTCTCACTTGATATAGAAAATCTCCTTTATTACTTTATGTTACATTTTTTTATATTACATTTAAAACAGTAGTGAAAAACCATTGGGACTTTACATATAAAAATATATATTTTTATGTATATCTCCTGTATTCTTCTGTACCCCTACATGTTGACTATTTCTGAGGGGTAATCCTAGAAAAAAATGGTATGCCTTAGTTTTTTGAAATGTGTTTGGCAGTTTCACAATTTAGTATACATCCTTTTGCAAAACAGAGTCTCTATAAATTTATGTTTAGTAAATCTAAGCACAGAATAGTTAAAAAGAGTACTACACTCAAAGTCAGGAAAAGGGAATTTGGGTTCTAGTTCTACTTAACCAGCCACAAGGCCATTAGGGATTACTTAATCCCTCAGAGACTCATTTTTGTCACCCATATAGCATTCATATCTCTTGGAGTCTAGAAAGATGAAGATACCTGAAAATCAAGGCATATATTTTTTCAGGAATCATTTCATTTGCTCTACATAACAGTCTATGGAGGCAGCTAGGGCATGTAAAATTATCTGTTTGATAAGGTAAAGAAATGGGCTTGTAGATTTCAGTGGATTAGTTCAAAGATGATATACACAGCTTCTGACAGAGCTACTCTGTCCTCTGGTACCACTACACTTCTCATTTTTTGTGGAGGTGCATCTTTGATAGTATCCTAATTATATTACTTTTAGCACTTTATAAAACATTTTTGAGTTATTATAATTCTTTGAAAACTGATAATTCCCAATAACTATACTTAGAAAATACCTCCATTTTATTATTTTATGAATCTGATATTCTATTTAAGCTATTCATATCATACCTTGAATTTTAATATCAGCTTTCCATTTTATGATAAAATATTCTTAAACAGGAAAGGAAAATTGTCATTTTGTACAATTGTCATTGTACAAAAAGTTTTTCTGTCAGTTTCTGTAGAAAATTTGATTTGAGGTGGTTGTACATTTTTCAAAAAAGCTCATGGATCTATGCTATATTCCTGGTAAGGAATCAGTCATTTTAAGTATTTTTGTGTAAATTATGAGGCTTCCTTTGAAAAAGGCTTTTTGTTTTTTCTTTTGTAGGAACAATTGGCTTCTTCGCATGCTTTTGGTTTGTTACCAAAATATACAGTGTGGTGAAAGTTGACTGAAGAAGCCCAGTGTGTCCAGTTAAAAAGAAATAAATTAAATTCTTCATCAACAAAGACCTGTTTTGTGACTACCTTGAATTTTATCAGACTTATTGGCCTAGTAATCCTTCAGAAACAACATAATTCTAAATACACCTCTTCCCATACACTTGTCCCTACAAAATGTGTTTTCCACACTAAAACGTTTAGTTTTTCACACTAAAACGTTTGTATTGTGATTTGATTTAAGTATATATTCAGTTGTTCTCAATGAAGAGCAAATTTAAATATGTGCATTTGTAAATACAATAGCTATAAAATTTTCAGTACTTCTAATGGCGGCAATAGAAGAGGCCATATTAAACAATACTGATGAAATGCAGGACAGTTCATTGTAAATAGGATTTTCTAGACTCGGTAAGTGGAAAGAATTATTTTTCTTTGAAGGAGACAACTTTTTATCATGGTAATTTTGAAGGATGATTCGTATGATGTGTTTATTGGGATGTGGCTTTTAAAAAAAAATCTTGTATTGGTTGTAATTGTTCGTACCTTTTTTTCTGTGTTGACTTCATTATTCCCATGGTATTGGCCTTTTAAACTATGTGCCTCTGAGTCTTTCAATTTATAAATTTGTTATCTTAATAAATATTGTAAAAATGTCTTCATTGCATCATTATCTGTTATATATTCAAAGAGAATCTATAAATATAATGGTGTTTTAAAATGAGTTACACTGTTTTATCAGATTTTACTGATTTTTGTTCATGTAACCTTTCTGAGTTTTGATCTAAACGAAGTTTCAGTGTCCTGGACTTTGTGACAATTCTAAAATTTTTACCATTAGGCGGTAATGGAAATTTTAAGTCATGCATCTAGCCAGATAAATGATGTAAGTCTAGTGGTTAATATACGCCCTACTTCATTGTCATTCAGGATTTTATGTTTTTGACTTGTTTTTCAAAATACAGCATTTTTGATTTTTTAAAAAGTTGGTTTTTTTGATTAGCAAGGACTAACAAGTCTTTTCTATGATTGCATTGTCTTAGTTTGGATTTCACAAACAATTTTTTTAGAGTTAGGAAATAATTTCCTCTTTCACATTCATCTAATTGAATTTCATTTATGTAGACTATAGAATTTAGGAATGATTTCAGAAACATTAATCTGCTTATATTTATGAGAATATTCATCTTGTATTTTAGAGACTCAGTGCTTACTGCTTATGAAAGCAAATCAGATACTGTCTTTAAACTTTTGTCTAAAATTACTAGCTGTTGCTCATATGATATTGGTGAGTTCTTACTCAATATATTATTTTATGTTGATATCCTTTTAAAAAAACTGACTTGTTGGTTTTAAAGAGTTCTAGTTATTTTTAACCTCTCACAAAGAAGATTTAAGATAGAAAAATTTCTTTCAAATTTTTATATCTTTTGCAGTATATTTAGTTTTTTATATATAATATTAAGGTACCATTGAGATAGGCTGGTTGACTAAACAAAGAAAAAGTTTTATAAAAATCTCCAGATTCAGACACTTAATTTTGTTGGTCAAAATTAAGTTTCTTTAATTTTATTTTTCCTTCTGTGAACAATTAGCTTAGTGATTAAAACAGTCATCTTACTGTTTTTATGTAACTTTTATTTTTTCTTTATACTTTGAAGTAACGATATTTTACACTTAAGCAGTGAAGAGGCAGTTGGAAAAATAAAAGTATTGAAGGAAAAGACTTAGAAGGGAGGAGAGGTGAGGAAGGACACTATGAAAAGGAAGGCAAGACCAGTGGTGAGAGGATAGTGGGAGAAAAGTCCTCTTCTCCGTGGCTTTTATCATGGTGACTACTGAGGAGTCATCGCCAGCGTTAGTTAGGACATTCTCCAGGACGAAAGCACTGTGGTCATAGCATGTGGAGGTGGTGGTTCAGAATCTGAGGAGGCTTTTCCTTAGTTTGAATATCCCCAAGAAAAAGTTAGGTTGCCTTGTGATCTGAGCTCCATGACTGGGTTGCTCTGAGCCATCTTACAAATTATACTTCAGAGATAAGGGGCTGCTTCTGGGCTAGGTTTGTGAAAGCCCTGCTTCTGATATATCCAGAATTGCTCAGAAAACCAATGAATCTCAGCTATTTGGAAAGGTTTTTAAAACCCTCATTCATTAAGCTCTCTTCTTTCATGCTTTGTAACACAGTTATTTATCAGGCGTCTGTCTCCCCTCCACTAAAATTACAAGTAAGCTCTTTGGGGACAGGGGCTCTATCTTACTTACCTAGGTTGCCATGATGCCATGAACACGCACGGCAATCATGTTTTCTGAATTTTCTTTTCTTGTCACTTTAGAATTTACCTAGGTAAGTCATTTTTTCAGTGTCCCAACTCTTGGCCAATTTGCTAATCTTAGCAACATCAACATATAAAGTAACTTTAATGCTATTTAACATTTGCATTTTAAGTAATCAATGCTTTAGCTGGAAGGAGTGACTGGAAAGAGTGTTATTTAGGTAATGTAGGCAGTTTAAAGGAGGTAGGTGAATGTAGACCTTTCTGTGTCTGTTATGCCATAAGAGGTAAAAGCTTGTGCATAATGCAGAACAGAAGTTGCTCCAAGGCCAGAAATGGGCATCTGGTCCCTTTGTTCTATTTGCTGTTTGACTTGAAAATTACTAATACCTTAAATGCGCTATCAGTACCTCATACTTCTACATATACTTGCTAAAATTAAGTAATGACTCACACAACACTTTAACAACTACAAAGCATTACAGGTCTTAAATATTTTTCTTATATTATTAACTTGAGAAGACTTTATAAAGACCCTCTTTGGTTTTTAATGAATAGAATAAATAACCTCCATTAACAGAATGAATTCTTCACCTACCTGTGGATAGCAGGGCATTCCGGTAGGTCATTATATGTAAATTTATGTTATTAAGTATACTTTCATATTTGCATTTTGCTCCTATAGCCAGAAAAAATGGTGGCCATAATAACATTATGCCTACAATGAGATCTCAGGTGTTTTTACTTTGATAGAACCAAACCTGTTTCCTCCTACTGATTTTTCTCTCCTTCAATGTGATTTAAAGTCTAAACACTAAAAATCATTGTTCTGCATATTTCCTCCAGCTTTTGTAATTCTGGATTTCTTCAGCCTGCTCATTTGAACTTCATATCTTCATTTTCTCAATTATCTTTTTTCCTTTTCATTCTTTGAGCCACTGATATATTTGACATTCTTATTAATAATGAATTATTTTGTAAAGAAAACAAGGTCTGAAAGGTCCTATTTATTATCTTGGATATTTTTTGGAAAACTAGGCCACATGAATGGTATTGACCATCATAAGTAAGTAGCACTATAATAAGTCATAAGTCATTAATTTATCTGAAAAGTTGTGATAGGTGTAAGTCAAAAATGATAGATTGCATTCACGCTAAAAACTAGTTTTAATTGATACTTTACAATCAATGACATTGTATACATAGAATTCAAATCTGATTTTCTTCCTAAATATAAGATGAATGTTTTGTTTTTGTTTTTTGGTTATTAGCAACATCGTAGGTGGGTGGGTCAGAGTGAAGGAGGGTCTTCTGGCTGATGTTATAGCAAGACAATTGTTGCGTGTTAACTTGGACCATCTTAACGTACAGCAGTAAACAAAGGCAGTAGAGCCAGGGTTAGCCACACTCGTTTTCTGCTTCAGCAGCGCTAGGGTGGAAGGAGCTGGGGTCTCAGAACTCATCAAATGATTCTTCTGCCGAGCCATGATCCCACTTCACGGTCCCCTCTCAGCGACCACACCACCAGGACTCAAAGAACACCTTCCAGACTTCCTTCTCCTCTGCCCTGGATGATGTGACTTTGAAAAACGTTACAAACCCTTTGAGGAGAGGGGACATGATGAGAAACTAGTGAAGCTGCAGAACAGAGGTGGTAGAATCTTCTTTGAGTACATGAAGAAACAAGATGGTAAGGACTGGGAATACCTGAGTGCAGTGGCAATTTGCTCCACATGCAGGGAAATATGAATCAGTTGTTCCTGTAATGGCACAAACTAGCTGTCATCAAATATGACCCCTATCCATAGGACTTCCTTGAGGCCCATTACATGACCATCAAAGAATTTGACAATCAGCCTATGCGGGATGAGGACCCAGGAATCCCGTCAAGACAAACACACCCCGGGAGGCAGTGACAACTAGAGCCAAGGTTCAGGCTGGTTTCCCTAGAGTCACAGGGGTGACTTTGGACCTTCACCAATGCAGTGATGTATCTTTGGGTAACCCTTAACTATTCTAGAGATGATACACCCACCTTTGTAAACCTCCCACTGAGAGGGGGAGGGTGGGAGAGAGATGCGAATAGAGGTGATATGGAGGGGACACAGGATTTAGAGTTTGATGCGGTATGTTTTAGTCCTGCGCTACCACTAATGAGCAGATACCTCCCAATATAAAGCCTTTGACTGAATTACTTTTCATCTTCATTAACTCATTTATTGCATACTGATGTTTGACAGTTCTGTTATCTTAAATATTACTCAAATTATTGTTTAACTTGCAGGCTTATCCTCCCAAGTAGATCACAGACTTCTTAAGGGCAAGAATCACTGCTTGTATCATTTTTGGTTCACGCTCAGGGCATAACAGTATTTTGCTTATTGTAGACAAATATTTGTTGATTGAAACTAGGATATAAGTGATACTGATTTTAAATGTTTAAATTGTTTGATATAATGACTTAAAGATACCTTTTCAATATTTTGTTTAGCTCTCAGATTCCAGAATGTGCTATTTTGAGTTCATAAAATTATGCATTTCAACGTGTATCCAGCAACATTGTCTTGTACATTTGTTCTATGTTCGTTGACAGTTGTTAAAACAAATCAGCACTGGCAGAACTTGGCCAGCTCCTCTCTACACTTAGTTTGAACTGTTACCCGTGGAACCAGCTCAAGCAAAACTACAAAGAGGCTAATTGAAATCAGAATGCTGGGTCATTTCTCATTCAAACAAAACAGATGGCCCTCTTTGCCACACTTCTGTCAAACTTGGGGGGAAGTAATTAAATGCATTTTTAATGCCCACACATGCTTACTGGCTCCTTAGAGGAATTATACACAGCTATTGAAATGCTGGGGATGGAAGAGGGTGGGCTCTTTTAAAAAGCAGAGTTTGTTTCCCTTTATTTTGAAGGTTTAAGAAAAGTCACTTTAACAGGGATATTCAATATTGACAGTTTCAACTTAGATTCAGAATATTTATTTTAATTTTCACTTAATTCATTTTTTTCCTTTGGAATAAGTAATCCACACACGGTAAACTATTCAAAATGTACAAAAGAATATAGAGAAAAGTAAGTCTCCATTCATACTTCAGTCACTTGAGTTCTCTCCCCCTGCAGACAACCACTATTAACAGTTTCCAAATATCTTTCCAGAAATTTAACCTTTATTTTAAATTTACCTACCGAAAGCTCTTGTTTGGATACCTATTTAACTGACAATAGTATTTGTTTTCAAAATTGGTGCGAGGGTTTTAAGAAAACAACTGTGGAGGTTGCGTTTTTATTGTGCAGAGTGTGTTCAGAATATTAGTACAAAGCAGCACCATTATTAAATGACACCTCATTGATGGTTAATAAATTCGTAAAGTGGTATAAGCCACCTCTTAGGACCTGTTTGAGGAAAGAAATTTGAAGGGAAAACTCTTGCTCCATAGCTCAACTACCTGTTGACCTGGGATCATTGCCGGATCCCAACTAATGGGTATATCATCTAATTCCATACACAGAAAAATGTGGCCCCATAATACTGATCTTTGAAAAACAACTTAAAAACAACCTGATGCCTGGCTAAAATGTACACCTGACAGTTTGTCTTGATGCTTGTACCTCCTGGTTTGTCTCAGATGCCAAAGATGAGCTCTCAGCTTTCTCTCCACCTCCGTCACATATCCATGGGTTTTCTTCAAAGCTTAATTTCAGGGGAAGTCACTATATGGTTTATTTCTACCTTAAGTGTGATTTTTTTTTTTTGAAAATCTCTGTCAGGGTTGCATTTTTAACCAATGAGTAACAGTGGAATAAGTTTTGTGTCCTGAGGAGGAAAAACCCCAAGGATGGGTGTGAACAGATTGAGGAGGGAAGTACAGTTCCTTCTCAGCACCTTCGATATTGCTGCACTGCGGTGGCTAACATTGTGTCTCTGGAGCCACCCTACCTGGTTCGAGGGCAACACTCTCCTTTTTGCTCTCACCTGTCATCAGGGCTGTGACCAGAAGCCCAGATGCATGGATGCCTCAAGGTACCCAGCTCAGGCTCCAGGTTCCAGCAACTCCCCAAATACATCCTACCATGTCCTGGCACCCAGGACAGTCCCAGGAGGCTGAGGGGATCCCTTCACCAACCTAACCCCGAAGTGGTGTGGGTTAAAGGGTGCCCTGAGGATGGAGGAGCAACTGGCCTCACACAACACCTGTGAGTTACTCTCTTCCACTGGAAGATGTAACCTATTTTTAAAGCTGTGAAAAAACTGTAATCTTAAATCCTTTCTGACTTACACTTACCTTCAAACATTTAATCTCTAGATTGCTATAGCGTGTGAGTGAATGTATGTGAAACTCTTTGGCAAGTGACAAAAAACTAAAAGGGAGTTGGGTTAAGATGTGATTTTATATTAAGCCACAGTTAACCTCTGATCCTCCCAGTGTTCTAGTTATACAAATACAGTGGTTTGGCATTTGCAGTATTTATCTTAATTTTACTAGATTTTCTATATATACATTATAAAGAGTAAAGTATTACTCTTTATTTTTTTTTCAAATCATAATGTGACCACTATGGGGAGGAGAGGATGTGAATGTTTTTGGGAGTGTGGAGAGTGCCATACCCCTAGTCTTGCCCCCCAAACAAGAAGAAACTGACCTGTGGTTCATTTTGAGGGTTTGAGTTGCTGATTGAGTGGTAGGAGGCAAGCCAAGTCCCTTCCAGTCAAGGCAAGGGATGGTGGTGGAAACCAGTTGGAGGTCGACCAATGTTCACTGATTGGGACTTGCTGGTTGAGAAGCCCAGATCTGGTTTTCTGGTGAACAGAAAGCAATGGATCAAATATAGGAGAGGATGTAGCAATTTGATGGTAACTGTCATTGAGATAGAATATAGAGAAGTAAAGGGAAGGCAAAGAATTGGTCTCTGTTTATAGAGCCTGACTCCCCATCGTCATGGTACTTGCTCTGTGAAAAAGGCAAGTGGCCTCTTGACCAAAGTAGAGCTCAACGTACTGCCTTGGTTTATGCCTTTCATTCCATGTCTGCACTGGGCAGGACAGGAAGCCAAAGCCGCAATAATCTGTAGGCACCCCATAAGCACTGAAGGGTAAAGATCCAAGTGAGTGGGATGCTGAGGGATGTGTTGGGAGAGAAGTTCCAGAACTCTCAGTCTGTGGGCAAGCAGCAGTCCTTGGGGAGATGAGCTGTGGAAACTCTCTCCTGTTTTCATACGGAATTTGATGAGCTCCTCAGTCAAAGACAGGTTTTAAAAGCTGCCTGGAGCCTATGTGCAAGGAAGGCCTGAGCCAGCCTCAGCCTGGTGGAATGTGGCTGAAGCCAACACCCAGACAGACTTCTCCCACATCTGGAAACCTCGAATCAGTGCACCCCAAGGCCAGTGTAAAGGACATCCTGCTGACAAAGAGTTGGCTTCTGACATGTGGCACCAACTAGGGACAAGAGATTAACCTGTAATTTCTTAGGCTTGGCTTTCTGGCAGGTTCTGAAGTATGTGCTGGTTGGGCTTTGGTGACCAGTTATTTCCTGAGAAAGATTAGTCTAAGCTATTTTTTCTAGTTCGCATAGTAATGTAGGGCTTTCTAGAGAATAAATTAAAAAGACCCCTCTTCTCCCTTCCCATTCCATACCCAGTGGAAGCAATTAGAACTCCTCCATTGTTAAAGAATCAAAGCACAGTTTTCACTGGGGACTAGGACACAGTATGCTCTCTCTCTGTCTCTTTGTCTCTGTCTCTGTCTCTGTCTCTGTCTCTGTCTCTGTCTCTGTCTCTGTCTCTGTCTCTGTCTCTCTCTCTCTCTAAGAATCATTTTTTCTTTTTCTTTTCTCTCTTTTTTGGGGAGAGTATAAATTTATATGCAGTTGCAAGAAATGAGAGAGAGATCCTGTGTACCTTTTGCACAATTTCCTTCAATATTTTTATTTTGCAAAACCACAGCACAGTATC
Organism: Pteropus vampyrus; assembly: GCF_000151845.1. Lineage (NCBI taxonomy): Eukaryota > Metazoa > Chordata > Mammalia > Chiroptera > Pteropodidae > Pteropus > Pteropus vampyrus. Next base: position 6,385,765 of record NW_011888864.1, on the reverse strand, counting down.
AAAATCAGCACTGACACAGTCAAGATACAGATCATTTCCATCAACGTCAGGACCCTTCCGGCTAGACTTTGCCATAAAAGTGTACCCCCACCTCTCTTACACCCCTCCCACCATTAACCTGTTCTTCATTTCTATAATGTTGTCATTTCAAAAATGTCATATAAATAGATGTGCAGCATGTGACCGTTGGGATTGGCTTTCTTCACTTAGCTTAGGGAGATTGTTTTGTGCAGCAGCTGTTCATTCTTTTACTGCTGAGTAGTATTCCACAGTGTGGATGTATGAGCCTTTACCACACTGAAGGACGTCTGCGTCGTTTCCAGCTTGGGGCTATTATGAATAAAGCCTCTGTGAACATTCTTATGCAGATTTTTGTGCGAATGTAAGTTTTCATTTCTCTGAATAAATATCTATGAGTGAAATGACAGAGCGGTATGGTAGTTTTATAAGAAACTGCCAAACTGTTTTCCAGAGCAGCCGTACCGTTTTGCATCCCCACCAAGAGTGACCCTGATTCTTTGCATTCTCACCAGCATTTGGTGTTGTCACTATTTTTGTTAGCTGCTCTGGTAGGTATGTAGTAACATCTTATTGTGGTTTTTATTTGGATTTCTTTTATGTTTAATGATGTTGGACATTTTTTAATGTGCTTATTTGTCATCTGTATACTCTCTTTGGTGAAATGTCTGTTCATGTCTGTTGCCCAGTTTCTAAGTGGACTGTTTGTTTTTACTGTTGAGTGTATCTCTCCTTATAACATGGATCTATGGCAGATTTCAGTATGGAGGCCCAGGTCATTTCCAAAATTAAGCTATTAATCCAGTTGGGTTTTGCTCATTCCTTAGATCTCTTAGGATTAGCAAAGGGTGGGGACACTGGTGTTTGAATCCTTGTTTTCTACTCTGAATAGGGTGGATGTGGGTGCCTGCAGGAAAGGAGCCTTTCCTGTGCATTTACAGCAGCTCAGAAGCACAAACATCTTTCCTCCAAACTGCTATCTGAGGGAAGAGAGGGACAAATTAAATTTCAGTTATTGGCTCCTTGGTTTCCCTCTGTGACCACCAGAGTGAATGAGTCTTAAATTTGTGCTTCTCAAACCTCGATGTGCATGTAAATCACCTGGAGAGCTTAAGATGCAGATTCTGATTCGTCGTGCAGAGAGTGCAGAGATTCTGCGTCTCACCAGCTCCAGGTGATGCGGTGCTTGCCCCCTGCTCCCTGTTCCCGGCCCATGGTTGAGAACCAGGGCCCATAGACCACAGAATCATTAAGCCCCTCCTGCTCACAAAGGGAGAAACTGAAAGCCGTGTAAGTTAAGCAAGTCCAAGTCACCCAATGCCAACAACCAGTTCCCCTCTTGCTCCCATTACCACCTTCACTGACAGCACCCCACAAATCCCACCAGCTGCTTAGGGAAAATAAAATTCCTCTCAAAAAGCAACTGGAAAATCTAACCATAAGATGCATTTAAGTCAATGAGTTAATGCAATTTCCTCGCAAGGATTTCTGCAGTTTTGACTTGTCTTTAATGGTTTGGTATCCAATATGCATATTCCAAGCTATATCAATATAAATGAGCACCTTTTTCATAAACTCAGTTTCATCAAACTAGCAGACTAAAAACTTTCAGTCTATGTGAGAGTGATATACTATCAGTCTGGCAGCAAGCTATTAGGGACTGAATGTGTCTTCCTAAAATTCATATGTAGAAATCCTAACCCTTAGCACCTCAAAATATGACTATATGGAGATAGGGCCTTTTAGGAAATAATTAAGTTAAAATAAGATTAGGGTTGGGCCCTAATCTAATATGACTAACATTCTTAAAAGAGGATGAGATCAGGAACAGACACACAGAGGGAAGGTGGTGTGAAGACACGGGAAGAAGACAGACAGATACAGGACAAGGAGAGAGGCCTTGGAAGAAACCAAACCTACCAACGTCTTGATCTTGGACTTCTGGCCACCAGACCTGAGAGGAAATAAATTTCTGTTGTTTAATCTACCCAGTCTGTGGTACTTTATTATGGCAGCTCTAGCAAACAAATATCCCAGCTAGCTATTAGGATGGGGACAAAGGGGAGAAAGCAAAAATTTCTTGGCATATTCTGCAGTAAAGTATACTAGAGGATAGGCATCTCTCAGCAGCAGGGTGCCGGGCTGTAGATCCTGGTTTCTAAGAAGGTAAGGGCAGGGCAAAGTAGAATTCCTATTCTTCATATTGCACACACTGCTTCAGTGACAGATCTTTTTATGTTTCTTTCAACTGAGTTCCTTCAAAAAAAAAAAAGAAAAAATTTACAGCATTATTCACAATAGCCAAAAGGTAGAAACAACCCAAATGACCATCACCAAAATGAGCGGACAAGTAAAATGTGTTCTATCCACATAATGAAAAATTATTCAGCTTTAAAAAGGAATGAAATTCTGACATGCTACAACATAGATCAATTCTGAAAACATTATGCTAAATGAAATAAACCTATTACAGAAGAACAAATATTGTATGATTCCACTAATATGAGGTACCTAGAGTATTCAAATCATAGAGACAGAAAGCAGATTAGAGCTTATCAGGGAGCGGGAGTTATTGGTTAATGGGCAGAGTTGATGTTTGGAATGATGAAAAAGTTTTAGGTAAAGTCAGTGGTGATGGTTACACAACATTCTGAATATATGTAATGCCACTAAATTGCACAGTTAAAAATGAAAATTATTGTGTTATATATTCCACCATAATTTTACAAATTTGGCATAAATCTAATTTTTTTTTTTTCAAAATGAGAAAATAACACCCTTGAGAAATTATAGTCAGACAGTTTCAGTTTCTTAGTGGAACAGAAAGTCTTGCTGGGAAAGGAAGAAGAATTTGATCTTGGGGGAAGGGGGAGAATTCAGACTCTGATAAGGTCTCTGAAAGAGGAGATTTATAAGAGAATTGGAAAGGTCTAACGACAGACTTCATATCTCCTGAATTTTTCCCCCCAACAGTCTGCTTTCTCATCCCTCACCAGCATTGGCTTGATTTTCTCCATAGTTACCTATGTCTCTGTTTAACCTTTGAAACTTCAGGTACCTGTGTATCTCTCATTTGATTCCTCTTTACCTCTTTCCCTGTTAAAGTAGAATATTCTGAAAAGTAAAATCATGACTCTCATATAAATATAAAATGCTTGCATGTGAAAGATTTTATTTAACTCATTAACAGAGAATCAGTAAGATGTTCAAACCAGGTCAAATGAGATTTTGACTTACAGAGATTCATACTTTCTACTTGACAAAATTCTTACGTTGCTAGGAATATGATTCACTGACATTGCCAGAAACGGGAAACGTTTCCATGACTTTCGGTTTTCTACAAGTTTACATCTATCTCTACAGAGTTGTAAACTAGTCCAATCAAAGACAAAGGTGCACACACTCTTATAGGATCTGGCACTCTTAGACATCCAACTCTGTGGGTCAAGGAGAGATGGGAAGGAACCTGTCACTAAATTCCTGACTGCACTTAACTCAAACCTCTGTGGTCTGGTCCAGTCTGTCTTTCCCGGGCTGAACATGTTTTCTCATTAGCTGACTTCCTTCCAAAGCCACTTGAGCCCCACTTAATCCACATTTACACCCACTATTATTTGGTGCCTGAAGGGAACACACACCCTCTGCCAGCAATCCAGCATTTTCTGCCTCAGCATTTGCCACTTTGTCTTATTTAAAATCTGCTGTAGCCAAAGCCCTGAATAGTCTCAGCTTGATCACTCACAGCTATCCCTTAAGTTCTGCATCTACTTTCTCAGTTTTGAGATGGGAAACCAATATCTGCTCCTTTAGTACAATCCTTCCTCACCCCTCATTGTTTTAGTGCTCATTTTATTGCATAAGCAGATAACAGCTCACAATGGGGCAGAAAAAGGATTTAGCAAAATGAATATTTTTAACAATATTTGAAACATTTATTCAACTTGAGTCTCTATTATATATTAGTCTTTGTGATAAGAGCCAAAATAGATTAAAAAAAAAAAAAAAAAGCCAGCCTTTATAACCTGATTGGAGATAACAGGCAGAAAAAAACGGGTGATTAGCAAACTAATGATCTGAGGGGTGCCATGATTCTGCATGGCCTTCTTATGCCCCATCTTTTAAAGGCTTATTGCGTGGCCTGGATTCCCCATTGCTATAAGCTCTTCAGGAGCATATTCTGTCAGTTGCCCCAAGTACTTCCTGTGCACGAGGCCAAACTATTGCCATGTAGGCAGGGTCTTCCCAGTCTCAGCTTGGAAATTTTTATTCACTGGTATATTAGTTAATATGTTTTTGGAAAAATCTGGGTTTGATTAGGAAATAAAGGGGTAAAGGGTCCTGGGTTGGTGTTATGAGTTAATTGTGTGCTCTCCAAAAATATGTGTTGAAGTCCTAACCTCCGGTACTTCAGATTGTGATCTTATTTGAATATAGGATCATTTCAGATATAATTAGTTAAGATGAGGCCATATCGGAGTAGGGCCCACCCTGCTGCCATGTGACTGATTTAATAACTGGAGAATGCCATGTGAAGATACGAAGATAGAGATACACAGATGACAAATAAAGCATGTGAAGATAGAGATACACATGTGAGAAAGCAGAGAATGGAGTGCTGCAGCTGCAAGCCGAGGAAGGCCAAGGATGGCCAGCAAACTATGAGAAGCTGGGAGAAGCGAGGAAGGACCCTCCCCTTCAGGTCTCAGACTGAGCACAGCCCCGCTGACACCTTGATTTCAGACTTCTAGCTTCCAAAACTGAGAGAACGAATTATCGTTTTAAGCCACTTGGCTTGTGATAATTCATTATTGCAGCCCTAGGAAACTCGTTCAGCAGGTAACCAGTAATGCCCCATATTCAGTACATGATGAAATGTGCTCTAGGATGGGTACAGAACTGAAATAAAAATATCCACCTGAGGGAGCTCTAGAGCCTTCGCTTCCTCAGCCCTAATCTGACTCTAACCTACATAATGGAGGTGGGCGTGGCTGAAAGTGCAGGATTCTGAGGGAGACAGATGCTGACTGACCCAGTAACCTGCTGCGACTGTCCTGGTCAGGGCCGGGCGCTAGGCAGTGTTGACAGCTTTAATGAGGAGGACTCACCCACACTACCTGTGACTTTGACAATGAGATATTCCCGGGGGACAAATAATTGGGGGGTGGGGGGTGTGTGTGTGTATTTTTTTCATGGGATAGAAAGCAGCAAAATCTGCTATTCTCTGGAAATTGCGAGCTGGACTGACGACATAGAAAATCTGTCCATTACTTTGTGCAAAGCTCCTGAGGTATTTCATTTTCTTAGCCACTCACTCCTTGAAACTCTGTTGGCTCTCAGTGTTGTTCCCAGATCAGCAGTGTCAGCATCACCTGAGAACTTATTAAAAATGCAGATTCTTAGGCCTCACTCCAGACTTACTGGATCAGAAACTCTGCAGATGGGGCCCAGCGATCTGAGTTTTAACAAGCCATTGAGGTGATTCTGATGCCCACTAATGTTTGAGAACCAAAGTTTGAATTTACTGCCTTCTGTAGCAATGCACTCTCTTAAGGCACTTACCTGCCTTTTCAGCTGCTTTTTCACTATGTCCCATCCTGGCTCATTCCTCCTTTATTCCCTTGCTTGTATGTGCATATGTGTGTATTCATTCAGCAGACATCCAGGAAAAGATATCCTATAGTCAGTTTTGTAGATGGATCTAGAATGGATCTGAAACTCTGATGGGATGTTGGTTAAGCTTCTTTAGTTGTAAGAGCAAAGACCTTTTCAAATTTCTTTAGTTGACAGTATTTATTGCAAAGAAACAATGAGAATGAGCATCTCTTAACTGCAATCAGAAAAAAAATCTATATAAAACTATTTGTGTGAGGGACAGAGACACACACAGGGAGAAAGAGAGAGAGAGGGAGAGGGAGAAGGAGAGGAGGAGAGAAGAGAACAGAGAGAAGAGGAGAGGAGAAGAGAGGAAAGCAGAGAAATAAGGACAGGAAATCATCTCAATGCCCAGGCTCTGTGGAGTCTTGGAATGTTCTCCACAAGACGCAGTTGCCCCCAGCCACCCCAGCAGTTCAACACCGGTGTTCTTTGCTACTGGTTCTAGGAACACCACTCACATATGACAGAGCTTTGCTATGTCTCTGCTTCTTCTATGACTATTTCTGCTTCTCCTCAAGGTCACTGATTACCCCTAGGTGTGATGGCCA
>NW_011888864.1:6375054-6379494 GCF_000151845.1 Pteropus vampyrus | reverse complement strand
GGAGAGGGAGAAGGAGAGGAGGAGAGAAGAGAACAGAGAGAAGAGGAGAGGAGAAGAGAGGAAAGCAGAGAAATAAGGACAGGAAATCATCTCAATGCCCAGGCTCTGTGGAGTCTTGGAATGTTCTCCACAAGACGCAGTTGCCCCCAGCCACCCCAGCAGTTCAACACCGGTGTTCTTTGCTACTGGTTCTAGGAACACCACTCACATATGACAGAGCTTTGCTATGTCTCTGCTTCTTCTATGACTATTTCTGCTTCTCCTCAAGGTCACTGATTACCCCTAGGTGTGATGGCCACGAAGGATCTGTATATTGGCTTTTCTTGTTGTTTCTTTCAGCTCAGGTTGCCAGTGCCAAGTTCCTCTCTGTCTCACACTGAAAGAGCCCACAGAGAGGTCCAATTGGCTCTCTGTTTCACTGTGTCAGTGTAGAGCATCCCCATGAGTAGAGCCTTGTCATGGTCTGTCTAAAGGTGACAGCTCTTGCTGGAGCACCAGTCCCTGGTTGGTCAGCTGTGGCTAGAACACATGCAAGCACAGGCGAGAAACTGCTTCATTCATGCTGTGAGGTTTTCAAGGGACAATGTTAGATCCCTCTCTGGATTAGACGAGAGATCCAAGAGGAAGATATAGATCTAAAAGTCATGACTGTGTCAGTAGATGGTAGTTAAAGCCTCATGTGTGGTAACATTGCCCAGGGAAGGTGATAGAAGGAAAGAGAAAAGGAAGCCTAGGATCACAAACATCTACTAAGGGGTAGATGGAGGCCATTAAAATATAGGAACTAGCATTTGTTGAGTACCTACTATTTGTCAAGCTCTATGCTTTGATGCTTTATAAAAATTACCTTATTTATTCTTTAAAACAATCCTGTGAGCTAGGTATTACCATTCTTATCCCAAGTTCACATATGCAAAGGCTGACCAGGGCTCACAAAGATCAAGGTCACACCGCTTATAAATGGAAGAGCTGGGAATTCAATACAGTTTTATCCAACTCCAACATTCTTGCTCTTGTATGTTGGCTTCAAAAAGAATGATCGGAAACATGGTAGGGATAATTCTCTGTATTACAAGGTGATCATCTGCTCTTAGGAGGAAGTGATTAAGAGAAAAGTCTGAAAGGAACCTCTTTGGGCAATTAGGAACTTATTAATGAAATTTCAATTTCAATTGTGAGAGTCTGATTGTAATGAATCAAGAAAACAGGCCATCACCTTGTAAGTTATGTAAATGTTTAACCACTATGCTGTATACCTGAAACTAATATAATATTTTATGCCAACTATAATTGAAAAATTAAAAAGAAACACACACAAAAGATGATAGGCCAAGGAGACAGTGAATGTCAGCTGTGAGGGTAAGGGGTGTGGGAAGGCTTGTGTTTTGTTGTTTGCTGTTTTACTGTGATATGATAAACCATATGATAAACCAGTTTTTCCAATCAGAAGACAGAAACCACACCAACAATTCAAATAGGGAAAATTTAATGCAGAGAATTACTAAATTGGTAAAAGGAGGTTAACTATAAAGAGGAGTAAAGAGAACTCTGCAGCTACAGGAATAACAGGTATAGGGAGAAACCACTACCTCTAGGGAAGATGCCAAATTTCCAAGGAAGACAAACTTGGCAGAGGGGCTTTAAGGCTGAGATTAAGGAATAACTGCAGAGAGTGTGACCGTGGCCACTGGGTGGGATAGTGCTGCGGCCTGCCACTGGCAATCTGAAAACTACCTGCTGGGTGCTGGTGAAGCATCTGGGACGCCGCCCTCTGGATTTACACTGAAACTTCCAGAGGGCACGCGCCAAACTTCCAGAGGGCACGCGCCACTGTATCTCCCACTGGCCCCACTGGCTTCTACGCTGCAGAAACAAGACGACACTGGAACCAGGAAGAGAAACCCCTTTCACCTGCAGAGTTTCCTTTAGCACCTGCTACTGATAAAACTTACCACTGTGACAGGCAGCGAAGGAGAAATGTCTACACAACCCAGCTCCGGTGTCACAGAGCAGGACGAAGAAAGGAGGATTTGGAGCCCCACAGCGATAAATTGATAACCAATCCAAATGGGACGTGTTGCAATGGAAGAACCAGTGAGTTAAACGTTTATACCTGTGAAAGTTCATGCGTGGGGGAGCTCCGCAGAGCTCCATGGAGAATTCTCACGTCATTCTAGTCCTGCCCACTCAATGCCAGTTCTATTCCAGTCTGGAAGCTACCGCCACTTTCTCTGATGAACCTTGAGTCCACGTTCACATGTTTAGAATTCCGCTATTGTCATCTGTCTATGTAAAGCCCTTCTCTTCTTTTATTTTTCTCTTAATTTCCAACCCTCACTCCCATTCCCATTCTACCTTATCCCCTGTAATATGTTTGGTTGGGTATGTACATACATGTCCATAATTTTGAAAAGTATATAGAATTGTGCATGTATTTACATACATACATACATATGTGTATATATACAGTGTTGGGCCACAAGCCTCATTCTGTTTCTATTTTTTCCCATCCACAGTATGATCTGTCCATGCAGCTGCATGCACCTCTCGTTCGTTGCTACTTGCTGCTTGGCTCTCTACAGGATGCAGCCGGTACAGTTTACTTCTCTTTTCCCTTTGCTTTTACTAGGCCGTTCCCACAAACTGTGGGGATACGCATGCTTGTACATGTTCTCTTACAGACCAGAGTAAAGTTTCTCAGGGCTGCACCCAGGAGTGGGATTGCTGGGTGTACGCGTAGGAATTTTACCGAGTTCTACTAAGCAGCTCTCCAGAAGACTGCACAGTCTACACTCCCATCTTGACTGCACAATAATGTTCATTTCCCTACCTCCTTGTCAATAATTGCTATCATCTGACTTCCTAATTTTTCCTGTGTTGTGGGTATAAAATAGAACTTCCTTTTATATAATTTGCATTTATCTGACTAACAGTGAACTTGAACGTATCTTCCTATTTTCCCTTTTATATCTTTGCCCCATTTTTCTACTGAGTTCCTGACATTTTTTGTTGTTGTTGTCGTTAATTTCCTTGTACATCATAGATAAGATGTCGATAAAGGGCTCAGATAGTGTTTCAGGCTTTGCAAGCCACATATTCTCTGCTGCACTAACTCAACTCTGTCGTTGTAGTATGTAGCAGTACACAAATGAATGAGCAGGGCTGTGCTCCAATCGAACTTCACTTACACAAGCAGGTGGCAGGGCCAGATTTGGCCTGTGAGCCATGGTTTGCTGACCTTTGTTTTAAACGTTACTTCCTTGTTGGATTCCAACATTAAAGTTATCTTCCTCCACTCTGTCTGCGATGTCCTTTGTTGGCCAAAACTATCTATAGGTTCAAATCCACCAATCTTTTGCCAAACAGTTTGCGCTTTCGGTATTAATTGAAAACGTTCTTTCTAACCTCGAGATGACAAATGTATCTGACATTTTTTTCTACTGATTTTATATTTTTATCATTCACATTTAGATTTTTGGATTATCCAAAATTGACCTTGGTGTGTAGAGTTTATTTTCCTCTATATGATAAACCAGTTTTTCCAACACCATCTATTAAATCCTTTCCCCACAGGTTTGTCGTGTCAATACAATAATATATCAGTTCCCATATATAAATAGATCTGTTTCTGAGCTCTTTGTTTTGTTCCACTGGCTTATTTACCTGTTTCTCTGCCAAGAATGCATTGTTTTTACTATTCTGGCTCTGTAGTGTGTCTTCATACTTCATGGTATGAGTCTTTATAGTTCCTTTCAAAGGCCCATGAATCCACATCTATTTCAATGACGCAGATGTCTTCATACCTTCTCTGCTGCCACCTGGCTTCCTTTAAAGGAAGAAGCGTGGAATACGAAGTCAGGCAAACTCTAAGTGACAATTCCCTTTAAATGTCATTCAACTATTATTTCTTGAATGAATTAGAACTGAATCGTTTCTGTCATTCCCACTCCTTTTTGTTTAGAATCAGAATATAGTTGTATTTAAAATATACATATATATACATATACATATTGATCCATATTGACCTAATTATTGCTGAATTAGGACTCACTTGAACTACCTTAATTAAAACTATATATACGGGGACGAATGGAGATAATTCTGGAAGTAACATCACAATGGCTGCCCAAAAAGAGCCCCACGTTCAGTTCAAACTCATATTAGTTGGTGATGGTGGGACTAGAAAATGTACATTTGTGAAACATCATCTTACTGGTGAATTTGAGAAGTATGTAGCTACCTGGGGTGTTGAGGTCCATCTCTTTGTGTTCCATACCAACAGAGGACCTATTAAGTTTAATGTGTGGGACGCGGCTGGTCAAGAGAAATTCGATGGACTGAGAGATGGCTATTACATCCAAGCATTTGTGCCATTATAATGTTTGATGTAACTTCGAGAGTTACCTACAAAAATGTGCCTAACTGGCATAGAGACCTGGT
>NW_011888864.1:6367553-6375004 GCF_000151845.1 Pteropus vampyrus | reverse complement strand
TTAGAATCAGAATATAGTTGTATTTAAAATATACATATATATACATATACATATTGATCCATATTGACCTAATTATTGCTGAATTAGGACTCACTTGAACTACCTTAATTAAAACTATATATACGGGGACGAATGGAGATAATTCTGGAAGTAACATCACAATGGCTGCCCAAAAAGAGCCCCACGTTCAGTTCAAACTCATATTAGTTGGTGATGGTGGGACTAGAAAATGTACATTTGTGAAACATCATCTTACTGGTGAATTTGAGAAGTATGTAGCTACTTGGGGTGTTGAGGTCCATCTCTTTGTGTTCCATACCAACAGAGGACCTATTAAGTTTAATGTATGGGACGCGGCTGGTCAAGAGAAATTCGATGGACTGAGAGATGGCTATTACATCCAAGCATTTGTGCCATTATAATGTTTGATGTAACTTCGAGAGTTACCTACAAAAATGTGCCTAACTGGCATAGAGACCTGGTTCAAGTATATGAAAACATCCTCATTGTGTTGGGTGGCAACAAAGTGAATGTTAAGGACAGAAAAGTTAAGGTGAAATCAATTGTCTTCCACCGAAAGAAGAATCTTCAGTACTATGACATTTCTGCCAAAAGTGACTACAACTCTGAAAGCCCTTCCTCTGACTTTCTGGAAAACTAATCGGAGACCCTAACTTGGAATTTGCTGCCATACCTGGTCTTGCACTGCAGAGGCTGTCATGGACCCAGCTTTGGCAACACAGTATGAACATGATCTAGAAGTTGCCCGGACAACTGCTCTCCTGGATACAGATGATGACCTGTGGAAAGTGAAGCTGGAGCCCAGCATCAGAAGTCTGGCTTTATAGTCAATTGTCCAGTGATGTCAGTGGTGCAGCATGTTTGCCATTTTATTATATAGCTAGGCAGAACATGTGCTTAATCTGTTAGATGCTAAAGGAGATGAATGGGCTTCAGAGTGAATGTGACAGTTAAAAAAATACCTTCCTTTTTGTGGACCTGCATATTTAGCTGTATCGGAAGACAGTTGTTCCCTAACTGAGTTTCAAAATGACTGCTACAGTCACATCACAATGTTCAGTGGTGAAATCTTGTTTGTTTCTGTCATTCTCATTCTTTTTCATTTAGAATCAGAATAAAGTTGTGTTTCAAATATATCATACACACATGTACATACATACATACAAATTGACTCATATAACTAAAAAGTCCAATGAATGACTCTGTTTGACCTAGGGGTTCAAAAAGTATCATTAGGATTCTCACTCTCCCTCTCTCTTTCTTTAGCTTTCATCTCTGCTCTTCCCTGTTACCTGCATTCTCGGCACTCTCTCTCTCCCAAAGATACTGTCAAGATTATAGTGTTCTTACTGCTCCTGATGTGAGAACAGACCTCTTTCTTATCAAACATTCATATCCATCCCTGCAAAATGGTCTCTGACTGCCTGATTGGCTCATGTGCCTTTCTTGGATCAATCATAGTCACCAAGAAGGTGGTCCTGTGAATGATGGCCCACCAACTAGCGGACGAGCAGTCCCCAAAGGAAAGATGCTTGTGTTGTGTTGTCGTTTGGGCAGACCAAACATCCACAGATGTCCGCCTCACCTCTCGCCTGCCATGTGTTACTACAACCCTTACAACCCTGAGAATTGTTATAGGGGAAGACACTAAGGCTCAGAGAGTTTAAGTTACTTGGAAAAGCCCCACAACCTGCAAGACGCCAAGGCAGCATTAGTAACCTGGTCTGTCTATGTTAAAGTTGAGCTCTTTCCACTATGCCACACACTGCCATTCGATTATACTGCTGTTGCTTCAAACCCGCCATAGCACCAAGTAAGCTCATCCTTTTTTCTACAATGATGTCTAAAGTCTGAAGTCTCCAAAACTTACTGCCATTTCCTCAGTCTCCCAAATGTGAAAATTTGCTGTCTTTTTCAATTGATTCAGTCTTTTCTTTCATCCTCATGGCCAGTCCTTGTTAATCTCTTCCTTCTTCCCATTCCTTTTCTTACCTGCTATCTGCGTACCTGTTCATGGGCTGATCACCTGACATTTGGATTACTATGCTATCTATTCCCCACCTCAGTCCATCCTGTACACAACCACACATTAAATTCCCTAAAATACAAGATTTATTTTTTTTCCAATTTTTTTTTAAATTCTTTAGGGTAACGTTGGTTAATAACATTATATAAATTTCAGGTGTACGACTTTATAATACAATATCCGTATACTCCATTGTGTTCTCACCATCCAAAGTCTAGTCTCCTTCTGTCACCATATATTTGACCCCTTTTACTCTCTTAGTCCTCCCTGTCCCTACTTCCCCTCTGGTAACCACTATTCTGTTATCTGAAACTATGAACTTGTTTGAGGTTTTCTGTTTATTCATTTGTTGCTTTTTGTTTCACACAGGATTTCTTTAAGTTATGATTCTTTCTGCTTAAACATGTGTATTAGTTTGTGCTAGCAGAATAATGCATAGCAGCAGAGCAGAGCACTCCAAAACTCAGGGGCTTAAAACATGGCTATTTATCATGGGCAGGCGTTTATGTATCCACTAAATTTTGGCTGACCCGGGCCGGCTGGAGGCTCTGCTTCCAGCTGGGGCAGCTTTGTTTCTCGCTGCAGGTCTATGGGGCAGCTCCGCTTCTTGGGTCTGTCTGCTCCTCTTAAGGGCTTTGCTCTTCCATGGCGATGGCAGAAACATGTGAGACCTCTCATGTCCTACAGCTGGAACACAGTCATAGGCTAAGCTCCAGGTCAAGGGACAAGGGAATATATTCGACCACACGGAGCCTAGAGAAGGATGTGGATCAAGAGACAGGGGAAGAACTGGAGTCGTCAGCTAAATCTACCACACAGAGTCAAGTTGTCTCCATTGCCTACATTTCAAAATCTTCTATGGTCTGGTCTCACTCCATTCACTCTACCCAAGTCCCTCACGTTAGGCTGTTCATCTGGGATACAGTTCATGGACCTTGAAAATCTTACAGAAGCCAGACAAGATTAGGCAATTTCAGACAGCAAACTGTGTTCCAACTGCAGGCCACACTTAGCCTGCCCCCTGCTTTCCCACCACACAAAAAAAGAGAAAGGAATTTTATGGGCCCACTAGTTTTTACAAAATAAACAAATGTTAACAAAATTTCCTCTAGGAAGTAAACTAAGCCAGAGATCTTCTTATGGTTTTATTTTAAGCTTTTTTTTTTTTTGGACCAAAAAAAATATTTTCTCAGTAAACAATGGCAGCAGTTTATTTTTGTTGGATTGGCTTAAATCCTCCCCTGCTTGCTTTTTGTGGATTGAGAGACTGACTACAGAAATGAGAAAGAGAGAGTTTTTTAAATTCTTTTTTTGTGTGTGGTTTCTCTGGCTGAAAAATAAAAGCTCTGCATTCTTTCTGTATTCAGTACACTTCAAAGTTATAAAAATTTAGATAAAGTACATCAGGGTTATGGTTGTTCTAGATTTCAGCCTATTTATAACTTTCTCATATTTCACATTTATTTGACCTCAGGTTAAAGGAATGCTTTTGAATGTATCATGATTTGATCCTAGCAATGGATGTAGCAAAAATACTTGGGTCAATAAGTTAAATTAAAAGGATTAAAATAAAATAATAAGAAGAAAAAGAAGCAGTAAAAACTAGATTTTGCAAACTTTAAGCTCAAGCCTGTATGACAATAGGAAAATTTCCTAGCTTTATTCCTATGAAAAGTTTATGTCATGAAATATATTTTTCAAAGTTTACCAGAGTGAAAAACTTGAATTAAAAAAGACCAATTTCCCAATACTCTTAACTCATTTTCATAGCTTACATAGGGCTACTATTGGATTTGTCTTTACTATTCCTACATATGTATTTTGTTTCTTTTCTTGTCCATACATATGTATTTTGTTTCTTTTCTTGTCCATCAAAGTCTAAATATTTTCATGTGTGTTGTAGATTTTCAACACGGTATTACCTAAAATATATGTTTCAGTGACTTATTGAGAGGAAAAAGCAAGTTATAAAACAGTATGTATATAAGATGTTATTTTTGTTGATAAATATATGAATATGTGTATCTATTTATATGTGTATCAATCATCTATCTACCTATGGAGAGAGGAAAAGAGATATATACACACATAAACATATATACACACAGAATAATGCATAAGAACATGTCTATAAGGAAGATATCAGAATATTAACAATTACCTTTGAGTGTTAACTTCTCCCCTATGCTCCCATTGACTTATTTTCTTATGTTTCAGTTTGTCTGTAATGAACATGTATTATTACCTATGTAATACTAAATGGGATTTTAAAAAGAGAAAGATATTTAATAGTTTGGCCTTTTCATCTGAGGAATTCTAAAACTCTTCTAATTTTAAGGAAACTAATGACAAAACCTTTAGTAGGGGCCTCATTTGAACATATAATTGGAAATTATATGGCTAGCTATATTGTTTCACTAGGCAGAAAATTCAAATGAAGAAAATTAAAGATGAGAAGGGGTGAGTCTGAATCCCAGCAATGGTTTTCTTCATCTGGCTGGTCCTAACGGATCCCTTGAGTAGAACACGAAGTACAGTGGTGCCTAGAGTTCCCTCTGAGTTTGGGCTCGTGTATTAGAATTTCATCTGCAATGTACAGAGGGAAGTAGTAATAAGACCAAGGGTCAGGCAGATCTTGCTAAGTGAGATATTAACTTAGGCTTAGAAATTTGTTCTTGTGCAACAATACTTCAAAAAAAATAATGTCATTCATTGCGATATTATGGATAAGAAACAATACTAACAATATGCATAAGTTTAGAATTTGGCAGATGGCATTGTACTTCTCATAAATCAAAAGAAATTGCAGCTCTAATTAAAATTAATCTCTATTTGTGTTTCCAAATGTAGTCTACTAAAATTTAGATACCTGAGAACATTTCGCCGTAGAAATTATGATAGTTTATGAACAAGCAATCCCACAACTGGTTTTAAGAATGTACTGTGTCTTAGTTCCTATTAGTTCCTACTGTGTATTAGTTGTTATGAATACAAAGACGGATGAAGAAATGAACTTTGCATGCAGGGAGTTTGGCTTATCACAGCAACGAGTTCAGGATTTGCTGTGTCCTTTTATTTTAAATAATTCTTAGAACAACAAACAAAAATGAGGAACGATGATGAGAGAATTTCAGCCACATGAATGATTATGAGACTGTTTTGTAGATGGACCTTGTTGCCACCCTGGATCAAGACCATTTACACCATTGTGGGCAGCAGGGTAAAGGGTTAGCAAATAGAGATTAAAGAGTAGCTCAGAGCAATTAAATCACATAAAGTCCCAAATGCCTGGTTTATCAGGCTGAATCCAAGTTTGGATCCTGCCGCTAAAAAAATAAAAATAAAAAGAGATGCACGTTACTTACAAGCAAACCTGAGGGCATGCCATCTATTATCAGCAATAAACAGATTTGATTCTTTTGTAAACGAGATTGTCAGGGCCCAAGGGATTTGTCAGCACTCAGATAATCCTCGAATCATCTGTCTGCCCTATGATGGTAACAGAAAATTGTCAGTAATAAGGCTGGTTAACAATTTTCTTGTCCGGTGCATTAAAGATTATTCCACAAAACCCAGAGGGTCTTAACCAACCAGCTTTCGTTACATGGTTAAACACTACACGTCTTATCAAGTCTCACATCCACAGAGGCTGTGAAGACTGTCAACGGTGCAAGTCACTGGGACCGCACTCTGTGAAATACAGGCTGGAACTTCAGGAGTTTTAAACCCAATATGGTACAGAACTCTGCGGCCACAAAGATGCCAAAATGCATATGGTATCTCACTCCCCACATACAAAGACAGCACAGGGAGTGTTCTGGGTCAGGTCGTGTTAGGGACCCACAGCTTCATGAAGGTGAGACTGTGGTTTCTCTTTGCTTTGACTTATTGTTCATGTGATTTAAATTTAGTGTTTTGAATAAGTAATACATATATGTGGTTCAAAAAAATTTTTAATTGCAAAAGAGATATAGTAAATATTTTTCCCATCTCTTTCTCTACTTGCTCTGTTCTTACCTCCCCCACCAAGTAATCCCTGTCATAAGTAGTATTATTTTTATCCTTTCAGAGTTTTAAAATAATTGACTATAAGAATATAAAAAACACATTTTTATTTTACTTTTTTACACAAAATATGGACTATAATACCACTGTTCTGGGCCTTGTTTTTCTTCCCTAACAATATATCTTCTATTATACACAATAAAATGGTTTCTATATTTGTATGTGGAAATCATCTTTATTCTTCTTGCATAATTTTCTGTTTTATTTATCATACTTTAGAAAATTGGTCCCGTATTGATGGACATTTTGATTAACTTTCCAATATTTTGCGATTACAAACACTGATGCACTGAATAACCTTGCACATGAGTTCTTTCACATGTCATTACTATTGACTTTTCATAGGGCTGCCTGGTAGTGACCAAGATAAGGCCTCTTCCCCTGGCTCTGTTAGTTAGCAACCAGAATTCCTAATAGATTCTTACAGTCGGCAAACATCCTCTTTTATTTCCCCAATACATGAATAGTCAAGGGATCATTTCTGAAGCCTGGCTATAATTCCTTTGCCTCCTTCACCCTCATCCTCATCCTTACATGTCTCCTTAACTTCCTCCTGTAACAACTAGCAACTTGGGACTGGTTGCCTTTTTTTTTTTTTTAATCTCATCATTTAAAATTGCATTTGGATTGCTATCATTTATTTCTTCTGAGAGGTAGGAAAATGTTGCTGAATGATTTCTTGCATCTTCTTAACAAGTCAAGGTCTCATTCATTCACTCAACAAGTAAATTATTACTACAACCTTTGTGTTTTAAAACAACACGGCTTTATTAGCTTAAGATTCTGGAGGTCAGAAGTGAGAAATAGCTTTCATGGGGATAAAAGCAAGGTGTCTGCAGGAACGCGTTCATTCTGGAGGCTGGAGGGAGGAAGTTGTTTCCTTACCTTTTCCAGCTTCTAGAGGCTGCCTGCATTCCTTGATTGGTGGCCCTTTATCACTCTAACCATGATTCCATGTCACATCTTGTTCTTCCTACTCTCACCCTCTTGTTTCCCTCACCCAAAGACCCCACCAGTGACTTGAGCCCTCTCAGATAATCTGTTATGGCGCGAACAATTCTGAGACCCACGGAGCCAAACGAGATTAATGATGAGCCTTTATTAGCCAACCGGCAACTGACTCTCTACGACGCAGGGCTAGAGGAGATCAGCTCCTTTCAGAGGAGGCAGCTGATAAAGCTTAAGGCCATATCCTGGTGGTCTCCTGAACAAGCAAGCAGATCACAGAAGTGGAAGTTGGGTGTTAGCATATCTTTGCCCGGAACAACACCCTTAATTAACAAGTAAATAAATGGATTACAGAAGCAGACATTGGCCATCTTCATATCTTATACAATAC
>NW_011888864.1:6362990-6366978 GCF_000151845.1 Pteropus vampyrus | reverse complement strand
AGGGGGCGCTGTAGCACAGTGTGGGAGTCTGAGCTCATAAAGATGCTAGCTAGTTACACAGTTTATAATAACCTGAAGGAATTTTAGAGGTCAGTTAATATAACTTCTTCAGTTTTGAGAAAAGCTCAGGCTCAGGTCCACAATGTGGCCACTAGTTATTCTGCATTTGGCCTAAATTTGAGAGACAGTCTCCTCCTCTCTCCCCAAGAAGGCCAGACATAGTCGTCAGGTTATCAAAGGCAGCTCCTGCCAGTAGGAGAGGCTGGGAGGGTTTTGTATTAGAGCAGCAGGAGGGCTGGATGATTTCAGAGTGTAGTTCTATGTATGACACTGTGGAAAAATCGTTCCACGGAACTTCTAATATGCCTCTTTCTAAGTGTAGCATTCTGAAGTCTTAAATCAGTGACTCTGGCCCATCAGTCTTTGAGATTCAACTTTGGTGAAAATAACCTACATTGGCCAGACACCAAAAGGAAGTGAAAAATAGATTATGATAAAGAGCCTTTGGTGTTTATAACAAAAGAATAATGCAGCTTCATTTTCCTAATTGTTACTGCTTTAAATGGTTACTTAAGTTATTTAAGCTTTAAATTATTTCAGTTAAACTTTAAAAGGATACGAGAAACTACATTTTTATCCAATATTTCCTTGGATGTGACTATTTCCCAAAAGTGCAGTTGAGCCAATATTGTATTTCTAAGATTAACAGTGAGCGTTTTTTGGGTTTCATGATAATTTTAAGACCAAGTGGTAACAATGTAACACATTTCTATTCAAACCTGTGTTTTTTTAGGGCATCGTGGTTGAGACTTGAGCATTTGGATGATTTATAGTCTAGCCCCAGACAGTCCCTTTCAGCTGCTGTATTCTCTCTGCTCGCTCTACTCTGTCCCTGACATGCTCAGACTCACTCCCGACATCCTAGGTGGCTGTCCCCTTCTTGGCAAAGCCGCCCGGTTTTCCTGCCCCACTTACGCAGAGGACATTGCAGCATCCTTTTCTCCTTCTATATCCTCTTTCCCCATATCACCAGCAGACCTCAGAAAACACCTGTTTTTCCTATTTACCTGTCTGCCTCTTTCACTAGACTGATAGCTTCTTTTTAAAATCTTTTTTTTATTGTGATAGAATATATGTAACGTCAAATTGACTATTTTAAACATGTAAAATTTACAGTTTAATTGCATTAAGTACATTCACATTGTTGTACAACCATCACACCATCCATCTCCAGAACTTTTTCATCTTGGATTGAAACTCTGTACCTATTAAATAATATCTCACCATCTACCCCTCTTTTCAGCCCCTGGTAACCCCTATTCTACTTCTGTCTCTAGGAAATTCAAATAAATGGAATCATCTAGTTTGTGTGTGTGTGTGCACGTGCTAGGCTTATTTCACTTAACATGATGTTCTCAAGGCTGTACATCCATGTTGTAGCGTGTGACAGAATTCATTCAATTAGCTTCTTGAGGTCAGGAATCATTTCAATAAAGTTTTAAGTCTGTTTGAGTTTAAAAAAATGGGTGGATATGAATATAAAGTAAAGGAATCTGTAAACGATTTCAAAAGGAAGTTAACACCAACTGCCCCGTGCCAACAGGGTGAGCCCACAGATTAAGAGGCATGCGTACACGACCACAGTGCCTAACTCCCCAGGCCAACCTGCTGCTTTACCACCTTCCGGACCTTATGCAAATGTTTGTTGTGAATAACTCCAATTTGGACCCACACAGGCAAAGAAATTCTTGGAAAAGGGGTTCCAGCTGAGCTGGGTCAACAACGTGAAAGCCACCACAATGCTATTAGAGTATATACCAGACAGGAGAGAGCTTCCCTGTTGACCAGACATAGATAAGAACCAAACTCTCTGTCATTTTACATATCCAATAATTGGAAGAATTTCCTGTAGATGGTCTCTGGCTCCATACATTTCGAAAATTTTGTTTCTCTTCCACTAGACACATACTTCTCGTGCCAGGTGCCCTAGGGGCACATTGTTATTGAGATATGACCACTAACCTGTACCTTCTGCAGGTTAGTCAGCACAGTGTGTCAGCACATCCAGTTCTAAACCAGGACTGCTAATAATAACCGAAAACGGAAGTGACTGCAAATCACATAAACATATTCTACTAAACCTAAACCAAATATATCCCAGCTCAACTTCTCCTTTTCTGGACCCCCAAAATGCCACGGCCACTCCAATGCCACCCAACACAAAGGAAGTCTGAGAGAGGGAAAGTCGGAGTAGGCAGAAAAGGTAACTTCACCATTGTTAGTTAAAATATCATCCTTTGTACAGTTTACAGAAACAAGTGATCTTGTGAACAGATTGGTGGGCACTTGGAAGAAGCCAGTGCAAGTCAAGGGGCCTGAGGCTTAACCATCATTGACTCTGGGTAAATTTGCTTCCGACTCTTTCTATACAAAGCATTATTTGAATTGATTTTTGTTTCTAATATATTATTAAGAATATTTTCTGTCACACACAAAGTTGAGGAAACATAATATACCCCACTCCCACCCTGTGTACCCCACAAAGCTTCAACAATTCTCAGTGTCGGGCGATTTTTCTAGTACCCACCACCACCCATTCAAAATCTATTATTCACCAGAGGCATGATATTTCTGGCTCCTATCCTTCTTTCTCGAATCTCTGCCAGGTTCTTACCCCACCAGATTGCTTAACTCAACAGGGTAATAGGTTTCATAGAATTATTCACCCTGATAAATTTTATGTTTTGTAATGTCCTTGGTGCAAACATACTTTATTTTACTTTCAGTTTGGGGGACTGTGAGTAAAGACAGATTTGATTAGCTTCAAAATAGAAACTCTGGATCCTTTTATCTATTAGAGCTGGAAATACATCCTCCAGAAATCAACATTCTATGTAGATAAAGTTTTATAAACTTTATTTAAAACATACCAGCATTAGGAAACAGTTCTTAAAACCTACAAGTTTGTAATCTCATGAAGAAGCTCGAGAAAATCACAACAGTCCTGGTGAGATTGGGCACAGCTATAATTTCCTCAAGCAGAATCTGAAAGAAGTTTAATCTATAAACTTCTATAGCAAATAAGTCATTGGAAGTCCTGCTCTACCTAAAAAGCCTTAAGGATCAGGGCATTCTTAATAAGGATAACTACTCATAAGACAGTTCTCAGAATTATAATGAGGCTGGTGGAACATTTTCATCTTATATTTACTACATACCTACTGGTTACAAGTCACTGAGGAAGGTGTAGGGAGCACACAGCAATGACAACATATACTAGGTCCCTGCTCTCAAAGAGTTCAGTCTATTCCTGAAGATGGTGTTTCTAAAGCAGAACACTAACAGCCTTTCTTAGTGGGACTGCCTGTACATCCCTAGCCCTGCACCCTAAATGATAATAATGCACCCAAAAAGTCTACCTGATTGATAGTTTCCTCCCATGTTGAGAGCTATTATTTCTCCCACTGGGGATAAGGTGACAATAAGAAAGTAAATTCACAAACACACAAATAAACATTGTGACGAACTCCATGATGGAAATGATCAGATTGCTTTGGCAGTGAAATCGTCGGGGCCGGGAGGAGTTATACTCTAGTTTGGGTCATCCTCACAGGCACCCTTGTGCAGGTGGCTGGCAGGGTAAATGTCCTGGAAGATGAGACTGTGTAGCCATGAGCATTCTGGGGATAGGGAAGAGCATATACAAAGGCCCTGAAGTGGGAGGAGGCTTAGTGAACTTAAAGAAATGTGGAAAGAAGACAGAGTCTGAGATAGGATTGGAAAGACAGGCAGGGACCAGATCATGTAAAGCATTCAGAGTTGTAGTGAAGAATTTGGGTTTTATAATAAATGCTTTTCACTGGAAGCCACCAAAGGGTTTTAAGAAGAAAATTGATGTCATGATGATAATGAGAAGTAATTAACACGACTGAGGACTTGCTCTGGGCCAGGCAAGGTTTTAATCTCTTTATATATTTTATATCTATAT
>NW_011888864.1:6358873-6361350 GCF_000151845.1 Pteropus vampyrus | reverse complement strand
ATGCAGATACTGGTTAGAAAAAGGAAGACCTTGGAGACCCTCTCAGTGTCTCAGGAACCCTGAGATGTCTTGGAATCACACTTTGAGAATAATTGGTCTAGCATCTGGTGTGTTTACTAACTACATGTACATGCATTATCTCCTTTGATTCCTTGACCACCATGTGAAGTCGGGTAACTTGTTTATAAAGATGAGGAAACTGAGGTGCAAAGAGGGCAGGTGACTGTCTCAAAGCAGAGAATTGCAGAGTTCCATTCAGAAATCAAGTCTGTGACTCCGGAACTTTTTACACCTGCTTGCTCCTTCCTTTCTGACTTACCAGTGTCCCATGCCAGGACCCACATGGTTGTATGCATTCCAACTTCCCATTTCTTACACCCGGGTCTGGTACATGGCCCCAGGCTCAGGGGATCACCTGTGGAACCAGGGGAGCCACTGAGGTGTAAATGCAGACCCTTCCAGAATGTCTCTTCTGGCCTGTGAAGGGGCCAGCTTTTGTGGCCTGTTCAACAATGGGTCAAGTGACCACACTTAGTCTTTGGGGCTCAGCCAACAATGCTCTTCACCTCAGCACACTGTCTTATTCTCAACATACCTGCACACCCCACCAAAGCCATGGCAGCAGGCTTTCATACAGAGCGCTTCTTGGAGCTTACACTCCAGTTAAATCCTCTGGTCCTGGTGCTTTCAGAGCACACAGGGATGGAAGGAGTAAAGGTGCCAAATGTCAATTTAGAGATGCTTTCATTTCTACTCAAGTTGGGTTGTACTTTTGCTTCAGGCCAGTGGGCCTGCTTCTGTTTTTGTTTTTGTTTTGTTTTGTTTTTCCTGTTTTTAGAGTATCAGCACCATTGCTGATAGGTAGGGACCATTCCTGACCCCTCTTCCTGACCCCCAACATTTGCCCCTGTTGCAGTGCAGTTCCAGATGCTTCCCTGCCTGTCTTGTCTCCTCCAGCCCTGCTGTTCTCTGTGGTCACTGCTTAATTTATGTAAATATGCAACCCTCAAGTTGGGGGAGCATAACTTTCCACTCCTAGGTGTGCTATTTATTACTAGGGATGTCTTTTCTTTTAAGACTTCTCAGCTGACAGAGCTAAGAAATATATGTGTGAATAGTAACCTATGCGTATACACACATTTACAAATACTTCTATATGTAACCATCTGTTTCTATATTAAGTTAAACATGAGTTCATACTGTTTCCAATTCTACTCCAGTACCACATGGATTATTCTAGCCTCTTCCCCTTGCTTATTTGTAAATTTTTCACTCCAGCAGTGAGAAACCTGGCTCCCACCATCTCCGTCCAGTTACTTAATTGTTCATTTTCAGCATACACATACAGCAGTATCTGAATTGTTAGACCATACTCCATGGGAAAAAAACTTTCTTGACTATAGTATAGTGCTTATGTGTAGTTCCTTTCCCTTTGGTCTTGCAGGCTCCACTCATTTCCAGAGTTACTTAGGTTAGCACCTTTTTCTTCCATCCCCTTCAATGAGGTTGTTTCATATATTTTTAATACAGTCATAGTCCGCATTCTTTCTTGAGATACCCATACCTTCCAAATGATTTTTTTAAAAATTGTATATTTAAGGTTCACTCTTTTTGCTATAAAGTTCTGTGGGTTTTGACAGATGCACAATTTTATGTACCTACCATAACATATCATACAGAATAGTATTACTTTCCTGAAAATTTCCCTTTGCTTCATTTATTCATCCATTACCCCTCCTCTCAAACTCCTGGCAAGCACTGATTATTTTACTCTTTCTGTAGTTTTGACTTTTCCAGAATGTCATATAATTGGAGTCATACAGTATATAGTCTTATTAGACTTTGTTCCTTCACTTAGCAATATGCATTAAGGATTCTCTGTGTCTTTTTATGGTTGATAACTCATTTCCTTTTATTGCTGAATAATATTCCAATTTATCCATTCAATTTATATGTTGAAGAACATTTTCGTTGCTTCTGGTTTTTATTGATTATGAATAAAGCTGCTGTAAACATTCATGTGCAGGTTTTGTATGGACATAAGTTTTCGAACCAATTGAGTAAATATCTAGGAGTATGATGGTATGATAAGGCTACATTTAGCTTTGTAAAAAACTACCAAACTGATTTCCAAAGTGGCTGTACCATTTTCAATTCCAACCATCAATGAATGAGTTCTTTTTGTTCTACATCCTTGCCAGAATTTAGTACTGTCAGTTAAAATTTTTTTTAGTAATTTTAGTAGGTATGTGGTGATATCTGTCATTTTAATTTGTTAATTTGTTTTAACTTGAAATTCCCTGATGTCAAATGATGTTGAACATCTTGTTATATGTTTGTTTGCCATCTGTGTATCTTCTTTGGTGAGGCATCTATTCAGATCTTCTGCCTATTTCTTAATTGGGTTGTTTTCTTTTTGTTGAGTTATAAGTATTATTTATATATTTTAGATATGTTTATCAGATATATGTTTCACA
>NW_011888864.1:6349544-6358823 GCF_000151845.1 Pteropus vampyrus | reverse complement strand
TTGTTCCTTCACTTAGCAATATGCATTAAGGATTCTCTGTGTCTTTTTATGGTTGATAACTCATTTCCTTTTATTGCTGAATAATATTCCAATTTATCCATTCAATTTATATGTTGAAGAACATTTTCGTTGCTTCTGGTTTTTATTGATTATGAATAAAGCTGCTGTAAACATTCATGTGCAGGTTTTGTATGGACATAAGTTTTCGAACCAATTGAGTAAATATCTAGGAGTATGATGGTATGATAAGGCTACATTTAGCTTTGTAAAAAACTACCAAACTGATTTCCAAAGTGGCTGTACCATTTTCAATTCCAACCATCAATGAATGAGTTCTTTTTGTTCTACATCCTTGCCAGAATTTAGTACTGTCAGTTAAAATTTTTTTTAGTAATTTTAGTAGGTATGTGGTGATATCTGTCATTTTAATTTGTTAATTTGTTTTAACTTGAAATTCCCTGATGTCAAATGATGTTGAACATCTTGTTATATGTTTGTTTGCCATCTGTGTATCTTCTTTGGTGAGGCATCTATTCAGATCTTCTGCCTATTTCTTAATTGGGTTGTTTTCTTTTTGTTGAGTTATAAGTATTATTTATATATTTTAGATATGTTTATCAGATATATGTTTCACATATGTTTTCTCCCAATCTATGCCTTATCTTTTCATCCTCTTAATGGTATCTTTCATAGAGCAGAAGTTTTTGATTTTGATGAAGTCACACTTATCTATTTTTTCTTTCATGGATCATACTTTTATTATTGTATTTAAAAACCCATCACTAAATCCAAGGTCACATAGATTTTCTCCTGTATTGTCTTCTAGAAGTTTTACAGTATTGTGTTTTATTCTTAGGTCTGTGATCCATTTTGGGTTAATTTTTATGATAGGTGTAAAGTCTGTGTCTAATTCTTTTTTTTTTTTTTGCATATCGATCTAATTGTTCCAGCCCATTTTTTGAAAAAACTATTCTTTCTCCATTAAATTGCCCTTACTCCTTTGTCAAAAATCGGTTGACTATATTTGCATGGGTCTATTTCTGGACTCTCTATTCCGTTATATTGATCTATGTGTCTATTCTTTTGTCAATACTATGCTGTCTTTATATTAAGTATTGAAATCTGGTGGTATCAGTCCTCCAACTTGAATCTTATGTTGGCTATCCTGAGTCTCTTGCCTTTCCATATAAACCTTAGAATCAGCTTGTTGATATCCACAAAATAGTTTGCTGAGATGTGTTTGGGATTACATTGAATGGGATTACATTATTTCCTTTGGGATTTCTACATAGACAGTCATGTCATCTGCAAACAGAAAGTTTATTTCTTCCTTCCCAATATGTATACCTTTTATTTCTTTTCTTGTCTTATTGCACTAGATAGTGGTTACAGTAAGATATTAAATAGAAGTAATGAGAAGGGACATTCTTGCCTCATTTCCAATCTTAGAGAGAGCATCCGGTTTCCCACCATTAAGTCTGAAGTTAGCTGGGATGTTATAGATATTTTTTATTCCTCATTTGCCAACAAGTTGTTTTGTTGTTGTTGTTGCTGTTGTTTTATTGTTGTTTTGTGAGTGTTGGATTTGTAAAGTTCTCTTGTTTTATTGTTGTTTTGTGGGTGTTGGATTTGTAAAGTTCTCTTTCTGTGTCAATTGATATGATCCTATGATTTTTCTTCTTTAGCCTGTTGATGTGGCAGATTGCATAAATTAATTTTTGAATGTTGAACCAGTCTTGTATGATGGGAATAAATTCCACTTGGTTGTGGCTTATAATTTTTTTTATACATTGTTGGATGTAATTAGCCGATATTTTGTTGAGGGTTTTACATCTATGTTCATAATAGATATTGGTCTGTAGTTTTCCTTTCTTGTAATATATTTTTTTGGTATCTTTGTTCCTCTATTCCTTTACTGCCATCTTTACATTAAGTGAATATTTTCTAATGTAATATTTTAAATTTCTTTAATGATATTTTCACTGTTTTTAAATGTTTGTTTTTAGTGGTTACTCTAAGGTTTACCATATACATTTTTTAAAATAGTGGTAGAATATATATAACATAAATCTTTCCATTTTAACCATTTTCAGTGTACAATCTAGTGGCATTATCATTTTCACACTGTTGTTCAACCATCACGGCTATTTCCAAATTTTTTTCACCACTCCAAATAGAAACTCTTTACCAATTAAGCAATATGTTCTTCACCAGTGCCTGCTAATCACTTAACCTACTTTCTGTCTCTCTGAATTTGCCTTTTTAAGATATTTCTTAGAAGTGAAATCATACAATATTTGTCCTTTTGTTCCTGGCTTATTTCACTTAGCATAATGTTTTTAAGAGTCATCCATATTGTAGCATGTGTCAGAACTTTACACGACTGGATAATATTGTATGTCTATTACCATGTACATCTTAACTTATTAGAATCTATTTTTTATTTATATTAACTTAATTTCAAAGATAGAGAATGTTACTTATATATAGTTTTATTCCCTTTTCTTTTTTTGGTGGTAGTATTTTTATACATATTATATTTATATATCTTTGTAAACCCAGTAACACATTGTTGTAGTTATTACTTATATAATTTTATGTCTTTTAAAGAAACTTAGAGGAGATGCAAGTACACATACACACACCATATGTATAAATTGTTATAGTAACCTTATTATTTACTATTTCTGGTTCTCTTCATTTGTTCCTGTGGATTCGAGTTACCATCTGGTGATATTTCTTTAGCCTAGTACATCTTTGCTTACACCCACCTCCTTTGTTTTAATATTGGCAAAAATAACATTTCTATATGTTGCAAGCCTAACAATACAACTATATAATATTCTTTCATACAGTTGCTCTTTAAATTAGATAAGAGAAGAAAGGAGCAGAAATGTACATTTACATGGTGTTTTATAATTGCATAATTACCTTTACCATTGCATTGCTCTGTGTGTAAATTTGAATTATTGTGTGAGATCGCTTACTTTCAGCCTGAAGAACTTCCTTTAGTATTTCTTTTAAGGTAGGTCTGCTAGCAGCAGCCCTGTACATGTGCATGATCTTTTAGATTCCCAGGAATATGTTAGAGCTTTTCATGGACATCTCATTTCTCCAGCTTTTCATAATAAGCCTTTTGGTTAGCCTATTGTTTGCCCAACTGTTATCCATCATCTCAGATAACATGATGTTAGATAATTGCTTCTGATTGTTTTCAGCAAACATCCTCAGGAAAAATGCGGTTTCTACTTTTTGAGCTCTGAGACAGGTCAGCTTTGCGAGGGCTGTCTTCCAGGGAACCACTAGACAGGTTAAATAGTGAAAATTCTCTGGGAATGAGGCTTCGAAGGAACTGTAACCCTGCTGTGCCTCCTCCAGTGGCTGCCAGACCTCTGTTTTTCACACGATGTGGCTGTTGATTTTCAAGGCTACCACAGAACTAGGGAGAGAAAATAGGCTAAGTTTAAAAGTTCCTCATAGTTTGCTGTTCTTACCAAGACTTATCCATGTTTCTTTAATAAATGCTCCCAGATTGCTGCAAGACTTTGGTTAATTTCTAGAGTCTTGAAAAAGTTGATTCTGACCATTTTTTGTCAATGTTCTTATTGCTTTTATGGAGGATAGACTTTTCGAAGGTCCTTTCTCTGCAGTTTTGCTGAAGTCACCCCAGCATAGAGTTTTGATCAAGAATGGATTTTAATTTATAAAACATTTTTTTCAGTATCTATTGTGATGGTTATGTGGCTTTTCTTTTTTAGTGTATCAATATGGTGAATTAGATTGATTAATTTTTAAAGTTAAGCAGATTTTGCATTCCAAGAATAAACTTCACTTGGTCATGATGTATTAATTTTATATACTGTTGGATCGAATGTGCTAAAATTTTGTTTAAAATATTTGTATCTGTGCTCATAAAGAATTAGCCTATAGTTTTCCTATACTGGTTTCGGTCTGGGTTTGGTATTGGGGTAATAATGGCCACATAGACTGCAATGGAGGGTGGTCTCTTCTCTGCTGTTTTCTGGAATGGATTCGTGTAGAATTGGTAATATTTTTTCCTTAAATGTTTGTGCCTGGAGTTTTCTTTGTGGAAAAAAATTTTAACTGTAAATTCGGGTTATTTAGTTCTTCTTGAGTGAGCATTAGTAGTTTGTATCTTTTAAGGAATTTTTCAGTTTTATCTGTTGTCAAATTTATTGGTATAGAGGTGTTTATGATAATCTCATCCTTTTTCTTAGAGCTTCATGGAGGTATAATTTACATACCGTAAAATTCATCCTTTTTAAGTGTGAATTAAATAATCTTTAGTAAAGTTATAGAGTTGTGCAGCCATCACCACAATCCCATTTTAGATCATCCCCCAAATTGCCATTATCCTCAAAATTCTCTTGAGCCCATTTGCAGGTATTCCTTACTCCCATCTCCAGGCTTCTCATCCTTTTAATGTTTGTATTGTCAGGAGTGATGTGCCCTCTCCCCTCGATATTCGTAATTCTTTTTACTCTCCCTTTTTCATTTGATCAGTCTGGCTAGTTTTATCAATTTTATTGCTCTTCTTAAAGAACCGTCTTTGGGTTTTGTTGATTTTTTCCTATTGTTTTTTTTTTTGTTTCCTATTTCATCGATTTCTGTTTCTATCTTTATTTTCTATCTTAAGCTTACTTTGAGTTTAATTGGACCTTTTGTTCTAGTTTCTAGATATTTGATTTTAGACCTTTCTATTTTTTAATATAAGCATTTAATAATAAATTTCCCTCTAAGTCTTATTTTATCTGCTTCTGGCAAATTGTGTGAGTTTTCTGATACCTGTAATCTCTTTTTCCTTCTTAGCTTGAAACTCTGTCTTCTAAAATATTTAGTAGTAAAACTCAGAAAGAAAAAGGGCTTAGTGACTGTATGTTCAGAGGTAGCAGGACAGAGTGTGCCGAGTAGCTACCTCTTGCTTGGCAGTGTCAGGTTAGAGAGGAACCTGGTGTGGAAAAAAAAAAAAAACAGGTGAAGACAGTTTAGAGAGGTGACAAGTACAAGCTAAGCACCAGAAACCCTGGTTTCAATAAGGGACAGTATGTGAGGAGCTAGCAGGGCTGTGATAAGTAGACTGAGGGGGCTTTCATGGGGTTACCTGTCAGAGGTCCAGATAGGCCCTTTTGTAGGGTTGGCCTCATTTATGAAGCCTCTGAAGGTTGTGGTGGCAACCACTGTTGTCCCTCTCTACTACAATGAGGTCACTAAGGGGATAATGGAGAGATGGCATCCAAAGGGAGGATGGGAATGGGAGAAGAGGGGTGCAGAAGGGAGAGATTGTATGGAAGAATAGAAACAGTGAGAAAGGGAAGAAACCTTTATAGAAATAATGCTAAAAAGGAGGCAGGGTTTAAAAAAGGACAGACATTTTTAAATGATCATTTTGAAAATAACTTAGAATAAGAATGAACATGTATACTTTGTCACTGAACTGGTATTAAAAGGTCAATGTGAATTGTTAGGTATTTAACAATGTTTATTGGCATCGTTAGAAATTGACTTCAGTTGCCCAAACATATGGTGAGAACCTAAAAAGGGATGATATAAATAAAAACAGTATTTTGGGCTGTGAGGCAGAAAGTAACTTTATGTGTTCCAGGGAGGTAGGGGGCTCAACAATCTGAGCTTACCCAGGACTGTCCTGGTTTTAGCTCTGAAAGTCTCAGATTCCAGAAAGCCCCTCTGTTTCAGGCAAACCAGTATGATTATTCACCCTAGAGATAGAGAAACGAAGGGCTAAAGGATGAGGTAAAGGTGATGTAAGATGGTAGAACAGAATTAGAATTAGAACTAGAGCCTTCTAGAATGGGCTCCTAAAAGAATGGGATAGGAGAGAGTATTTAATGGGGAAACAAGGGTTGAAGAGATGAGAAAGAGGGAGGAGACTGAGAAATCAGGAAATACCAGGAAGGGGTATATAGACATGCCCTTAGGCCGGACAGAGAAGATGGTGGAAAATGAGGTATCCCAGAGCAAAGGCTGGTGGAGCAGCAGCCAAGCTGGTGAGCAAGAATTAAAAGTGGTAGCTGGGCCTGAGTTGGAAGATGCAGATGTACATGGTGTACCTCCTGAGGTGTCACCGTAGGAGGAAATTCCCAGCAAGGGACTTTTCGCTAACTCAAGGCTGTGCCTAGCCTATGGAATAGCATAACGTTTGCTGTGGATGTACTCCAGCTGTGTAGGGCTTCTGCTCCCACTGTACTGTCACCCTGTTATAGACTTTTGCTGTGGAGTAGAACCATATGTGTGGGTGCAAGCCAGGAGAAAGGACATTGGGTAGCCCAAATGATTTCCATGGGAGAGGCCAAGGAGTCAGGAGGAAAGGCTGGGATCTGAAGATGAACTCTTGACTGAAAAGCCCTCAACCCTCTACATCCTTGGCCCTATGGATCCAGAGGGGAATTGAGGACAATTTCATCACACGTGTTTTTCTCTCCTCTACTCTACTTTGAATGACTGTGACCACCGAAGTCTCTTTCCTTTCAAGGAACTCTCCTGAGTGCCTGCATTTTGCAGAATGTTTGAGTGGCATAAGTACTTTTTTCTTCTAGACATACTCCATCGTGGTGTGTTGAGGATGAAGTATTCTCTAAAGTTACATTTGAGGCATAGAAGGTGAGCGCATATGCTTGGTTGTGGGTGAGGCTGGCAAAAGACATCGTACATGGTCAACAGAGTGGCTGACACCGCTCAGCACTGGCACTTTTCTGAAGTGGTTATTTTCTCCACTGATGGGTTTGCAACAGCCAGGATATGATTGATGTAACTTACAAAAAACAGGCTTTGGTCAGTTTCCTTAACCAAATGTTGCAAGGGCTACTCTGTAGGACCTGCCGTTTTATGTGTGACTCTCTGAGGGGAAGTCCAAAGGTACATGTGGCTAAAATTTTTGGAAGGCAGGAGAAGAAAACTGGGCTCCTTGGGAGTGATTATTGGTAGGTTTGATGAATATTCTTAAGGTTGGAAAAGTTGTTAATTGTAAAAACAACATGCTTTCCTGCCCCTGAATGCAACTGGAGCTGTGCTCTGCTGTTACGTGTTGCTTATGATGATCTTCACATTGCTCATGATCTTGACAGCTTAAGTATAGAATTTTATTAGTTAATAAAGAAAATATCAGGGAAATACTATTTGTTTTTATATAGGTCATTTGGGTATGAATTTAAACCCATTGTAATTCAAGCAGGTTTAATTTATTTCTTATTACTTGGATTTTTTATAGCTTATCAATTAAATAACTCACTTGAATGATATAGATAAATAAATGAGCCCCCAAATTATTCTTCCTTCCTTCCCTTCCTTCCTTCCTTCCTTCCTTCCTTCCTTCCTTCCTTCCTTCCTTCCTTCCTTCCTTCCTTCCTTCCTTCCTTCCATGGTTATTTTCTCCACTGTTGGGAAGGAAGGAAGGAAGGAAGAAAGCTTCCCTCCTTCCTCTCCCTCTCCCTCTCCCTCTCCCTCTCCCTCTCCTTCTCCCTCTCCTTCTCCCTCTCTCCCTCCCTCCCTCCCTCTCTCCTTTTCTCCTTTCTTCCTTCCTTTTCATACTATAAGCAAGGTTTAAGATGGCTTTTTATTTAGTTGCTTTGATTTTATGTTTTGGTTAAATTTTAAGATGTTAACTTAAACTTGATGTTTACTGTTGTCCATAACTCTATCACATATATATATTTGTATGTATGTAACTACGGTTGTTCATTTAGTCTATTTTCAAGCTTTTTCCTTGGGAAATGTGGAGATAAATGTCCCATACCCAAATATGGCTATCCTTTCTTATGTACTTGGAGGCGAATTCTACATGTGAACTTGCTAGGTCAAAGAGTATGGACATTTAAGTCTTTTGGTGCTTAATGTCAAATCTCCTCTGAAAAATGTGATAGATACCTAGATTGCAGTATGCTTTTTGGAGGTTCATTTGCCCATTTTCCTTGGCATCAACAGGCCCATGCACAGTAAAGTAAACACTGTCTTGTTGGTCACATAGCTAGAGGCACCAGGCCTAGAAAGAACCCCATCCCTTGGCTGTTAGCTTTTCCCTGTGTGGCCTTGCCTGTCACTCTGACCCAGCCTACAGGTGTTTCTGTAAATGGCCATGAAATTTTATCTCTCCTGCAAGTTCTCTTCAGGACTACACCACATGTACCATCTTTCTCTTGGTTAGGCTTTTGCAGTTGACAAAATTGCCTGATTTCATAATAAATAAATCAAAGCCAATTTCCATGAGAAGCAGGGATTCTATTTTAATAGGATGCTTGGTATCGGCAAGACTGTCCTGTTTCCCTGAACTATGTTCTGACTGAAAAGGCAGAGTGACCATAGTGCTCTGTAATATTTGCAGGATATTGAAAAATTTTAAAGGTAATACTTTCTACTTTATTGTCCTACTTGCTACCCCAAGTAAAATTAGGGTCACAATTTAGTGGTAGACTGTTTGCTGTGTAGCTGAAAGTTCTACATTACTAAAGAAAAAAAAGTGTATGTTTTTAAAATAAGGGCCTCTCTATGAACTTTTTAAAAGTTAATGTAGTCATTTAAAAACATTGCACATATGTACGTTGTACCACTTTACAAGTAGTGCAGGCTTATTTTAAAGCACTTAGGTTTGACCTGTCTTCTTAACTATGCTCACAGTATTTTTTTGTGAGAAGGATGATATTCCCATTTTATTTTTTGGCCAAATACAAAAATTAAGGTAAAAGAAAAATCTGTGCCAAATGCGGTTTTCATACGAAGACACTCGAGGGCGCTCTAGCAACAGGAAATGTAAATTGTCTCCTTAAAACATGCCTCTTGGAATAAGATGACAGTTGGTTTTTCTGTTCATTTTTAAGACAAATGAAAGACACATAGATGGTAGTGGAAATATATTTCTGTACTGACCTATAAATTATCCCTTGGAAAGTTTATAAGAAACTTAAGAAGTGACTGTGTGCTCTGGGTCTCCTTATTAACCTCCTCATCAACTTCCTCCCTCCCCTTGCCTTTTCCTGCCACACCACCTTCTTGGCAGGGCTGCGTCCCCTGCCTGGAGCACTATCTGTCTCTTTAAGTCTCTTCCCAGATGTCACCCATTGGAGAGGTCTTTCCATCTCCCTTGTACAACACAACATAGCATCCCTCCCCCACTAGCCTCTGTACTCTCTTCTCCCTCACTCCATCTAATTATTTTTCCTTTGCACTCATTTCCACCTGACAGTGTACATTTATCTGTTAATTGTCTGTCTGCACCCCATCCACCCCAAAATATTTATGAGAGAAAGG
>NW_011888864.1:6345504-6349494 GCF_000151845.1 Pteropus vampyrus | reverse complement strand
TTCTATTTTAATAGGATGCTTGGTATCGGCAAGACTGTCCTGTTTCCCTGAACTATGTTCTGACTGAAAAGGCAGAGTGACCATAGTGCTCTGTAATATTTGCAGGATATTGAAAAATTTTAAAGGTAATACTTTCTACTTTATTGTCCTACTTGCTACCCCAAGTAAAATTAGGGTCACAATTTAGTGGTAGACTGTTTGCTGTGTAGCTGAAAGTTCTACATTACTAAAGAAAAAAAAGTGTATGTTTTTAAAATAAGGGCCTCTCTATGAACTTTTTAAAAGTTAATGTAGTCATTTAAAAACATTGCACATATGTACGTTGTACCACTTTACAAGTAGTGCAGGCTTATTTTAAAGCACTTAGGTTTGACCTGTCTTCTTAACTATGCTCACAGTATTTTTTTGTGAGAAGGATGATATTCCCATTTTATTTTTTGGCCAAATACAAAAATTAAGGTAAAAGAAAAATCTGTGCCAAATGCGGTTTTCATACGAAGACACTCGAGGGCGCTCTAGCAACAGGAAATGTAAATTGTCTCCTTAAAACATGCCTCTTGGAATAAGATGACAGTTGGTTTTTCTGTTCATTTTTAAGACAAATGAAAGACACATAGATGGTAGTGGAAATATATTTCTGTACTGACCTATAAATTATCCCTTGGAAAGTTTATAAGAAACTTAAGAAGTGACTGTGTGCTCTGGGTCTCCTTATTAACCTCCTCATCAACTTCCTCCCTCCCCTTGCCTTTTCCTGCCACACCACCTTCTTGGCAGGGCTGCGTCCCCTGCCTGGAGCACTATCTGTCTCTTTAAGTCTCTTCCCAGATGTCACCCATTGGAGAGGTCTTTCCATCTCCCTTGTACAACACAACATAGCATCCCTCCCCCACTAGCCTCTGTACTCTCTTCTCCCTCACTCCATCTAATTATTTTTCCTTTGCACTCATTTCCACCTGACAGTGTACATTTATCTGTTAATTGTCTGTCTGCACCCCATCCACCCCAAAATATTTATGAGAGAAAGGACCTGGTCTGTTTATTTCAACCTTTATACCTTTATACAACAATGCCTGGCACATAGTAAGTGCCCAGTATAAATTTGCTAAATGAAAAAAGAACAGATTTAGGAAATGAAGTATTCGAGATAGTGATTTTTGGAGATTAGTGCCTTTTTTTGGTGGTAAAGTATGCATAACATGGATTTACCATTTTAACCATTTTAGAGTGTGCAGGTCAGTGGCATCAAGTACATTAACACTTTTGCACATCCATCACCACCGTCCATTTTCAGAACTTTGTTATCATCTCAAACTGAAACTCTGTAACCACTAAACAATAACTTCCCATTGTCTTCTCCTTCCATACCTCAGTAACTTCTTTCTGTCTCTGTGAATTTAACTAGTCTATATTCTCATATAAGTGGAATTATGCAATATTTGTCTTTCATATCTGGCTTTACTTAGCATAATGTCCTCAAGTTTCATCCATGTTGTTGTATGTGTCAGAATTACCTTCCTTTTTAAGGCTGAATAGCATTTCATTATGTATATGTACCCCATTTTGTTTACCCACTCATCCGTCAGTGGACACTGGGATTGTTTCCACCCTATAGTTATTGTTAGTATGTGTTTTATATAGAGCTTAGATATGTGATGTTAAGATTTTGAGTATAAAGTAGATTTCTTTGAAATGGTAATAACATCTTTAAATTATACCAGTGAGTCACAAAGTTCACCCTCGGGTGATATCTGCCTTCAGGTAAATACTTTTAGTATAGATTAAAGTAGAAACTTAGTCAAACTCCTAAAAATCAGAACTGGTATAATATTCCTATTGGTGCTGTTTAGGTTTTTCTTACAAATGTTAAAAAAAAAAAAAAAAAAAAGACCTCCCAGTTCACAAAATCAAATTACTAACTCTCCGATTTAAGAAGGAAGATCCTAGATAGATGCTCTGGGGTTCTAATCCAGTGCTGAACCTGCATTTGGCCCTTAACCTTGTTGGAGACCCTTGTCTAAACTGACCCTTACTTTTCTCACAATTAAAACAATTTGGAAAGGAATTATTGACCTAAAATAAGAGGACTTTGGAGAATTCAGAAATATAAAATATAGGCTTTTTGAGCTTTGAGTTATTTTGGCCTCTTGCAGCCCAATTTGACCAGAGGTTGAAGATAATAAGAGCTCTGCCTCCCCCAAATTTTTGGGTATAGTCTGCACTCAATTGATTTAAACTCTTCCTGCCATCTTGGGAGATGTTTTTGTCTATGTGTTGTTGTTCATCCTCATCCTTTAGATCAGTGGTCCCCAACATTTTTGGCACCAGGGACCGGTGCTCCTATGAGATTCTAATGTCTAATGATCTGAGGTGGAGCTGAGGCGGTGATGCTAGCGCTGGGGAGCAGCTGCAAATGCAGATGAAGGTTCCCTTGCTTGCCCACCGCTCACCTCCTGCTGTGCGGCCTGGTTCCTAACAGGCCATGGACCAGTACTGGTCCGTGGCCCGGGATTTGGGGACCCATGCTTTAGACCCTAAAGTCCAGAGGTGTCTCTGTCTCCCTGCAGCAGGGACTACTGCCAGGTGCTCTGTTCAGGCCCTCAGTTCAAGTGGCTGCTGACTGCCACAATACAGAGGGGCTGCAATTTTGAAATAATTCGGTGTGCTGCAAATACAGAATTTAAAAGAATTCAGGAGTAAGAAGAGGTGGATGTCTTAAATTTTGGTCTCATCTGCAAGATGGACTCAGCAAAGTGGGGACTTTTTTTTTTTTTTTTTTTTTTTTGCCTAGATCCTATGTTTTCTCCTACCCTCCTAGTGTCCTCATGCTGACTCACAAATGCCCCAGTGCTTGGAGTATAGTGTTCTTAGGGCCTGACTATCCTAGGTCCCATAGTCAGCAGTCTATCTAGTGAGCCCAGTGAATCTGAGAAAACTAGCATGTGCTAATGTCCTGTGTGTAGCCTCTCCTAAGTATTGTACTTTTTAACAAATGCCTCCTGCATGTGCCTTACCTGCAAAATAGCTGGGCCAGTAAAGAGAAGTTCTCCTGTTCCAAGGAGAGGTTTATGGTGCTCCTCCTGCCCCCAACCTCTGAACAACGGTCCAGGCTTGAATTCAGGTCATCAGTATCTCTGTGCTACAGGACAGTCAGGGTTTACCAGGTGACCTGGTGATACATCTGAGACTGGAGAGAAGCATTACCCTTAGAACACCCCCACCCCCATCACCCACATACTCATACACACACTTCTTACTGACCTTAAGCATTCTAAAGTGGGCTCCAATCATGTTACCCAGCCCCTTACACAGTGTAAATTCCCTGATGCCGAACTGTTTGCTGCATGAAGTTGGACTTAGGATAGCATGCATGGGCCTCCTCATTCATTGCCCATCTTTTCAACATCTCTCTCTGCACCGCTCACCATGTGCCATTCAACCAGAATCCTCACTGTTCCTCACCCCCATGCAACCCTCTCCCTCTCTGATTTGCTCACACTCTTCCTCCTACCTCTTATCCTTCAGGTTCTGCCCATCCATCAGGGCCTGCTGCAAGTGCCACTTCCCCCCGGAAGCCATCCTTCCCCAGCCTTCTCAAACAGCAGCCCTCTATCTCTTTCCCTCTGAAGCCCTGACACATTCTAATGGCTTTTGCTACTTTTTCCTTCATTAAGGTTACCTGGGATCAGAATTCTGAGTCATCTTTGATGCCTTCACCTCCCTTTCCCACTTACATCCCATCTGTTGCCAGGTCTGTTGAGTTCCCTTCAGTTGTCAACTCTTCCCCCACTGTATTGGTTTTCTATTGCTGCTGTAACAGACTGATAAACTCAGAGGCTTAAAACAACACATATTTATTATTTGATACTTCTGGAAGTCAAGAGTCTGAAATGGGTCTCAATGGGCTGAAACCAAGGCACTGCATTTCTTTCTGGAGGCTCTAGGGGAGAATCTGTTTTCTTGCCTTTTCCAGCTTCTAGAGGCTCATGG
>NW_011888864.1:6339577-6344239 GCF_000151845.1 Pteropus vampyrus | reverse complement strand
TCTCCCTGCAGCAGGGACTACTGCCAGGTGCTCTGTTCAGGCCCTCAGTTCAAGTGGCTGCTGACTGCCACAATACAGAGGGGCTGCAATTTTGAAATAATTCGGTGTGCTGCAAATACAGAATTTAAAAGAATTCAGGAGTAAGAAGAGGTGGATGTCTTAAATTTTGGTCTCATCTGCAAGATGGACTCAGCAAAGTGGGGACTTTTTTTTTTTTTTTTTTTTTTTTGCCTAGATCCTATGTTTTCTCCTACCCTCCTAGTGTCCTCATGCTGACTCACAAATGCCCCAGTGCTTGGAGTATAGTGTTCTTAGGGCCTGACTATCCTAGGTCCCATAGTCAGCAGTCTATCTAGTGAGCCCAGTGAATCTGAGAAAACTAGCATGTGCTAATGTCCTGTGTGTAGCCTCTCCTAAGTATTGTACTTTTTAACAAATGCCTCCTGCATGTGCCTTACCTGCAAAATAGCTGGGCCAGTAAAGAGAAGTTCTCCTGTTCCAAGGAGAGGTTTATGGTGCTCCTCCTGCCCCCAACCTCTGAACAACGGTCCAGGCTTGAATTCAGGTCATCAGTATCTCTGTGCTACAGGACAGTCAGGGTTTACCAGGTGACCTGGTGATACATCTGAGACTGGAGAGAAGCATTACCCTTAGAACACCCCCACCCCCATCACCCACATACTCATACACACACTTCTTACTGACCTTAAGCATTCTAAAGTGGGCTCCAATCATGTTACCCAGCCCCTTACACAGTGTAAATTCCCTGATGCCGAACTGTTTGCTGCATGAAGTTGGACTTAGGATAGCATGCATGGGCCTCCTCATTCATTGCCCATCTTTTCAACATCTCTCTCTGCACCGCTCACCATGTGCCATTCAACCAGAATCCTCACTGTTCCTCACCCCCATGCAACCCTCTCCCTCTCTGATTTGCTCACACTCTTCCTCCTACCTCTTATCCTTCAGGTTCTGCCCATCCATCAGGGCCTGCTGCAAGTGCCACTTCCCCCCGGAAGCCATCCTTCCCCAGCCTTCTCAAACAGCAGCCCTCTATCTCTTTCCCTCTGAAGCCCTGACACATTCTAATGGCTTTTGCTACTTTTTCCTTCATTAAGGTTACCTGGGATCAGAATTCTGAGTCATCTTTGATGCCTTCACCTCCCTTTCCCACTTACATCCCATCTGTTGCCAGGTCTGTTGAGTTCCCTTCAGTTGTCAACTCTTCCCCCACTGTATTGGTTTTCTATTGCTGCTGTAACAGACTGATAAACTCAGAGGCTTAAAACAACACATATTTATTATTTGATACTTCTGGAAGTCAAGAGTCTGAAATGGGTCTCAATGGGCTGAAACCAAGGCACTGCATTTCTTTCTGGAGGCTCTAGGGGAGAATCTGTTTTCTTGCCTTTTCCAGCTTCTAGAGGCTCATGGTCGTTTTCTCTGTCTCCAAGACCACCAAAGTGGGTTGAATTCTCCCTCGCCGTCTCTTTGGTTCTCTCTCTTTTCTTTTTCCTCTTCCACTTATAAGAACAGTTGTGATTTTATTGAGCCCACCTGAATAATCCAGGTTACTCTCCCATCCCAAGGGCAACTGATTAGCAGCCTTGATTTCATCTGCAACTTTAATTCCACTTTGTGATGTAACCTGACATATTTACAGTTCTGGGAGTTAGGACGTGGACATCTTTGGGGAGCCATTATTCTGCTTAACGCACTCATTCTCCTCGATTCCGGTTTGAGCTCTTGGAGTAGCTGTCTAATCAGCTGCCTGCCTCACCTCCCTTATCACCTCCCTTTTACATGCTGCCTGCAAAGATATTATGCATATTCTGTTATCAAGATTTATTGGGTTTGCGTCCAAAAATATCTCTCAGTTCTTTCCCTTTTACTTTGTCTCCACTGCCACCACCCTAGTGGTCATCTCTCATCTGGACCTTGTGAAAAAGGGGCTTTTACATCTACTCGTACTCCTCCAAGCCATTTTTTTTTAATTGAGGTAAAAGTCACATAACATAAAATTAATCATTTAAGGTGTACAATTTAGTACATTTATGATGATGTGCAGCTATGACTTCTATCTAGTTCCAAAATATTTTCATCATCCCAAAGCAAAACCCTGTACTTGTTAGCAGTCTCTCCCTTTCCCTTCTCTTCCCAGCCACTGGCAACCACTAGTCTGCTCTTTGTCTCTATGCATCTACTATTCTGGATATTTCACATAAATGGAATCATACAATATGTGGCCCTTTGTGTCCTGGCTTCTTTCACCTAGCATAATGTTTTCAAGGTTCATCCATGTTGTAGTATCTATTAGTATTTCATTCCCTTTTATGGCTGAATAGTATTCCATGATAGTATATTATATATTCTGTTTATCCATTCATCAGTTGACAGACATTTGGGTTGTTTCCACCCTGTATCAGTTGTGAATGGTGCTATTTTGAACATTCGCATACAAGTATTTGATTATCTGTTTTCAGATTTTTTTGTGTGTGTACCCAGGAATGGAATGCTGGGTCATATGATAATTCTACGTTTAACTTTTTGAGCAACCACCAAGCTCTTTTCCAGAGTGGCTGTACCAACTTACAATCCATTGGCAATGCCAGTTTCTCTGCATCCTCACCAACATGTGTTATTTTCCATCGTTTTTATTGTAGCCATCCTAGTGGGTGTGAGGTGATATTTCATTGTGTTTTCCTCTAAAACGCTTTTAAATATATGATCAGTTCATTTCACTTCTCTGCTTAGCATCCTTAAAGCACCTTCCCTTGGCCTTCCTGGGTGTGTCTAGCCGTGCCCCATGTACTTCTTGCATCTCACCTCCTCCTACCCTTTTCACACACTCCATTCACCCTAGTATCATGGGCCTTCTCTTGTTTCCTTAAGCAAAGAAGGCAAAGATCATGGACTTCGAGGCTCAGCAGGGTTGACACTTGCCCAAGTTCATACAGACCTAAGCCCAAGCCTTGGCCCTGCCACTTACTAGCCAGGTCACTTTAGTTTCCTCAACTGTAAAAAGGGTTCATGATACCACAGGGAGTGGTTAGAAATAAATGAAATGATACCCTGAATGCTGGGCATGGTGCCTGGCTCATAAAAACACCAATACTCAATGGTTGTAAAAAAAAGAAATATAGTAACCCTCCCTTATCTGTGGGAGATATGTTTCAAGACCCCCAGTGAATGCCCACAGATGTTACTGAACCCTATATATATTATTTCCTATAGGTACATCCCCATAACAAAGTTTAATTTATAAATTAGGCACAATAAGAGACTAACAACAATAATTAATCAAATAGAACAATTATAACAGTATACTGTAATCAAAATTATGAGAATGTGGTCTCAAAATATCTTATTATACTGTACTCACCCTTCTTGTGATGATATGAGATGATAGAATGCCTGTGTGATGAGAGGAAGTGAGGTGAATGACGTAGGCACTATGATGTAGCGTGAGGCTACTGTCAGGGTTACTTGAGCACAAGCACTGCAATACCACAACAGTTGATCCGATAACTGAGACGACTACTAAGTGACTAACGGTCAGGTAGCCTGGATATGCTGGACAAAGGGATGATTCATGCCCTGGGTGGAATGGAGTGGGATGGTGTGGAATTTCATTATGCTACTCAGAACAGTACACAATTTAAAGCTTTAAATGAATTGTTTATTTATGGAATTTTCTATTTAATATTTTCGAACTGTGGTTCACCACGGGTAACTGAAACCATGGAAACAAAATAAGGATAAGGGGCACTACTGTAAGATAAATACATAAAAGCCACCTCCTCAGGGAGGGGGATGACCATCTCAAGCATGTCCTCCCTCCTACCCTGCTTTTCCTCCCTCAGAGCATTCTGTTTATTATACTTACAGTTTAATCATGTGACATGAATGGGTGCATTTCCTTGTTATATTTGGTCTCTTCCTCTAGACTAGAAGCAACATGTCCACCCCTTTATGCCTGTGCCCAGCACAGTGCCTGACACATATTTTAAAAAGTCTTGAAAGGAAAAAATCATCATATGGTCACAATAAACAGAATTCATTACTAAATTATTCAGTTGACATGAGAGGGTGGAAAGGCAAACTTTTTATGCGTGAGTGTGGGTGTATGTATGTTTTCCTAGATTATAGATTTGTCTAAACATTCCTGCTAATTTAAGATGTCAAATCTGAAGGTTCTTTCTTGGCTTGAGTTTTTGAACACAGTCCAGGGCTGTTTTCAGATTCTTCAGTATTCTCCTTTTTGTGAAAGAGTTTTTGAAAACATAAAGGAGTGTCTTCTGTCCACCCGTTGTCTATATTATCTGTTTACCCAAATGAGTTGTGGGTAGGGGGGGTATCTTAATGGCAGAACATGGCTTTACACCAGCTCTGAGGTGTCACAAGGAGAACGCGACCAGTCCGCGTCCATGTGGTTGTCAGCTCCTCCCAGCCAGTGTTTCTGTCCCAGGTACATTTTGTTTATTTCAGAATTTCTCATCTGTAGAACACACTTATTTCCCTCAATTTAGCATCTGGAAGGTTAAAAAAGTCACAGTCTTTGAGTTCAACAGGAATCTTAGCAAGATCTGAAACAATATTCACTTTCATTCTGAAATTTTTTTTCCTGTTTTTGTTTCTTCCCCACCCCTCATCATCCTCCAG